>NC_140962.1:156450894-156520894 GCF_056783735.1 Eptatretus burgeri | reverse complement strand
AGAATCAAATCATTGATTGGCTTGAGGGAACGTGCGGATATAATTGGCAAAATTGTCAAGAGAAGAGCAACTACTTCTAGAAGAAAAAAAGAAAAGTACATTGATACTCAAAGTGTGATCACCACAAGGAAAAGTGGTTTTAAAAGGTGGTGGCAGAGAATGTTTTTTCATGGACCAAGTGACCTCCCACAGCAGCAAAACCAAGTCAAACCTCTCCCAAAGCACTCTACTCCGCTTTAGCAAGTAAATAATTCTCAACCAGGGAGTCTCGGGACGGATCGATGTCCCAAACAAGGTGCTGGGTGTCCGCGTAGCAAGAAAGGGGGGAAAAAGGTTTAAAATAATCCCTGTATCATATACTAATGAACCAATCACAGTTGTTTTAGCAAATTAACCAAAGAGTGGAGAAGAGGTTGGAGGTGGAAAAGGAAGGATCATTATTTACTCAGGAAACTTGACATGATTCTCGAGGTGACAGATTTTAAAATTTAATCAAATAAACAATGAATGATTTAAAAAATATTAAATTATATAACTCGTGAAAAATTTGAACTCGATGAGGATAATCCTGACAACAAGTGAAAGGATTTAAAGGACTGTTTGAACTCTCACCCTGTGTTTGCCTCGGAACGAGGAACCATCCAAAGAGGTAACCGTGGTTTCTAATCAACAGGTGAAGATCTACAACAGGTAGAAAATACAGAGAGAAAGGGAACAAAGGAGATGAAACAACATGAAGATGAATATTTAAAATATTAACATGAATTCACAGAGTTTGAAACAAAGTTGTTAAAAATTGTTAAAATGATAAACTTGAGTGAAAGTGGATTCTCTTCATCGACTCCTCTGAAAACGAAAAACCTTCCAAGATCTTCATCCTCATTTTCCCACAATATCACTTTGTATCCGTGTCTGGATTCATTGAACAATCGTTCTTATAAAATCATCATTCTCGGTTTGGTGATGGGAATATCAGGAAATATAATTAATTTATCCCAAGTTTAATCTGCAATTCTTTCTTCATATCAATCACATTCGATCTCATCATTCATTTGTTCTTCATTTCACTTGTCTTGAACGACAAAATGTTAATATTTACAACATTATATAACGTGATTTATCAGGAATTGTGGGATTCGGTTGTTATTTCACATTTGTCTTATTTTTCTGAACTTAAATAAACATTGAAAATATTTTCCTTCACCTGCTTTGCTTGTCTACCTGGTTACTCACCACGATTTTCACAACCCAGACACAAGAGGAAGCCACTTGGTCCACCATAACTGTGCTGTATCCTCACTCCTGAATCTCGATCGATCGAACAGGCCTGTGGCATGGAGATAACCAATCGATCTCCAGGGAATGGCTCAGAGATCCGTCAGATATATCATGTTGTGTTCTTGCCTTCGTGGAGCCGGGACACACAGTCTTCTTTCATGTGTTTTATTGTGTGTCGCGGTGGCCTGACAGCGGTTTGCAGGTGTCGCTTTGGTCATCGAGTCAATGTTTGTTCTGTAATGTAAAAACAGAGGGTTGTGTCCACACCGGAGGTGTGGCAGGTGATCAGGATTAGACCTGGGGAGTAACTTCTCTGTGTCGTCGATAGGTCGAGGTCTAGTTCCCAGGATACTGTTTGGGCTCAGGTTGTTCATAACAATATATATATATATATATATATATATATATATATATATATATATATATATATATATATATATATATATATATATATATATATATATATATATAGTCTGTTATTTGGGAGTTGTCGCTGATCGGTGGGGGGATGTTTTGATAGATGTCATTGTCATGTCTTTGCGGTGTCATGTTGATGTTTCTCAGGGGTCTGTGGGTAGTTGGACATGAAGTGGCACAGGTGATCCTGGTTGGAACTTGCAGCTGAAAGGAACTGTGCACCTCATGTCCAAGTGGTCTTATACTTTTTTCAACATTTTTACCTCTGTGTGTAGGTGCACGACGATGGTGTTGTTAATGTGCAACCTGTGATGATGTGAAGGGCTTTCTTTAGTATGGTCACTGGAGTGTTCCGATATGTGGTTCAAGGGCTGGCGGAGTTAATGACTGATCTTATGTACTGTTTGTATGTTAGTGATTTTGTTTCTTTGTCGTGACTGCGTTTTACCATCAGTTTACCTTACTTGTGGGAGAAATGAAGCAAAGAGGGAACAGTGCCTGTGACAGCGTCGTGGCTACAAATTGGCCGAGTTAACCAACTCCACACACAGCACTCTATCGTATATCGTTTCAATGATTCTCTTGGACCAATTGTCCCAGATGAAACCCAAGCAAGAAAAGTCAAGACACAAAATCAACTCTTTCATTTATTTATTACTGGCAAATACAACCCATCGCTTCATTGAGGGGATGTTTAGGGGGTGGGGAGAAAGGGAGAGAGAGACAGAGGGAGAGAGAGAGAGGGCTAGGTGTGGGAGAGTGGAGAGAGGGGAGCGAGAGTGCAGAGGGGAAGAGGAGTGGGGGGATTTTTGTAGATGTTATGCCAAGTTTAACATCCATCTGAGAGACGGCACACACATTGATGAATCACTCTGCCTGTGAAACACCAGTATGATAGTTAATAGCTGGGTCAGGATTCAAACCCAGGCGAGACAGGTTAGAGGAGCGTGTGCATACCTCATGGCTATCCTGCCGTGATCTGGTGATTCGTTGTTTTATAAAAAACGGAATTGATTTGAGCAGCAGTTCCGACTGCGGACATCAAAAAAAAAGTTTTCATTTGTCCAATTTGCACATTTGTCGACAGCCATTCCTCTCCTCGACCTCCGGAGAGTTGTATGGTGGTGGAGAGGGTTTGGCAAGAGGATAGTGTCAGGGGAGGTGAGGGAAGGCAATGTGAGAGAAAGGGAAGGCAAGGGTGATAAAATGTGCCCAAACAGCATCATTTCATTTTTAATCACTGGGTTCTACATATGACTGAAGTGTTTTCAGAATGACTCCCTCACTCAGTCACTCAGTCACTGACTAACTCAGTCACCTACGGACACTGCTCAATCGCATCAGTTGACCCGACCAAAGTCCAGGTGAGATAAAAATGGTAGAAGTGAAATAAATTTATTGTAAAAACATCTAGATTCATTTCCCATTCGAAAATATCATTGTAAACTTCTTGGAAAAGACACATTGTTTACCCCTTAAGGGTAATTCCAAAGATTTCATCAAAAACATTTTAATAGGTTGTTTGTTCCCACCCCTCCCTCCATCCCAACCCACCCATCCCTCCCCACCCCACCCATCCCTCCCCACCCCACATCCCCATTATATCATCAGATGGTGAAACCCAGAGGAAGTGAATCCACCTGTTGGACACTTCGCTGCTTGAGGATCTTCTCTACCTTCTTACAGGACCCAGCGATACTCCACAGGTGCAGTATAATGATTTATATTAAATTATCGGAGATCAACAATGATTCTTACATTATGATCATAATTATATTAAATTAAATATTACCGATGATTCTGACGTCATTGGAATAATTATATTATATAATACAATACCTGTAATTATGAATGCATTTTCATCGTTTATATAAATATTTTGAAGAGTTAGTTTGTTTGTAAGTTTGTAAGTTATTATATCAAGGATGAATCACAGCACCTGTGGGTGGAGGTACATCACAATCGGGGTAAGGTTTTAAACTCCCACAGGTAAGCCTAGAGCTCCGTGATTAGGCCACCATAACATGTGTGTTGGGATGTGGGGTCAGGCAGTGCTGCTGCTGGCTCGCAGGCAAAAGGTAACCACCATGAGGACAATTACTCCATCGTGTTTCAATGCCCAACACGTCCCAAAACTACCACCGGGAAAAGCTCACCCGTCTAGGCAGCCCAGGTGACCCCAGGTAGTTCCATCATAAAATACAATGGCGATGATTCTTGTGTTGTAATCATTTTTCTTTTTTTTTGTGTACCTTGTGGAGGCTCGTGTGAGAGCTAACACCCAACACACAGCAAGGGGGGCATGAGACAAGAGGGGAGGGAGTGGGAAGGATAAAACAGTGGGGAACAGAGACATTAGGAGATCTGTGGAAGGGAATGGAATGGGATGGGGCAGGGAACATGGGGTATACAAGATGGACATTACAGGGACTCTCAGGAAGGAAAGCAGGGAATTTGAAGGAAGTGGGTTTGGGGTGGAATAACGGGGGTAGAAAAGATCGAGGATGTGGATGGGAGACGATAAGAGGTGATGGTGAACAGCTGTTTTGAAGGCCTGGAGGGAAGAGTGGGAATGAATAGAGTGAGGGAGATTATTCCAAAGGTGGGAAAAAAAGAGGAATGAAAGAGTGAAGATGAGCAGTGATTCGTGATTTTTGTAGTTTTACCAGAAGTGGGTTGTTAGCGGACCTTGAGCGCCCTGTAGAAATATGGTGGGGACAAATTGCAGACATATCAGGGTTGGCGAGACCGGCGAGGAGACGGTAGAAGACAGAAAGACCACCGACCTGCCTGTCGTGAGAGAGTGAGAGGCCCAAAGACTCGGCAGAGTCGCCAGAGATACCAATGATCCTAAATACCTTGGTTTCCATAACGTGAAGCCAAGAAAAGTGAGAGCAGGATCACCAGCCCGGAAAGGAGAGCAGTACTCCAACAGGCTGCGGACAAAAGCTTTGCATGTGGTCAGGAGCTCAGGTGGGCCGAGGAAGGACTTTGCACGATGGAGGATTCCCAATCGCAGACTGGCTTTGGGAGCCAGCTTGGAAATGTGGCTTTCCCAGGAAAGGTCATGTCAGATAGAGAGACCCAGATGCTTGAAAGAAAGGACTTCTTCCAGAGGGTGATTGAGAAAGTGGATGGGGGGATTTACCAAACGGTCCTTTCGGAGAGACATTGTGAGAGTGAGAGATTTGTGCGGATTGAAAGACATATTCCACGTGTTTGGACCAGTTTGTGATTTTACTCAGATTTGCTGAGAGCGAAGAAGCTGCTGCATGCCGGTCTGAGGGATGACAGATGGTATGACAGAGGGTCGAGTCATCAGCAAAGAGATAAAGCGGATTTTCCAGAAAGTCGGAGAGATCGTTGATGAAAACCAGAAAAAACACAGGCCCAGAACGCTACCTTGAGGAACTCCAGCCTGGACAGGAAGAGGGGATGAGAGAACTCCAATTATATTATATTGTATATTACCAATGATTCTCCCCTAATCCATATATAATTGAGCAAGTGTTTCTGATTATGTATGTATGTATGTATGTATGTATGTATGTGTGTAATGGTATATCAACTCTTCACCCATCCGTTGGACAGCTGACCTGACGCCACCTACAATTAACCCAAAGTACCCACAGGAACCAAAAGCCCCCGCACCCCCCCCCCAAGAGGAACAAAAATACCCAAACAACCCAAATGACCCGAAGGCATGAAATGATGACTCAAAAGACCTGAGGACAAAAACAACCATGAGTACCGAAACAACCCCGAGGACCTAAACAACCCCGAGCACCCATATGTCCTTGAGGACCTAAATTATTGAGAACCAAAAAGATCCAGAAGATCAAATAGACCCTGAAAACCAAAAAGACCCAAAAGAGTCCAAAGACTGGAAAGACCCATAAGACACAAAAGATTCTGAGGACCCAAAAGACCCCAAGGACACAGAAGTCTCCAAGGACTCCGAAGATCTAAAAGACCCCGAGGACACAAAATACCCTGAGGACTCAAAAGACCCTGAAGAGAAAATAATGAAAAGACCCCAAAAACCCAATGGACCACAAAGACTCCAAAGATCGTGCAAGACTGGATACCAAAAGACCAAACAGACCCCGAAGATCAAAAAAGGCCACGAAGACACAAAAGAGCCCAAAGACTGAAAATACCCACAAGACATAAAAGACCCGAGGACCGAAACAGCCCTGAGGAACCAAATGACCCTGAGGACCTAAATGACCCTGAGTCCCAAAACCAAAAAGACCTGAAAACCGAACAGTCCCAAAAGAGTGTGAATACTGAAAAGACCCACAATACACAAAAGACCCAGAGGATCCAAAAGACCCCAAAGACCTCGAGGAACCAAAGCACCCAAAAGACTCCAAGGACAGGTCAGGACAGGGATGGGAACATGCGCTGGAGCAGCGCGTCGCTGCGTCCCCTTTTCGCCGGAACTGCAGGGGCCTCCTTCTGGCCATCCACCACGCAGATGCCTGGCCCATCCCCATCTCCTTGAGATGCTGATCAATCTGCTGCAACCACGAGGCACATGGTCAGCCCATTGGCTGCACATGGTCAGCCCGCCTCATCTTACAAGGCTCCCTCGCTGAGAGAATCTGATAAGCAGGATCAACGTCAGGAAAACGAGCCACATGTCCATACAGCCAGAGCTGACACTCACGGACAATGCAGGAAACAAATCTCATTTGAGTCTCTCTCAGCAACCGCTCGTTGGATACAAAGTCTGACCAGCGATAGCCAAGGATTCTCCGAAGAGACCTGGTACCAAAGGAATTAAATCTCCATGTCAGAGTCCAAGTCTCACATCCAGAGAACAAGACTGGAAGCACCAAGGACCTGAAGACTTGGACTTTCATCCTCCCGCCCAGATACCAGCATCGCCATACCCCATGATCCAGTGAATCCATGACCTGGCAGGTCCGACCCAGACGTCTGTTGATCTCTGCTCACAGCCAGCAGAGACATGAATATCACTGCCAAGGTAAGTGAATCTCACCGTGACGTCGACATTCTTGCCAGGAACAGGTACAGCCAGGACAGCAGCATCCAAAATGTCATTGAAAGTCTGGATCTTCGAATTGACTCAGGAAACCCATCATCCCAGGGCTCCGACTCCTCTTTCAGAAACGCGAGGGCCCCCAAAAGGATATCTAGATTCTCCGCAAACATGACTGCATCATCTGCGAAATCAACGTCAGAGATCTTGACATTCTCAAATGATGCACTACAGCTTGATATCTCTGACATTCTCCCCAGAATCCAGTTCATACAAGTGCTGAAAAGTGTGGGGGCCAGTCCACACCCCTGATGAACCGCAGAAACGACTGGAAATAAGTCAGAGATGGTATCATCACATCTCACATACTCTCAGTACCAGAGTAGAGTTCAGACATCAGATCGATCAGTTTCGGTGGCACCCCACGAAGACCCAGAATCCTCCAGAGGACATCCCGATTCACTGAATCGAACGCTTTACATAGATCAACATAGGCTGCAAGCAGCCCCTGCCGAAACTCTCGTCTGCGTTCGGTGAGGACATGAAGAGCAAGGATACGGTCAATCGTTGAGCTCTTTGGTGTAAAGCTTGACTGCTCTGGACGCTGGTGCTCAAGCAGATGGTGGTGAACCTTATCAATAATTATTCGAGCAAAGACCTTGCCCAGCACTGAGAGAAGCGTCACCCCTCAAAAGATGTTGCTGTCTTGGCGATCACCCTTCCCTTTCCAGAGAAGGACAACAATGCCCCTCTTTCAGTCAGTTGGGATGATGCCTGTGTTCCAGGCAGAGCACCGAACTGCATGCAACGAAACGAGTACAGCATTTCCACCAGCCTTGAGAAGTTCAGCAGAGATGCCACATATACCAGGAGCTTTACCCCAATTTCAACCGGTTCACCGCAGCCTGTGTTTCCACAAATGAAGGTGGACCATAGTTGCTTGGAGGGTCAGCAATAGAAACAGTAACACCCCTGATATCCAACTCGACAGCTGGTGGATCAGCCTGAGACAGCTGCTCAAAGTAATCAGCCCAGTGGGCCTTCCCTTTGGATTATTGTTGAGAGCCCACCACCATCTGCTCCAACTGCAGGACACTGAGTGATGGGCTTGGAGGAAAGCAATGTGTGAATTCACCTGAAAGCAGGACGAGAATCACTTGACCACAGGTGATGCTCTACCCCCATCACAGATTCCTCGACCATAGGCCTCTTTGTCCACCCTAAGTGCACGTTCAGGTTTATGCCTCAGCTCCCTGAACAGCTCAGCTCTGCCATTCAGCCTGGCCCTGCGACTCTGGTCAATGGTATCCAGTGTCCCTTGAGAGAAAAAATTCTTCTTCGCCTCACGGTGAGTTCCAAGACATCTACCGGCGACATTAAGGATTGTAGTCTTCAAGGCACTCCACAACTCTTCAGCACCCAGACTCCCCAAATCTCCACTCAGCCTGTTTGCAAACTCTTCAGTGACCCTCTCATCATTGAGCTTGCCAACATCCAGCATCGGCTTGGATGGTACCATTCTCCTGGATTTAAGCTGCAACTTCAGAGTTGCTACAACAAGCCTGTGGTAAGCATTGAAGAACTGAGCACTCCGTAGACCCTGCAGTTCTGGATCATCCTCCAGCGACAATCAGCGAGCACAGAGTCAATCTATTTTGTGACATCACCAGCGATGGAATACCAAGTTCAGCAATGAGCTGTTGGAGCTGAAACCACGAACCAGCCATCCGAAGTCCATGACTTCTTGCAAAGTCAAGGAACTGAGTGCTATTCTGGTTCACAGTTCCAGACACATGGAGCCCAACATATGTCTCATAACCATCCATATCATTTCCATTCAATGCATTGAAATCGCCCAAGACGAGAAGAGTATCTCGCCTGGGGCACTGATCAACCACAGACACCAGCGTGGCATGGAATACATCCTTCACGGTGAGATCACTCGCCTCAGTTGGAGCACATTCAAAGAGCAGGGCAATGACACCCAAGGAGTGACGAATCCTTTGTCTCATAATACGCTCGTTGACTGGTTTTACCTCAATTATCATTGGAGTTCACTGATTGTGCACAGCTACAACAACTTCTTGGGCATGGTAACCATCAGAGCAACCAGACCAATCGTGGGTGTAACCACCCACGATGATCTCAACGCAATCTGGTCTCCGAACCCCAGTGAGTGCTGCAAAACCGATGTCTATACACTTGAGCTCAGATGATAACAGAGACAGGTGATCAGCCTCCCATTGGAAAAGGCCATTCCAGGCACATACCCAATGGGACCACCTCATGTTAACCCAAGGAGCCCGCCGTCTGGTGGACGACACCTCAGCACCACCCCAACACACATGACCACAATCTGACCCAGGAAAGTTACCCTGTGGTTTCCTTCCTGTCATGAAATATTGGGGGCCCCAAAAGCTTTGCCCGAATCTCGTCATCCAGTGAGGTGCCCTGCGAAGGGAAGCTGCACAGGAGGTACTTCCACTGAGTGGGTTTTCAGATGCTTTTTGTGCTTTCGAATGTTTTGCGGAATGAAGGGTTTTACGGTGGCCGGAGTGAAAATCCTGCCACCAACCTCCTAATACAAAAGTACCCCAAATGCAGGAGGACGTCCGCAGATACAGTTAGACACTGGATCTGGATGGCCGTTGGCTCACAAGGAGCTCCTCCACCCTTTGACAGATTTTGTATTTCATCCTGCTGGGTGTTCATATTGTTGCGAATTCCGGTCTGCCCGGCGTGCGATCGGCCACGCAACTCGAATCGCGACCGCGTCGCCCGCCGGAACGGACAATTCAGTCGTGATCCTCTTGGAACGACCGCCATGGAGCTAGTCACGGGTGGGTCTTTCGACTGCACCACAATCGTGGCAATCGACCACCCACGCAGGATAGGGTTGTTCGCCAAATGTCGATCTACCTAAGTACCTGCGCGAGTCGTTAACCGGGCAATGGTACCTCGCCGCTGGCCAGCCAAGGACACGAACCGCTTAAGCGTTCCGTTCCGTGCTTCAGTGATAACCAAGCGGTGTTATCGCCGGCCCCGACGGACGTGATTATTTACCGGGAGCTTAGACCCTTCTACCAATTCCTTCCGTGATGCAAGATGGAACTTTCAAACAAGGGAAAGGACGCAACGAAACGGGGAACAGTTTAACAAGCACATTTATTGCACACAAAGACAAGCACGTAGTTTACAGTTATACAATAAATCATGCACGTACACAGTGAAAGCAATGAAAGCAAGCAAATGCAGAGTTACAACCGACTATTTATTCACACAATTACTTAAACAGTATTTCTTCACAAGACGGCGCCACCACATGCAACTACACAAAAGCAAAGGAAAAGCCACCCTCAAAGGCAAGGGTGGCAGACAGCTCCATTGACCAAATGTGTGTGGAACCTGGATGAAGAGCTAGGTCCACGAGACCGAAGGGTCTCACCCATGCCCTCGTGGCACGATGGCGGGCAAGCCGCAATGTCAGCGTAACTGCACCTGACTACGTGCCCCTGGCGTGGCCGGTGAGCTCCCTCTGGCATTCTCCGCGCAGGCACGTGTTTCACCGTCGGCACCACGGTTGGGAAGAGGAACGGACAGGGTTACCGGCGCTTTCTCAGCGCGGATGCGGTATGGGGAGGGTTGTTGAGGTTCTCTTAGGAATGTTGCTGCTCTCCTGGCGAGACTGGGGTTACCGGCGCCCTCTCAGCACGAAGCTCGGTAAGGGAGAGGGGAATTGCTGACGCTCCGTCCTACGAGTTGACACTCTGGACCGCACTGGCTCCGGCGAACTCCTCCTGGCCGTGGCCTCCACTACGCCCCTTCTCCGGCGGTGGTCTCCGCTCAGCCCTCCGGTTCGCCTCTGAGTCCTCCTCCGCATCCCTGCTCCACTCAGTGACTCGCCCTCCTCGCCCCTCGACTTTGACCTGAGCTCCGAGTTCCTTACTCTCCGTCGATCGGCCCCGTCTGCCTTAAGACTTCAGCTCCGAGCTCCGTCTCCTTCCTCCGATCGACCCCAACTGCCTTCCCCCGTCTGCTTCAAGCTCCTTCCTCTCCACCGATCGACTTCCGTATTCCCCGAGCTGCGTTGTGCTCGCGCTTATTTAGGCCGGTGGAGGAGTGCATATGTAAATTTGTGGATCACAGCAGGTTTGGAGGCGGGGGGGGGGGGCTACACCACCTGATGCTCAGCCATTGGACGGATGAAAAGTGGGCGTGAATGATTCCTGATCCGATTTCTTCTTTGAAAGGATTCCATTCACAACCCATGGCACGACGTTCGGTAGGAAGGCAAAGGTGGTGGGAGTTTGCTGTGGTGGTTTGGGAAGGGTGTTGGTGGTGGCGATTTGGTTGTTGGCGGGCGTCGTTTGAGAATAGGGGTGAGGCGATGTTTGAGGGGTGGGGTTGTGGAGGTGAAGGGGTGAAGGTGGTGATGGTTTGCTGTAGTTGTTTGGGGGCATTGTTGGTGGTGGCGATTTGGTTGTTGGGGGATGATTGGTCCAAAATAATGATGGAGAAAAGAAAAACGGCTAACTCAAAGGATCACAGCCCTGCGAACAAAGAAATTCCCTTTAAACAACGGTGGGGATCTAACTGAACAAAAACTTACCGGCATAACTGAGCTGGGGACCTTCATGGTGTATTGTAAATTTCCACAACCCTAATAATATCATACACCTTCCTCAGCAAAAAACTTAGTAGGGGAGACGGTTTAGTCACTGGACCCTGAAGATATAAAAGACCCAAAAGGACGCAAAAGACCCCAAGGATCCCGAAAACCTAAAAGACCCCAAGAATCATGAAGACTGAAAAGACAGGGGATCCAAAAGACCATCAGGACCCAAAATACCTAAAGTTCCCAAAATTCCCAATGGACCAAAAACACTGAACGAGACTATCTGGGGAGTTCTACATGATGTAAAATGTGACTTCAGGTCCCCAACCATCCAAATCCCCCCTCCCCCCCCACCACACAATCCCAAGTCCTCAGTGCCCACTCCAAACTTTGTCCTCTCTCTGCCCATGCCAGCAGCACACCAAACTTTGTCCCCCCCCCTCCTTCTTCAAATCATCAAAGCCCCTCCCAACCCAAAGTCCTCAACTCCCCACCCTCTTCAAAAGCCTCAAACCCCTCAATCCTAACCCTGTCTCCTCTCTGTCCCCCCTCCACCAATCCAACTCTGTCATCCCCTCCTCCTTTATTCTTCAAGCCCTCAACTGCCTCAAACCCCAACCACTCAACCACCCTTCCAAAACCCACGTCCTGAATACCCCCACACATCCCAACATTTCAGTCTCCCTTATCCAACTCTGTAAACCCACACTCCCAACTGTCTGCCTCCCCCCCCCCCATTTCTTCCCGTTATTAACATTAGACAAGGATACACACCAGTGAACTTTGAGCATGAGAAGCCCATTCAGCCTTTCATGCCTGCATTGTTCTTGTCCCCATTTGTTAATAACAATGTTAAAAGGAAATAAAGATGGAATGTAAAATTCACAATCACTTCCCCCTTTCTTCCTTTATCTTTACGAGAATTCATGGACCTGTGTATGTTTGTTTGTTTGTTTGTTTGTCACGCTGTTTACTCCTCCTGCAGTTCTGGGCCAATTCCATCCAGACTTACAACATAGGATCAGCGTGACCCCAATTAATGTTTCGGGGTGTTTTTATCTTTGCCAGTGGTATTGGGAGGAGGGGAGGGACACAAGTTCTCTATGTCAATGTGCATCATGCAGCGTCACATCCAAGTGGTGATCAATGGTGGAGACTTGTAACAGAAAGAGTATTACAAGTCTCTACCATTTACAGCACAGTCTTCCTGTCCCCACATTTTCCGATGCTGTGAAGTGATTTGAATTATAAGCAGTAGGTATGTTTTTGCTTCACACATGTAACCCAGGTTATTTTTTTGCCAAAACAGAACGGTCAGTTGCCTATACACTGCCCAAATAGGGGTATATGTTGAATGGTATAATTAGCAGAGTACCTGCACAACAGGTGATCTTGTTTCCAGCATGCAAAACGTTATTTTGACACATGCCTTTATTTGTGTGGTGCATCGACAACAGACCGCTGCCTTGATCACTATCAAAAATAAAAATAACACAGGTTACATCTATAAGGTAAAAAGACTTCCTTTCTTGTCACAATCAATATGTGGCTCTTCATTACTCTTTCTCATCTCCTCTTCCTGTCCAGGCTGGAGTTCCTCAAGGAAGTGTTGTTGTCCCTGTGCTTTGTCTGGTTTAAAACAATGATCTACCCTCAGGAGAGCCAGAAAACAACATCCTTCTGAGCTCAAGTCTAAACTCTCAAACCTCTCTCCCTCCTCCAAATCCTGGTGGCGTCTAATCAAATCTGTTTCTGGTGTATGTTCCCCCTCCTTCCCCTCCCTAACCTCAAATTTCCGCACTGCTGATAACGCACGTGAAAAGGCTGAATGCTTAAACTCGGTATTTGCATCGAAATCTTGTGTCGAAAACCCATCACTTTCTCTACCCACCTTACCCAGTCGCACACAACTGTCCCTGGACTTTGTGTCCTTTTCTCCTGACAAGGTGGAGAGCCTGCTGTCAAACCTCGACTCAGATTCTGCAACCGGTCCAGACGGCATCAGCCCACATGTCCTATAAATGGCTCCTCTGCTCTTGCTCACCCTCTCTCTGTTCTATTCACCCTCTCATTTGCTCAAGATCATCTGCCATCTGCTTGTAAGTCAGCAAACATTACTGCATAAAAAAATGTGCAAAATCAGATCCCTGCAACGACAGACCAATCAACCTTCTCCCAATCATCAGCAAGGTTATGGAATCCATCATCACTTCAGACATGAAATCCTTCCTCTTCTCCAATGGCTTGATTTCCGATCATCAATTTGGTTTCAGACCAGGGCACTCTACCCTGGATATGCTGCTTCTGCTCTCCCAACAATGGATGGAGGTCCTCAATGCCGGACATGAAATCAGAGCCATATCCCTGGACATATCAAGTGCTTTTAACACAGTCTGGTACCATGCCCTGCTCACCAATCACCAAGCTCTCTTCCTATGCTATCCAAGGCCATCTCCACTCATGGGGAAGGGGGGGGGGGTTCCCACCCCCCTCCAAAATGTACGTTCACCACTCATGAGACCACAACCTTCACCACTCATGATGTACCAACGATTGTTCAGGCAATTTTGAAAAAAATTGGGGTCGAGGGGGAATTATGGGAGGGGGGTTGCTCCCTAAAATAGGTATTTGCAATAACGTTGGTTCAGTGGTACAATTTGCTGATTCCACCCAACATTGACTTCCTCCTCAGTGTGATTATTCTACCAGGTGAGCGCACAGGGGTATTCCCCCTATTTTTTTTATTATTATTATTAGTTTATCTGGAATTTGAATTCCAGATAAGGAATTGTCTTAAACAGGGATTGCAAAGCTCATTCCTGTCACGTCATTTGAAGTAGGTCAAAATGGCAGCCTTGGTAAATTCCTTCAAAAATCTTCTCCAGACCCACCAGTCGGAATGCTACCAAATTTGGGTTAAAACATTAGCCCAGAGCTCAGATAAGCTACAGGTGTCGTGGGGTCCTATTTTTCTCTGCTTGGCACATTCATCTCTTATGGTGTGAAATGCAGACAAGTTTATACACTGATTCTTTCTTTTTTCTCCTTTTTTTTGCAGGTGTTTGGAATCAAACCTGAGCCTCAGCCAAGAAAAATCTCAAATAATTGTCATCCAGTAAATGTAACCACAACAACAAAAATTACGAAATTAACAATGATACATGAGTCATTGCAAACTGTGTCATCATCTTCTGATGGTGGAAGCAGAAATGCAGCAGAAAAACAACCAGTTGTGTCATTGACGACAGAAGGAACAGAAAAAGGAAATGTAAAAACGGAAAATACGCCAGAAACTCATGAAGATAAACAAACATCAACATCAACAATAACAACAACAACAATAACAACAACAACAACAACAACAACAACAACAATAAAAACAAAAACAATAATAGAAAGTGAAAATACAGGATCAGAAACTCGTGAAGAGAAACAAACAGCAACTGATATTGCAGAAGCATATGATGGCGATGGTAAAGGAAGAAACCAAGGGGTGGGATGCAAGAAATCAGTGAAGAATTGCAATGATGGAAAAGAAGAATGTTCAAGAGGAAAAGGTCTACAGGAAAAAAACACAAAACGTGTGAAAAAAGACCTTGTGATTTATTGCAAAGAAAATAAATTGATAGAAAAGGGATCACCATCAGTGTGTAACATTCCATTGACGGAAACAAGTCACAATCACTATAGATTTGGTGATGTTGTTGAAGGCAAGCCAAACAAAACGATAATGATGGTTGGAGCGAGGGGATCAGGAAAAACCACTCTTATCAATGCCATGATCAACTATATCCTGAATGTAGAGAGGAAAGATCATTTCCGTTTCAAACTGGTCACTGAAACGACAAACACATGCCAGGCACACAGCCAAACATCTGAAATAATCGTTTATGAAATCAATCATCGCGAAGGATTTAACATTCCATTCTCTCTCACCATAATCGACACACCGGGATTTGGAGACACATGGGGAATGAGCCAAGATGACGAGATTGTGGAGCAGATTGGAAAGTTCTTTTCCAAAACAGGAGGGATAGATCAGATTGATTGCATTTGCTTTGTTGTACAAGCAGCATTATCATTTCTATCGGTGACCCAGAATTCCATCTTTAACTCTATACTTTCAATTTTTGGAAAAGATATAGAAGAGAACATTCAAATCCTTGTGACGTTTGCTGATGGACAACCTCCACCAGTTCTGACAGCGATAGAAGAAGCTCAGGTTCCTTGTTCCAAAACAAAAGAAAACCGCCCCGTTCATTTCAAATTTAATAACTCGGCTGTGTTTGCTAAGCGTACCGAGAACACAAACGATGATGAAGGAAATGACAGCGATGCCGAGGAGTTTGATGAAATGTTCTGGAGGATGGGAACAAAGAGCATGGAAAAGTATTTTACTGCTTTGGGAAAAATGGAGACCAAGAACCTGTCCTTGACGAAGGAGGTTCTTTCGGAGCGAGAACACCTACAAACTGCTGTGGAAGGTTTGCAACCACAAATCAATGCAGGTTTGGTGAATTTAGAAGAACTACGGAAAACAACCGCAGCTCTAGAACAACACAAGACTCTTATGGATGAAAACAAGGACTTTGAGTATGAAGTGGAAATCACTGTTGGAGAGAAAGAGGATGTAGAACACGTTTTAACTTGCTGTCAGCTGTGTGGATTTACCTGTCACGAGAATTGTTTACTTGCAAATGATGAAGATAAGATACATTGTGTAGCTATGAAAGATGGGAAATGCACAGTTTGTCCTGGAAAATGTGTTTGGAATGTTCACTCCAACCAAATATATAAATGGATCTACATCACTAAAAAGGAGAAAAGAACGTACGGAGAATTGAAGAAGAAATACGAGGGAGCACTTGGTGAAAAAATGACAACGGAGAAGATGTTTCAACAGCTTCAAATGGAGTTTGATGTTTGTGAACAGAAAGTGTTGGAACTTGTTGAAGAAACTTCTTGGTGCCTTGAACGGCTGAAAGAAATCGCTTTGAGACCCAACCCGCTGCAAACTCCAGAGTACATCGACCTGCTCATCGAAGGTGAGAAACAAGAAGCAAAACCAGGATATCAGGAGAGAATCAAATCATTGATTGGCTTGAGGGAACATGCGGTTATAATTGGCAAAATTGCCAAAAAAGAACAACTACTTCCAAAAGAAAAAGACAAGTACCTTCGTACTCAAAACGTCAAGGAGGCAATGAAAAGTGGTGTAAATAAGCTTTGGTCAGTTGGCAAAAGTTTAATGGACTATGCAATCTCCAGCAGCAAAACTGACGAAACTCTCCCAAACCAAGGGAGTTCAGGGACCGATGCACGTCCTGATCAAGGTGCTGGGTGTCCGTAGAGCAAGAATGGGGAAAAAAGGTTTTAAATAATCCCTGTATCATGGACCAATGAACCAATCACAATTGTTTTCGGAAATTAACGAAAGAGTGGAGAAGAGGTTGGAGGTGGAAAAGGAAGGATCATTATTTACTCAGGAAACTTGACATGATTCTGGAGGTGACAGATTTTTAAATTTAATCAAATAAACAATTAATGATTAAAAAAAATATATTAAATTACATGACGAGTTAAATTTTTTGAATTCGATGAGGATAATCCCTAACAACAAGTGAAAGGATTTCAAGGACTGTTTGAACTCTCACCCTGTGTTTGCCTCGGAACGAGGAACCATCCAAAGAGGTAACCGTGGTTTCGAATCAACAGGTGAAGATCTACAACAGGTAGAAAATACAGAGAGAAAGGGAACAAAGGAGATTAAACAACATGAAGATGAATATTTAAAATATTAACATGAATTCATAGAGTTTGAAACAAAGTTCTTAAAAATTGTTAAAATTATAAACTTCAGAAAACAAAAAACCTTCCAAGATCTTCATCTATTGAACAATCGTTTTAATAATTCATCAGAATAGGTTTGTTGATGGGAATGTCGGGATATATAATCAATTTCTCCCAAGTTTAATTAGCTAATCTTTCTTTATATCAATCACATTTGTTCTTTATTTCACTCATGTTAAAGAAACTTTTGTTTACAATTACAACAATATGTGTGGTGATGCATCAGGAATTGCGGGATTTGGTTGGTATTTTACATTTGTGTTATTTTTCTCGACTTTAATAAACGTTTTAAATATTTTTCCTTCGCCTGTATTGTTTGTCTATCTGAATACTCACCACTCGATATACTGGGACCCCACAGTGACGTTTCACACAAGGATGTCTATACTAATAAATCGGGTACAGGAGAATGGCACCTGGTCCATCATACCTGTGCTTATCAAAATCATATTAATCCGATCTATCAGTTGATCAACTCAACTTTATTGGGGTGCGGATGAGAACCGGAGAAACCATCATCATCAGGGTTTCTTTCATCTTTCTTTGCGGAGGGTTCGGGGTGGGGGGAAGAGGAGGAGGTGGAGCGGACAAAGATGGTGAAGGACGAACAAACATGGACAGCACTTTCACCTTTTTGATGAGATCCTCTTACAGACATCACAATCATGGTACATACAGGTGTACAGTCACCTTTCAATACCTCATCTACCTATCATTCCAACGAAATGCATTTATCCCTCCATCCTCAATGCTTCTAAATACCTATCCAATTTCAAAATAAACCCAGCAACTGTTTCTGCTGATACTACCTTTCTCGGAAGACCAATGTGGTGGCAAGACATTCCATGCATTAAGTACCATATGACTTAAGTACCTTTCACATATTCCATGCTTTGAGTACCACATGACTGAAAGACCTTTAACTTGTTACTGTAAGCCTGGTCGGTCCTTCTGAGGTCGGCAAAATGAGTACCAGTGTACTGGTTGAGGGGCACAGCATCAGTGGCACAGCCGTTCTCCAAGAAATGATAGCAACCTGGCAGCCAAAGCTGTTATATGCAAGAAAAGAACATTGTTACCCTCATACTGTAACTCTCCTCCTCGTACTCTCAGGCGATGGCCCCTGGTCCTGTATATGCTGTCTACGTCCACTCTGCTGAAGAACTCTTCCACACTTATTCCTTCTCCACCCTTCATTATATTAAACACTAACAAATACCATCCATCACTTCACTGGTGGAGGTATTAAGAGGGGAGGGAAAGTGAGGAGAGAGTGTGAGTGAAGAGGATGGAGGGGCATGGAGGGGAAGGGGGTGTTCTGGACTTATGTTTGGCAGTGGGACTTGAAGGGAAAAGGGGGGGGGTGACTTGCATTTGGGAGGGGGACTTGAGGGCAAGCAGGGGATGGGGAGGGGATGGTCCCATCTGCCACCATGAGGACAGGATTGAACGAAATGGGGTACATTAAAAAAGCACGTTCAAACAGGATACCAAAACCACCTGTCACTTTCAAATAGCACGTACCATTTTGAAAAAGATTATAGCGTGGGCTTCCTTTGAGGTACACGACTCCAACTGTGGCTACCACCCTGTTTACCTGCTCTGGAACTGGATCTCTTCTGGGGAGGGGGGGTCACACACCGCCCAGAAACACCGGAGTGCAAAGAACACACGAACCAGAGAAACTAACACCGCTCCAGCATCCGGGCCCACGAGCCTGCCCAAACCTGCAGTCCAAACCCCAGAACCTGGCTCAGGCCCAGAGACCCTCGCGGATGCCCGTTGTACCCCAGCGGCAATGTTTATAAACGCCCGGACACGCCAGTATTTTGTGCCTTTATTTAATTTCAGCACATGTTTTACAACCAAAACGAGATGAGTTCCAGAATATCTCAACCCGAGTCCAATCCCAAAATTCAAACCGCGGAATTGAATCCAGCAGCAGCCCCAATCGCCAAAAAAGTGATCATCCGCCAAATCCTTACACTCTCTGACACTCTGGGCTCAAACCACAAACACCACAGCACAACATAACCACCTTCAAACCAGAACACAACCACCTGTGGGAACTTATCACAACCACCCATTGTTCATCATTTCATAAGTGGTGGAAGAGGAGTGAGAGAGGGAGGTGAGAGAGGAAGGAGAGAGAGGGAAGGGATGGATGGAGGGAGGGAAACATGGATGGGATGGAAAGTGGATTCACAGAAAGTTCCACAGTTGTTCATGAACACACGACACTCCAATCTCACAGAGTGAACACGAGGTGTAAGGAATGAATTAATGAGTCCCCACCTGCTGTTCCTTCATCTCCCATTACATTTCCTGCAACAACAACAATGATCTTGGGTTTTGGAAACAACTCTCCCCTAATAACATCTGAAGTAATAACCTCAACAGTACTCCATCAGGGGGTGCATCTCCGAGCATCTCCGGGCAGTGTTCAACATGAATGACTGCTCTGGGGTGAAGGTAACATTTTAAACTTTTTCCACATTTAACGGAGACAATGGAACACATGTTTATATATGTACTTAATTTACATTATCACCGAACATTGTCTTGAATGTCAATTTGTAGTTTTGTTTTCAAAAACGCCAACAGCTTTGATAAAAAGTAATTTACCCCACCTTTTACTGTCTCGCCCATGGCATACAAACATCAGTTTAGTCCATCCATCCATCCCTTCTATCCATCCTTCCCTTGCCTCCATTCCTTCCCACCATCAATTCATTCTCCCCTCCTTCCATCTGTTGATAAGGAACGGAAGGCTTGGCACCACACGACATGACGGTGCAACACAGGCAGGTGGGGCCTGAACTTTGTACATTGGTCGATGGATTTTTGATTGTGTTGTACAGAGGGACACATGCCATGCATCACCATGGCTTGCAAACAAACATCCAAGCAGCTTATAGAGTGCCCGCTAAGTGGCTTAAGCACTCAAGCAAGCACTCCAATTAAGCGGTTGATAAGGAATGGCAAGCTTGGCGATTAACAATTGCCAATCGGTCAAATGAAACACCACCCTGAGACGTTTGGAATGTCAATCAATGTCCAAAATGGACAAATGAACACTTTTTTATTGCAGCCGGAACTGGTGCTAAGGTCAATGCCGCAGTTTAAAGTTTTAATTCAGCTCATGTTAAGAGATTCTAGAGATTATCACATGTGTGGAAATCATGTAAAAGCACAAACACTGATGTCTCCGGTTAACAAAGCTTATGGTAATTCAACAACATCTATACTCCAATAAGTGTGTGTGTGTGTGTGTGTGTGTGTGTGTGTGTGTGTGTGTGTGTGTGTGTGTGTGTGTGTGTGTGTGTGTGTGTGTTGTTCAGAAAGCATAACATATTCTCTCTGATAACTCCCTTACCCCCACCCATCCGTTTCTCTTTGTCCCATCCTTGCTCAACACCCTCCCAATGCAGTGCAGCAATGCAATGCAGTGCACCCTCCACACACATCTCTTTCACTCTCCCCATTTGTCTGTCTCTCTCTCTCTCTCTCTCTCTCTCTCTCTCTCTCTCTCTCTCTCTCTCTCTCTCTCTCTCTCTCTCTCTCTCTCTCTCTCTCTCTCTCTCTCTCTCTCTCTCTCTCTCTCTCTCTCTCTCTCTCTCTCTCTCTCTCTCTCTCCCCCCCCCCCCTCTGTCGCTGGACATGTCCAGACAGTGGTTTTGTCCTTGCTGGGTTTCTCTCCAGACATGTCAGGATGGTATTTATCTCTGGACATGTCCGGATGGGAGTTTGTCTCCGGATATGCCTGGGTAGTGTTTATGTCTGACCGGGAGTTTGTCTCCGAACGTATCTGAGCGGTGTTTATCTCTGGACAGCTTGGCTCCAGATGTATCTGAGTGGCATTTGTCTCTGAAAATGTCCGGGCAGTGTATATAGCTGGTCGGCGGGTTGTTTCTGGATGTATCTGCGTGGTGTTTGTCTCCGGACAGCTTGGCTACGGATGCGTCTGGGCAGTGTGTCTCCGAACGTGTCCGGGTGGTGTTTTTTTTTATGTCCAGACAGGGGTTTGTATCCGGATGGGTCCAGGGGGTGTTTGTCTCTGGACGTGTCCGGGTGGTGCTTGTCTCCGGACATGTCCGGGCGATGTTTGTCTCCTGACGTGTCCGGGTGGTGTTTGTCTCTTGGCGGTATTTATAGCATGACCTGTAGAAAATAGATTTCAGACATTATTTTGTTTCTATCTTCACTGTTATTCAATGCAGAATCAATTTAATGAGACGGTATGATCGTAATTTACGCTCCATGCACGTCTGCCTTCCCTTCCACTCACCTCACACTGCCTTCCCTTCCTTCCTCTCTCTCTCCCCCACCATTCCCTCTCTCCCACCTCTTTTTCTTCCTCCTCTCAAAATTCAAATCAGCAAAATGATGGGTGATATTTGAATGTGTGATTTTTTTTTATGATGCCATATGTGCCTTCGTTATGACGTCATAATTGCATACGTAGAATGCTACATCCGACCAGTATGAAAATTTTTGAAGGTCAGGTATTGATAAATTGGTCCACAGAAAAAGCATTAATGACGTTATTGGTCACTTTGTTCGGCAGCCATATTGTTTTATTTGTTTGTTTGTTTTTTTTAACCTTCAAAAATCTTCTTCTCTGAAACAGCTTACCGATCGAGGCAAAACTTTCGACGTATGTCCGCCTATCCATGAGGAAGAAAATGTTCACACATGACATCATCGGTCACATGGTTTGGCAGCCATATTGGATTGAGCAAAAATCTTTAAAATATCCTTTCTCTTGAACCGCTTCATCAATCCAAGTGACACTTTACAATTATGATCTATTTGTGATGGGGAATATATCTTATAAATTTCAACCTGATCGGATGCATGGTCTGGCAGCCAGAGTTATTTATTTTTTTTGATCTGGGATCTCTTTATTTACGTTTTTTTTTAATAAAGCTCACTTGGCTGCACCTGGATGTATTTGAGGATAGAGGAGTAGCAGCTGAAACCCGAATCCTATCCAGGTTCCTCCTGATGACTTCACTGTGGGACTGTAACTATTTGGTCTTCCAATCTAAATTCAATTGAATAATAATAAACATCATTGGTCTGGGTCAAGTGTCTGATCAAGGCGGGGCTGCATAAAAGCAGAACATGTTGGTACCTGGTCATCACTGCCAGTAGTTATAAAGTGGCAGTTCTATCTATCTCATAAGTTATGTAACACACCAGTACACAAACGCAACACAAAATACACGACACAAAACTACACAAACACCAGACAAAACAAGTCCTGGTGAGAATCTGCAATCTCTGATTGCTCTTTTTATTGTTGGAATTTGTTTTACTCCAGAAACATCTTGTTTACCCCCAACGACCTGGCGTTAGATTTTGCAACACGCACACTTGTTTGACAAGAAACAACATTATTAATATATTTTATGGTCCTAGGGATCATGTTGATTGGTTGGTTGGTTGTTTGTTTGTTTATATTTATTATTTCTGATGATAAACAGAAGGGACAATTAGGAAAAAAAAACCGTGTTTCTTTCGCTCTCCTGGAACGTAGTTCTGGGGAGCTTATGGGATAGTGCGTCGTCCGTCCATCCACAAATTCTTGCAACTTCTTCTCTGAATACGCAAACGATTTCGATGAAACTTTACCACAATGTTCAACAACGTGTATGTTCCAAAGTTTGTTCATGGCATTAAAAAATTCTGGACCGAAAGGGACATTTTTTTAATGTAGGAATGGGAGCTGCCCCCCAAAATAGGTATTTTCTTTCGTCTCAGAAATTACACATGCAATTTTGATGAAGCATGACCACAACCTTCATCACCCGTGATGTACCAAAAAAAATAAAAAAAAATACATATAAAAATGTATGTTTTATATAAAAATGTATGTTTCCTATAAAAATTGCATGTTTTATATAAAAATGTGTTTCCCATAAAAATGTATGTTTCCTATAAAAATGTATGTTTTATATAAAAGTGTTTCCTTTAAAAATGTATGTTTCCTATAAAAATGTATGTTTTATATAAAAATGTGTTTTATATAAAAATGTGTTTCCTATAAAAATGTGTTTCCTATAAAAATGTGTGTTTTATATAAAAATGTTTCCTCTAAAAATGTATGTTTCCTTTTACAATGTATGTTTTATATAAAAATGTGTTTGCTATAAAAATGTATGTTTCCTTTTACAATGTATGTTTTATATAAAAATGTGTTTCCCATAAAAATGTATGTTTTATATAAAAATGTGTTTCCCATAAAAATGTATGTTTTATATAAAAATGTACTAGCATAACCCGCGCTCTGCGCGACATGTTGGGGTGGGTGTGTTTGAGAAAGGAACTGATGCAGAGTATCAGTAGTAATTTTACTTTAATGCAGTAAGTGGAATATGATTTCACTGTTTCAGAACCATTTTATATACTTTTTTTTGTACCATGCACCTCAAATGGTCTTTGAGATAATGTAAGCCGAATATCACGTTACTCGAGCGCAGAACAAAGTCGAAGATAGCGCGACACAAAACCACAAACTCGGAAATAATATATAAGAAGATTTTATTTACTTTTTTTGTACCATGCACCTCATATGGTCTTTGAGATAATGTAAGCCGAATATCACGTTACTCGAGCACAGAACAAAGTCGAAGATAGCGCGACACGAAACCACAAACTCGGAAATAATATATGATGTTTTATATTAAAATGTATGTTTTATATAAAAAATGTATGTTTTATACAAAAATGTGTTTCCTTTTAAGATGTGTTTCCTATAAAAATGTATGTTTCCTATAAAAATATGTTTCCTATAAAAATGTATGTTTTATATAAAAATGTGTTTCCTATAAAAATGTATGTTTCCTATAAAAATGTGTTTCCCATGAAAATGTGTTTCCTATAAAAATGTGTCTTATATAAAAATGTGTTTCCCATGAAAATGTGTTTCCTATAAAAATGTATGTTTTATATAAAAATGTGTTTCCTATAAAAATGTATGTTTCCTATAAAAATTTATGTTTCCTATAAAAATGCATGTTTTATATAAAAATGTATGTTTTATATAAAAATGTATGTTTTATATAAAAATGTGTTTCCTATAAAAATGTATGTTTCCGATAAAAATGCATTTTATATAAAAATATGTTTCCTACAAAAATGTATGTTTTATATAATAAATGTGTTCCCTATAAAAATGTGTTTCCTATAATAATGCATGTTTCCTATAAAAAATGCGTTTCCGATAAAAATGTGTTTCCGATAAAAATGTGTGCTTCTTATACCCACTGTGTTTACTCACAGTATAACATTATATATATATATATATATATATATATATATATATATATATATATATATATATATATATATATATATATGGAATATATTGTCAAATTATCCAACAAAATAAATGATGATTTACGGTGAATTTCATGAAGATCAGATTGGTGGAAATTTGACCAATTCTTTAACTTGGGCCTCTTTAATTTTGATAATGGTTTAACTTGTGGAATGGCATCATACCAAATTAAATATGGTGTGTGTGTGTGTGTGTGTGTGTGTGTGTGTGTGTGTGTGTGAGTGTGCGCACGCGCGTGTAGGGGTGCAAAGTCATAGAAAAAATATTTTCCCCTCCACACACGGCACAATGCAAGTTGTTTGACTGACCCCTACTGGAGATAGAGGGGATTGCTAACCACAACCAAAAATAAATTTGCCCCACCTCCGCAATATCCAGTTCTGGATCATCCTCCAGCGACCATCAATGAGCACATGGTCAATGTCCTTTGCCACATCACCAGAGTTGGAATACCAAGTCCAGCAATGAGCCTGTGGGTGCTGAATACATGAATCAGCCACCTTCAGTCCATGACTTCTTGCAAAGTTAAGGAACTTCGTGCTATTCTGATTCACAGTTCCTGACCCATGGGATCAACACACATCTCATAGCCATCCCTATCAATGCCAGTCGATGCATTGAAATACCAAGACTACAAGAGTATCTCGCCTGGGACACTGATCAACCACAGACTCGATCATGGCTTAGAATGCGTCCTTCACGGTGAGATCACTCGCCTCAGTCACAGCACATGCAGAGACCAGGGAAAAGACACCCAAGGAGTGACAAATCCAAAGTCCCATAATACGGTCGTTGACCGATGTTACCTCAATTATCATTGGAATCAGTTTAATGGACACAGCTACAGCAACTCCTTGGGCATGGTAACCATGAGAGCAATGAGACCAATAGTTGGTGTATCCACCCCCATTTATCTCGCCCCTACCTGGCCTTAACCACAGGGTGCTGCAATACCGATGTCCAAGCGCTGGAGCTCAGATGATAAATCAGGTGGTCATCTTGTCTGAGATATAAGACATTCCTGGCACCACCCGAAGGGACCGCCTCAGGTTAACTCAACGAGGCCGCCGTTTGGTGGACAACACCACAGCACCATCTGCCACACACCCCCGCCAACTGACCCAGGAAGTTTACCCCGTGCTTTTCCTCCTATCAAAGAATGGGTGTCTTGAAGGCTTTTCCCCAATCCAGTCATCTGCTGAGTTGCCCTGCGAATGGCAGCAGCACAGGAGGTAGTCCCACAGAGTGAGTTTTCAGTTTTCTTTGTGTTTATGGGTTTTGTGGAATGAAATGTTTTCCAGTGGCCGGAGTGCAAATCCTGCCACAAACCTCCTAATAAGAAGTAACCCAACTTCAGGAGAACATCGGAAGACACAGTTGGGTCCTAAATATGGATGGCTGTATTACAGTCCATCGTGTGTCAAGTATGGTTGAAATCTCTTGAGTGGCTCATAAGTTATTGCAGTAACACAGATTTTAAATTACGGGCACATGGCCTTCGGCCTTCAACGTTTTGAACTCAGAATTTACTCAGTTCATCCTCTGATTACAGTCCATAGTTATGCCAACTTTGGTGAAAACCCCTTCAGTGGTTCACAAGTTATCACGGCAACAAAAATCTGCTTTTAGCTGGTCACATGACCTGAGATCAAAAACTCAAATCAATTGGCTGGGTCGAGATTCACATGCCGATTCGACTGCTAAGAGGCGAGTGTACACACCTCTAAGGCTTAGGCCATCTTGCTAGCCCGACAAGTGGAGTAGGTTGGGCACTCTGGAGAAATGGTTCATCTCCCGAGTCCTCAACATCTCTACATCTTCTGCATTGCTCAAACAAGGAGTGTGATGGAATACTCACCAATTGCCTGGATGGGAGCATTCAAACCAGTTTGACTGCATCCCAAACAGAGCTACTTGCTCAATCAGCTCACTGCCATTACAAATCCACCACCTCACCAGTAATTTGTATCTAAAGTGTGTACGGAATGTTCTACAAAAACACCCTCCATGCTCCAATAATTCCTCCAGCTCCACAACCTGGACAATCAAGAATCACACGTAACATCAGACTCGGAACCGCATCACCAGAATGTTGGGACTTGAGGGTCAGTATTTTGATGGCCACGTGTCTCATCGTGCCCTTCGTACCCTGCTCCATCGATCGATCGTGACTTCATGTTGGGATGGTTGGTGAAATGTTATCGGATGTTTTGGCCAGGTTATCCATCTTCACCATTTGCAGCAAACATTGTTGGATGTGGACGGGTCTTAGCGAAAAACTCAGATCAAAGATTTATCTTTATTAAGAAAAGAGCAATAAGCATTGAAACAATTATGCCCTCTCCAAATAAACTTTCCAACCAACATTTTAATCATTTCTAGTAGCATGGTAAGAGCATGATTTTAAAATTTTGTTCCAAAATAACGACACAACAATAGTGGAACGACGACAGGTGCGATAAACAGGTTACACATCACACCGAAAGACAACTGTTGAGGAGCATTCGAACACACCGTTTCGGACTACAAAACGCCGTGCTGGAATCGCTCATCCCATTGCCTGGACACGTGCAGCAAATATGCACACCTGTTTCTCCAGAGCACGATTGAGCACATCACGCGAGGCACGTGGATTTGAACGGATGAACGCCACGATACCGGCTATGCACTCAGCCTGGTGGGGATGTGGGGGGGACGGTGAGAGAACATGGGACGGAAGGAGTGAAAAGGCACCTCATTCAGGACAAAGGAAATATCTGATTTATTACCTCGTTAATCAATTTTATTGTTTATATGTTACATTCATTGAGACTCATGGGAAATCTACGTCTGAAATTGTTCGCTGACCTGTTTTACATTTTGATTGAAGCACTCACTCATCATGCTGTTCCAAGGTTTGGATTGTAGATCGTGTTGTCACCAAATGTGCTCATTATTCGTATAAAGGTGCATTTATATCTCCTAATGTCCAGGTTATTGGTGTAGAGGTACATTTATATCTCCTAATGTCCAGGTTATTGGTGTAGAGATACATTTATATCTCCTAATGTCCAGGTTATTGGTGTAGAGGTATATTTATATCTCCTAATGTCCAGGTTATTGGTGTAGAGGTACATTTATATCTCCTAATGTCCAGGTTATTGGTGTAGAGGTACATTTATATCTCCTAATGTCCAGGTTATTGGTGTAGAGATACATTTATATCTCCTAATGTCCAGGTTATTGGTGTAGAGATACATTTATATCTCCTAATGTCCAGGTTATTGATGTAGAGATACATTTATATCTCCTAATGTCCAGGTTATTGGTGTAAAAGTATATTATATCTCATGTCCAGGTTATTGATGTAAAGGTACATTTATATCTCCTAATGTCCAGGTTATTGGTGTAAAAGTATATTATATCTCATGTCCAGGTTATTGGTGTAGAGGTACATTTATATCTCCTAATGTCCAGGTTATTGGTGTAGAGGT
Organism: Eptatretus burgeri; assembly: GCF_056783735.1. NCBI lineage: Eukaryota > Metazoa > Chordata > Myxini > Myxiniformes > Myxinidae > Eptatretus > Eptatretus burgeri. The sequence goes on along the minus strand of NC_140962.1, from coordinate 156,492,908 downwards.
ACATTTATATCTCCTAATGTCCAGGTTATTGGTGTAGAGGTACATTTATATCTCCTAATGTCCAGGTTATTGGTGTAGAGATACATTTATATCTCCTAATGTCCAGGTTATTGGCGTAGAGGTACATTAATATCTCCTAATGTCCAGGTTATTGGTGTAAAGGTTCATTTATATCTCCTAATGTCCAGGTTATTGGTGTAAAGGTACATTTATATCTCCTAATGTCCAGGTTATTGGTGTAAAGGTATATTTATATCTCCTAATGTCCAGGTTATTGGTGTAAAGGTATATTTATATCTCCTAATGTCCAGGTTATTGGTGTAAAGGTATATTTATATCTCCTAATGTCCAGGTTATTGGTGTAAAGGTATATTTATATCTTCTAATGTCCAGGTTATTGGTGTAAAGGTATATTTATATCTCCTAATGTCCAGGTTATTGGTGTAAAGGTATATTTATATCTCCTAATGTCCAGGTTATTGGTGTAAAGGTACATTTATATCTCCTAATGTCCAGGTTATTGGTGTAAAGGTATATTTATATCTCCTAATGTCCAGGTTATTGGTGTAAAGGTATATTTATATCTCCTAATGTCCAGGTTATTGGTGTAAAGGTATATTTATATCTCCTAATGTCCAGGTTATTGGTGTAGAGATACATTTATATCTCCTAATGTCCAGGTTATTGGCGTAGAGGTACATTAATATCTCCTAATGTCCAGGTTATTGGTGTAAAGGTTCATTTATATCTCCTAATGTCCAGGTTATTGGTGTAAAGGTACATTTATATCTCCTAATGTCCAGGTTATTGGTGTAAAGGTATATTTATATCTCCTAATGTCCAGGTTATTGGTGTAAAGGTATATTTATATCTCCTAATGTCCAGGTTATTGGTGTAAAGGTATATTTATATCTCCTAATGTCCAGGTTATTGGTGTAAAGGTATATTTATATCTCCTAATGTCCAGGTTATTGGTGTAAAGGTATATTTATATCTCCTAATGTCCAGGTTATTGGTGTAAAGGTATATTTATATCTCCTAATGTCCAGGTTATTGGTGTAAAGGTTCATTTATATCTCCTAATGTCCAGGTTATTGGTGTAAAGGTACATTTATATCTCCTAATGTCCAGGTTATTGGTGTAAAGGTACATTTATATCTCCTAATGTCCAGGTTATTGGTGTAAAGGTACATTTATATCTCCTAATGTCCAGGTTATTGGTGTAAAGGTACATTAATATCTCCTAATGTCCAGGTTATTGGTGTAAAGGTTCATTTATATCTCCTAATGTCCAGGTTATTGGTGTAAAGGTACATTTATATCTCCTAATGTCCAGGTTATTGGTGTAGAGGTACATTTATATCTCCTAATGTCCAGGTTATTGGTGTGGAGATACATTTATTTCTCCTAATGTCCAGGTTATTGGTGTAGAGATACATTTATATCTCCCAATGTCCAGGTTATTGATGTAGAGGTACATTTATATCTCCTAATGTCCAGGTTATTGGTGTAGAGGTACATTTATATCTCCTAATGTCCAGGTTATTGGTGTAGAGGTACATTTATATCTCCTAATGTCCAGGTTATTGGTGTAGAGGTACATTTATATCTCCTAATGTCCAGGTTATTGGTGTAAAAGTATATTATATATCATGTCCAGGTTATTGATGTAAAGGTACATTTATATCTCATAATGTCCAGGCTATTGGTGTAGAGGTACATTTATATCTCCTAATGTCCAGGTTTTTGGTGTAGAGATACAATTATATCTCCTAATGTCCAGGTTATTGGTGTGGAGTTACATTTATATCTCCCAATGTCCAGGTTATTGGTGTAGAGATACATTTATATCTCCTAATGTCCAGGTTATTGGTGTAAAGGTACATTTATATCTCCTAATGTCCAGGTTATTGGTGTAAAGGTACATTTATATCTCCTAATGTCCAGGTTATTGGTGTAAAGGTACATTTATTTCTCCTAATGTCCAGGTTATTGGTGTAGAGATACATTTATATCTCCCAATGTCCAGGTTATTGGTGTAGAGGTACATTTATATCTCCTAATGTCCAGGTTATTGGTGTAGAGGTACATTTATATCTCCTAATGTCCAGGTTATTGGTGTAGAGGTACATTTATATCTCCTAATGTCCAGGTTATTGGTGTAGAGGTACATTTATATCTCCTAATGTCCAGGTTATTGGTGCAAAGCTAGAGTAATATCTCCTAATGTCCAGGTTATTGGTGTAAAGCTAGAGTAATATCTCCTAATGTCCAGGTTATTGGTGTAGAGATACATTTATATCTCCCAATGTCCAGGTTATTGATGTAGAGGTACATTTATATCTCCTAATGTCCAGGTTATTGGTGTAGAGGTACATTTATATCTCCTAATGTCCAGGTTATTGGTGTAAAGGTACATTTATTTCTCCTAATGTCCAGGTTATTGGTGTAAAGGTACATTTATATCTCCTTATGTCCAGGTTATTGGTGTAGAGATACATTTATATCTCCTAATGTCCAGGTTATTGGTGTAAAGGTACATTCATATCTCCTAATGTCCAGGTTATTGGTGTAGAGATACATTTATATCTCCTAATGTCCAGGTTATTGGTGTAAAGGTACATTTATATCTCCTAATGTCCAGGTTATTGGTGTAAAGGTACATTCATATCTCCTAATGTCCAGGTTATTGGTGTAGAGATACATTTATATCTCCTAATGTCCAGGTTATTGGTGTAGAGGTACATTTATATCTCCTAATGTCCAGGTTATTGGTGTAAAGGTACATTTATTTCTCCTAATGTCCAGGTTATTGGTGTAAAGGTACATTTATATCTCCTAATGTCCAGGTTATTGGTGTAAAGGTACATTTATATCTCCTAATGTCCAGGTTATTGGTGTGGAGGTACATTTATATCTCCTAATGTCCAGGTTATTGGTGTAGAGGTACATTTATATCTCCTAATGTCCAGGTTATTGGTGTAGAGGTACATTTATATCTCCTAATGTCCAGGTTATTGGTGTAGAGGTACATTTATATCTCCTCATGTCCAGGTTATTGGTGTAGAGGTACATTTATATCTCCTAATGTCCAGGTTATTGGTGTAAAGGTACATTTATATCTCCTAATGTCCAAGTTATTGGTGTAGAGGTACATTAATATTTCCTCATGTCCAGGTTATTGGTGTAGAGGTACATTTATATCTCCTAATGTCCAAGTTATTGGTGTAGAGGTACATTAATATTTCCTCATGTCCAGGTTATTGGTGTAAAGGTACATTTATATCTCCTAATGTCCAGGTTATTGGTGTAAAGGTACATTTGTATCTCAACGTCCAGGTTATTGGTATAGAGGTACATTTATGTCTCATAATGTCCAGGTAATTGGTGTATAGGTACAATTATATCTCAACGTCTTGGTTATTGGTGTAAAGGTACATATATATATATATATATATATATATATATATATATATATATATATATATATATTATCTAAGGGAAAAGCATGTCAAAATGATGGGAGCACAAAACTCAACATAACATGGAGGATTACAATACACACAAAGTTATGAATTACATCTGAGGAATTATTTGCAATATATATAATACAGTCCAAGAAGTGAGCCTTTCCCTGGGAAGGATTAGCAGTGAGTGGAGCAATTTGTCAACAAAATGAACAGTTTATGTTGGACACAGTCACACACACACACACACACACACACACACACACACACACACACACACACACACACACACACACACACACACACACACACACACACACACACACACACACACACACACACACACACACACACACACACACCTTCAATAGATGTAATGTTCAAAACAACAAAAAATATGCATATAAATAAATAAATAAATAAAAAGAATTGGGCAAAAAACCTTCAATACACAAAAAAATTAAGTTCTGTGCAAGTGTATGTCATTGTATACTGTGCTTTGGCCAAGTTTGAACAAAATCGAACTGTGGATGTTGGAGAAATGGTTGGGGACACGTTTAAGTAACAAAATGGCCGCCAGTCGGCCATCTTGGATCTGATCTCGGAAACGAACGGCATGCATATGGAAGCCGTCATTCGTCATCTGTGCGCAAAGTTTGAACGACATTGGTAAAATGCTTGTCCGAGAAATGGTTAAGAACGTGTTTGAAACCAGGTTGTGTTTTATTTGTTTTTTTTACAACTAAAATGGCCGCCAATCTGCCATCTTGGATCTGATGTTGGAAGAAAAAAAAATTGCATGCGTATGTATACATCATGTGTCGTCTTTGTGCCAGGTATGAATTAAATCAGTCCTTTCATGTCCGAAATACGGTTGCGGATAAACACACGCACGCACGGACACGAAAAATCGAGACCAAATACATCAGCCCCTGTTTCAGACTAAGTCCAATGGGGACTAATGACCTGGAGTACGTACATGAAGTAAAAATATGCCTACTGCTTATGTGCAGATATAATAAATTAATTTTGGTTATGTACCTCGGATAAATCTCAATTTCACTGAGCCATGGGCTGACACCCGAGGCCTACGACCAGAGGCCCTGCAGCCTATGCAGCTTCACAAAATGATAACCGTATGATTTTCTTTTTGAGGTTGGAATTGTGGGTGAAGTCAGGCAAGCTAACCAATGGAGCGATGACATTCTAATTTGTTCGGGCAGGAATTTGTAATTTGTTTATGGTGCCGGCAATAGCTCGCCTACTCTTCGCGAAGGAAGCCGTGGAATCTTTAACGTCCACCAACGAATGCCAGCAGACGGTACGCCCGTTTAACATCCATCCGAGGGATGGAACACACACACACGAATGAATCACCCTGCCCGCGAAACACCAGGATGATAGTTTATAGCTGGTTCAGGATTCAAACCCAGGTTAAACGACAGCTCTAATCCATCCTGCCAGCTCAATGAAGATACCTTACTGTTAAGCAGGAGCATTGCTGGGCACATGCCCCGAATGGTTTTTGCTGAACCCCGAATACATTTTAACCCCTTGGCTATGATCGGCTCATTTATGGCTTTGGAATCAGACTTTAAAATCAGGAAGACGCACAACAATGTGTAAGATGCTAATTACAGGCAGGAATGACGTGTGTCGGAATATGACATCATCAATCGCTCTGCAAATATGATACACAACAGATGGTACACACCGACGCTTCATAAAAATAAATAAAGGGAGACTGTTTACAAATATAACTTTTCAAAAACTGTGGGTGGTGACTGTTAATTAATTAATAAATGATGTCACGTGTTCAATATATTGGAAATGTTTAACCGTGGATATAAAATACAAGTTTGTGCTTTTACGGAATCAAGTGGAGTTTGTAAAATAATTTTTTTTTTTGTTTTTGTACTTTATCCGTTGTTCGATTTAACAAAAGATTGAAAAATGTCATTCAAAATACAAAAAAAAAAAAAGTCCTTTTTCACCGAACGTGGACGGACGTTACATTTTCACCCGTTTGTTTGTTTGACTGTAAATAGGATATCTCAAAATGTTGTGGACGGATTCGGACAAAACTTGTTCGACAGGTTTGGTGTGTGACAAGGACAAATCGATCAGATGATGATGAAGATCTGATTCTCGATATGTGAATTATTTAATTTTTAAAGTGATTCTTCACCTTTGTGAAACGGGGATAAAAAAAAAAAAACCGATGTATATTGTTCCGGTTGTGGAGGTAGATGGAGGAATTTAGGATTGAATAGAATAGAGTAGATTGAATGGAGTCCGTGGACGTGTAGGAAACATCTCGATGTAATTAAGTAGGAAAACTGTGAGCATAAGTGTTACGCGTCACCAAACGAGGGGTGGTGCGGTGTTAGTTAGCTCGGGAGTAAGAATAAGTTCCCCCAGTATGTAAATGCCCCCCTGTGACTTTTCCCGATGTTTTTATCATCAAAACCATGATAAGAAACAAGCAAACACGCCGAGCAGGCAGAAGCCCCGCCTCCAAGGGTGACGGCGGGCGGTGACTAAATAGGATGAGGGATCAGCAGAGCAGACGCACGAGGCAGATTGATTTTTGAAAGAGAGGTTGAGTGCGGAGTGAAGGACGCACGCGGTCGAGAAAGAACGTGGTTAGGAGATTGCCTGTAAGAGCAGGGCTAGACGCACGAAGGTGAAGCGTCCTTTGACGCACGAGGATGGCACAATCCTTGTATTCGTGTCGAGGAGATTTGGCTCGCGTGGTGAAGCAACACGCTGTCCTTTGGCTCTTGGTTGGGTCGGTGAGGACGATTGACGCACGAAGCAGCGACACGGGTCTCTGAGCCTTGGTGTTGAGTGCCGCTCACGGATTGCCTGGCGTACGTTTGTCCTGCTACGAGAGAAGCAGCTTGGCACCGTTTCCCTTTGTTTGTTTTTAAGTCTGTGTAAAGAGGTGCCTCGATTTCGACTTTTATTTACTTCACGTTATCATCATCACCTTTTGAATTATTGTCCTTTGTAAGATATTTGTCTATTTTCATGAAATGTGTTCATTTTAAGTAACTGTATCGTGTATTTGTAGTGGGGTCGAGTATCAACCCACCCCCCTGTGATGTACTCCTCCATCCTTCCACCATTGCCCCTATGCCCTTCCAACACGCGTGATCATCTCTGAGGATCAACGTGTCCGCCTCCTATTAATAAAAGAACCGCTCGACCGGCCCTGGGGCTGGCGGCGTTAACAGCCCATCACCACAATTTTGGTCAGGGGGATTAACCTGGACCGGCCACTCCCGCAACAATATCATATCTCAAAACTAGGTGGACGAGTGAGTTGGTTAGGTGAGAAGAACAAGCCGATTCGATTTTGGTTCAGGTCCAGATGTAGATCCAGCCCATCAGTGGATTACAAACTGTGAACCATTCAGTCTTGCGGAGGGATGCGTGCTCCCTCCTTAATGTATTGTAAGATTAGCCTGTTTTTATCTACGCATCACCTGTGCTAAATGTTTTATCCAGGTTATCGGTTGGAGGGTTGGAGGGTTGTAGGGTTGGAGCGGGACCCGAGCCTCGAATCTTCCTTCGTTCCATATGATCAATGCTTCATCAACATGAAGATTACCGCACTGCGGTTGCAGGCATGGAACAGCACCGACACAACCATTTATACCTGTACACCGGCACTCATTTGTCCGACCTCGGAAAGACGACAGGCTGAGTCAACCCCACCTGGTATTAATTCAATGGCCGAGGGGGATTTGAACTGAGGATCCTAAGATCCCGAGATCCTAAGCCAACACCTGGCTTAAAGCTCGCGACGCCTCTGCTGTTAAGTACGGTGACACGTGATGTGTGTGCGTATGTGTCACGAGTGTTGACGTCACCTTATACCGGTCGATCTCCGCACGGCTATCCAGCCTGCGCCACAAGCCGTAGGCAACCCGCACGGCCGTGAGACCTTTAAGAGCTTGTTCAGATCCTGGTACACCTCCGAGCCATCCCAGCATCGCCAGCTGTCCCGTGGCACACCCGGGAAACAAATTCACTCTGCGGAGCTTGTCAGGTACTAGCAAGGTGAACAAGCACCTATTGCACCAGGTCACACATTTCATCATTGGGATAATATCGGAATGGGATCAACCTTTCACTCAAACCTGGAAATATGTCATCGAGTGAGAATACTAACAGGTACATGTCCATCCATATTGTTTATAACAAACTTCGATGAACCATCCGTTCATTGTTTCCATCGTTCAACACGGAATCTTCTTTTATATTAATCATAGTCAATCATATTAATTTTGTTTCAGGTCAGGTTCGATCTGTGACCTGCTACAGGTACCATGTAAATCTGTACTAACCTGATCCATGGTCGGGTTGTCGGCGACTAAACCGTCTCCCCCACCAGGTTTTCTGGTGAGGGGGGTGTTTGGATATGGACACCCAGCAGGATTAAAAACCAAACCTGTCAAAGGGCGGAGGAGCTCCTTGTGAGCCAACGGCCATCCATATCTAGTGCCCAACTGTGTCTGCGGACGTCCTCCTGCAGTTGGGTTACTTTTTTATTAGGAGGTTGGTGGCAGGATTTGCACTCCGGCCACCGTAAAACCCTTCATTCCGCAAAACACAAAAACGCAAAAAAATCTGAAAACCCACTCCTTGGGATTATCTCCTGTGCAGCTTCCCTTCGCAGGGCAGCTCACCGGATGACGGGATTGGGGCAAAGCCTTCGGGACCCCCAATCTTTGATGATAGGAGGGAAACCACGGGGTAACATCCCTGGGTCAGATTGCGGGAGAGTGTGTCGGAGTGGTGCTGAGGTGTCGTCCACCAGATGGCGTTCTCCTTGGGTTAACCTGAGGCGGTCCCTTGAGAGATTAAGGATTCGTCACTCCTTAGGTGTCATTTCCCTGGTCTCTGTTTATGCTCCGACTGAGGCGAGTGATCTCACCGTGAAGGATGCATTCTACGCCACACTCGAGTCTGTGGTTGATCAGTGCCCCAGACGAGATACACTTCTAGTCTTGGGGGATTTCACTGCATCGACTGGAACTGATAGGGACGGTTATGAGGTGTGTGTTGGTCCCCATGGGTCAGGAACTATGAACCAGAATAGCACTAAGTTCCTTGACTTTGCAAGAAGTCATGGACTTAGGGTGGCTGGTTCATGGTTTAAAAGCCCACAAGCTCATCGCTGGACTTGGTATTCCAACGCTGGCGGTGTGGCAAAGGAGATTGACCATGTCCTCATTGATGGTCATTGGAGGATGATCCAGAACTGCAGGGTCTACCGGAGTGCTCAGTTCCTCAATACTGACCACAGGCTTGTTGTAGCAACTCTAAAGCTGCACCTTAAATCCTGGAGAATGGTACCATCCCAGCCTCGGCTGGATGTTGGCAAGCTCAGGGATGAGAGAGTAGCTGAGGAGTTTGCGAACAGGCTGAGTGGACACTTGGGGGGTCTGGGTGCTTTGGGGGGTCCTGAAGAGTTGTGGAGCGCCTTCAAGACCACTGTCCTTGATGTTGCCGGTGGATGTCTTGGAACTCACCACAGGGAAAAGAAGAATTTTGTCTCTCAAGGGACACTGGATACCATTGACCAGAGTCGCAGGGCCAGGCTGAATGGCAGAGCTGAGCTGTTCAGGGAGCTGAGGCGTAAAACTGTACGTGCACTGAGGATGGACAAGGAGGCCTATGTGTGAGGAATCTGAGGGGGTAGAGCATCACCTGTGGACAGGTGATTCTCGTCCCGCTTACAGGGGAATTTGCGCATTGCGTTCATCCAAGCCCACCCCTCGGAGCACTGCAGTTAGAGCAGAGAGTGGTAGGCTCTTGACAGAGGAGTCTGAAGTGAAGGCCTGCTGGGCCAGTTACTTTGAGCGGTTGTACCGGGCTGATCCTCCAGCTGTCGAGTTGGACGTCAAGGGTGTTACAATCCCTGTTGCTGACCCTCGAATCAACTGTGGTCCACCTTCGCTTGTGGAAACACGGGCTGCGGTGAACCAGTTGAAACGGGGCAAAGCTCCAGGGATCTGTGGCATCCATGCCGAACTTCTCAAGGCTGGTGGAAATGCTGCACTCGCGTCGTTGCATGCAGTTTTGTGCTCTGCCTGGAACACAGGCATCATCCCAACTGACTGGAAGAGGGGCCTTGTTGTCCCTCTCTGGAAAGGGAAGGGTGATCGCCAAGACTGCAACAACTACCGAGGGGTGACGCTGCTCTCAGTGCCGGGCAAGGTCTTTGCTCGGATAATTCTCGATAGGGTTCGCCACCATCTGCTTGAGCACCAGCGTCCAGAGCAGTCAGGCTTTACACCAAAGAGGTCAACGATTGACCGTATCCTTGCACTTCGTGTCCTCACCGAACGCAGACGAGAGTTTCGGCAGGGGCTGCTTGCAGCCTATGTTGATCTCTGTAAAGCGTTCGATTCAGTGAATCGGGATGTCCTCTGGAGGATTCTTGGTCTTCGTGGGGTGCCACCAAAACTGATCGATCTGATGTCTGAACTCTACTCTGGTACTGAGAGTGCTGTGAAGTGTGGTGGTACCATCTCTGACTTATTTTCAGTTGTTACTGGAGTTCGTCAGGGGTGTGTACTTGCCCCCACACTTTTCAGCACTTGTATGGACTGGATTTTAGGGAGGATGTCGGAGAGATCAAGTTGCGGTGCATCGTTTGGGAATGTCAAGATCTCGGACCTTGATTTTGCAGATGATGCAGTCATCTTTGCGGAGACTCGAGACATCCTTTTGGGGGCCCTCGAGGTGCTGAATGAGGAGTCTGAGCCGCTGGGATTACGGGTTTCTTGGGTCAAAACGAAGATCCAGGCTTTCGGTGACATCGTGGATGCTGCTGTCCTGTCTGTGTCTGTTTGTGGTGAGGATGTTGAGGTCGTGGAGAGATTCACTTACCTTGGCAGTGACATTCATGTCTCTGCTGGCTGCGAGTCAGAGGTCAATAGACGTCTGGGTCGGGCCTGGGGAGTCATGGATTCACTGGATCATGGGGTGTGGCGCTGCCGTTACCTGTGCAGCAGGACGAAAGTCCAAGTCTTCAGGTCCTTGGTACTTCCAGTCATGCTCTATGGATGCGAGACTTGGGCTCTGACCAAGGATCTGAGATGGAGACTTAATTCCTTTGGTACCGGGTCTCTTCGGAGAATCCTTGGCTATCGCTGGTCGGATTTTGTGTCCAACGAGCGGTTGCTGAGAGAGACTCGGATGAGATTTGTTACCTGCATAGTCCGTGAGCGTCAGTTACGGCTGTATGGACATGTGGCTCGTTTTCCTGATGCTGATCCTGCTCACCAGATTCTCTCAGCGAGGGAGTCTCATGAGTGGAGGAGGCCAGTGGGCCGACCACGTGCCTCGTGGTGGCAGCAGGTTGACCATCATCTCAAGGAGATGGGGATGGGCCTGGCATCTGCCTGGGGGATGGCCAGACGGAGGCCCCTGGAGTACCGGCGGAAAGTGGACGCGGTGACGCGCTGTTATGGCACATGCTCCCATACCTGACCTGACCTGATACAGTCATCACGTACAGGTATGGGATGTCATCTGTCCATCACATACAGGTGTCACCTGTCTATCACATACAGGTACAGGATGTCACCTGTCCACATACAGGTACCTATCCATCACGTACAGGTACCTGTCCATCACATACAGGTACAGGGTGTCACCTGTCCATCACATACAGGTACCTGTCCATCACATACAGGTGTCACCTGTCCATCACGTACAGGTACCTGTCCATCACATACAGGTGTAACCTGTCCATCACGTACAGGTTCAGGGTGTAACCTGTCCATTACGTACAGGTACAGGGTGTCACCTGTCCATCACATAAGGTGTCACCTGTCCATCACGTACAGGTATGGGATGTCATCTGTCCATCACGTACAGGTACAGGATGTCATCTGTCCATCACGTACAGGTACAGGGTGTCATCTGTCCATCACGTACAGGTACAGGGTGTAACCTGTCCATCACGTACAGGTACAGGGTGTCACCTGTCCATCACGTACAGGTACAGGGTGTCACCTGTCCATCACGTACAGGTACGGGGTGTTATCTGTCCATCACATACAGGTACACGGTGTCATCTGTCCATCACGTACAGGTACAGGGTGTAACCTGTCCATCACGTACAGGTACAGGGTGTCACCTGTCCATCACGTACAGGTACAGGGTGTCACCTGTCCATCACGTACAGGTACGGGGTGTCACCTGTCCATCACATACAGGTGTCACCTGTCCATCACATACAGGTACGGGGTGTCACCTGTCCATCACATACAGGTACGGGGTGTCACCTGTCCATCACATACAGGTACGGGGTGTCACCTGTCCATCACGTACAGGTACGGGGTGTCACCTGTCCATCACGTACAGGTACAGGGTGTCACCTGTCCATCACATACAGATACGGGGTGTCACATGTCCATCACGTACAGGTACGGGGTATCACCTGTCCATCACGTACAGGTACGGGGTGTCACCTGTCCATCACATACAGGTGTCACCTGTCCATCACATACAGGTACGGGGTGTCACCTGTCCATCACATACAGGTACGGGGTGTCACCTGTCCATCACGTACAGGTACAGGGTGTCACCTGTCCATCACGTACAGGTACGGGGTGTCACCTGTCCATCACATACAGGTACGGGGTGTCACCTGTCCATCACATACAGGTACGGGGTCTCACCTGTCCATCACATACAGGTACGGGGTCTCACCTGTCCATCACATACAGGTACGGGGTGTCACCTGTCCATCACATACAGGTACGGGGTGTCACCTGTCCATCACATACAGGTACGGGGTGTCACCTGTCCATCACATACAGGTACGGGGTGTCACCTGTCCATCACGTACAGGTACGGGGTGTCACCCGTCCTGTAAACGTTTATTCCATCATGGCGAGACGATCGTCCCATTGAACGTTTCACTTAATTAAAGGTAAATTAATGAAATGAGTCAGAGGTTAACGGTCAGGTCAGTCCAACCTGTTGTAGTAGGTCAGGTTCGGATAGGTCCCAGGACGGGCCGAGTAACGTGTCCATGTCGCGTAGGCGAGAACTTCCGGGTTACACTTGTTCTTGTTGTTGTTGTTGTTGTTGTTGTTGTTGTTGTTGTTGTTGTTACAAGGATTTTTAAGAGCCTTGGGGACAGATTCGGCCATTTGGACCATCGCACCTGCGCTAGCCTCTATCAACGTCACATGAATTAAATGTATTGTTATATATGGGAATGGAGAGGAGAACAGTGGAGTGGGCATTCGGGTACGGGTAGTAGAGGTAGAGGTACAGGTACAACTGGTACAGGTGGAGCATAGATGTACAGGTAGAGGGTAGAGGTACAGGTAGAGTGCAGAGGTACAGGTAAAACTGGTACAGGTAGAACATAGAGGTACAGGTACACTTGGCACAGGTAGAACGTAGAGGTACAGGTACACTTGGTACAGGTAGAGCATAGAGGTACAGATAGAGTGTAGAGGTACAGGTACACCTGGTACAGGTAGAGCACAGAGGTACAGATAGAGTGTAGAGGTACAGGTACACCTGGTACAGGTAGAGCACAGAGGTACAGATAGAACGTAGAGGTACAGGTACACTTGGTACAGGTAGAGCAGAGAGGTACAGATAGAGTGTGGAGGTACAGGTACACCTGGTACAGGTAGAGCGTAGCAGGACATCACCGGGTTTTAAAAAAATTTTCACAATATAATTGATTTATGATCTTTTAGCGGGGTCGGAGTGAATATGGTTGTCGGATGAGGGTCCCTTTTGAGGAGACCCTCTCATGGACATCACAATCACGACACATCAACACCCCACGCCCCATTTCCCCAATAAATAAAACCACCATGGTGATGTCCTTGTGCTGCCCCACTTTTCTCCACCCTCACCCCAGCCCACCCCCCCCCCAGTAGATAAACTAATCCAGATTAGTTCCGTGAGGTGTTGTGAGAGCACAGGCACGATGGGCCAAATGGCCTCCTGTGTCAGGGCTCCATCTCCAGTCGACCCTTGTCCTATAAGACCTCCCGTTTTCTCCAGTTGTCAGAATTGGATGGCTCGTGATATCTACACAGGGAAGGAAGCACGAGAGAACTCGATGCAGGCAGGAGAGGCCACTTGGCCCATCGTGGCTGCGTCACACCAACACTAGACCAATTTTATCCATCATAAGGACGGTTTCATTGGGTGAATGGGGGGAGGAAAGTGGATGAGACAATGTGCACGACCAGGGATATCCCAAGGGGGGCAAAACAACAATGGGGAATTATATATTTTCTTTTTTGGGGGATTTGTTTGTTTTGTTTGTTTTCCTTTTTGCAGTTTGTTTTGTTTGTTTTCCATTTGTTGTATTTGTTTTCCATTTTTGTGTTTGTTTGTTTTGTTTGTTTTCCTTTCTTGGTTTTGGTTGTTTGTTTTTTGTTGTTTTCCATTTTTTTGTATTTGTTTTCTATTTTTGTGTTTGTTTTCCTTTCTTGGTTTTGGTTGTTTGTTTTGCCTTTTGCAAGCTTGTTAGTTTTGTTCGTTTTCCTTTTTGCAGTTTGTTTTCCATTTTTTGTATTTGTTTTCCATTTTTGTGTTTGTTTGTTTTGTTTGTTTTCCTTTCTTGGTTTTGGTTGTTTGTTTTGTTTGTTTTGCCTTTTGGCATTTGTTTGTTTTGTTTGTTGTCATTTTGAGGTTTGTTTGTTTTCCTTTTTGGCATTTGTTTGTTTGTTTTGTTTCTTTTCCTTTTTGAGGTTTGTTTGTTTTCTTTTTTGGCATTTGTTTGTTTGTTTTCATTGTTTTCTTTTTTGGGGTGTCTTTTGTTTTTTTGTTTGTTTTCCCTTTTTGGGGTTTGTTTTGTTTGTTTTAGGTGGTTGAAGTCTGATTGAAATGATTGGTGGCTTAATTCAACGACCAAATACACAAATCATCTTAAAATTTAAAGTCAATGGGATGAAAATTGAGGATTTTAGAATTCCCACCAACGTTGTCCTTGGATGGATGTTGACCTCAAAAATAATAATTCGTTGGTTGAATTCAGCGACATAAAATATAAATCTTCGAATTTCAAGACAATCAGATGAAAATTGGCAATTTTAAAAATTCGGCCCATGTTGGTGATCTTTTCGCCAATGTTGACCTCAAAAATAATTGGTGGTTGAATTGAGTAACCTGATGTGCAAATCATCTTCAAATTTCTAGTCAATTGGATGAAAATTGACTATTTTATAAATCTGATCTAAGTTGTTGACCTTTGGCCTATGTTGACCTCAAAAACAATAGGTGGTTGAATTAATTGACCAAATCTGCAACTCCTCTTCAAATTTCAAGTCAATCGGATGAAAATTGACAATTTCTCAAAATTCGGCCAATGTTGACCTTTTGTCCTCAAAAACAATAGGCTTCTTGCTTATGATGAACTCTAGCATGTGGTGAGGTTTCATGACTATCGGTTTTAAAATTTTACCTGCAGGCAATAAACATAAAAACAGACAGACAGACAGAATAACGCTTGCAACCAACCAATAAACTCGAAAAATGTTGGATTTTTGTAAGTAACCAATGAAAAACCACCCGTCGAGTGACACTTGGTGAAAGGGAACAGCACTCGGAAGAGCACATAGCTCCGCCAAACTGAACCCTTTACATTTTGTATCGCACTGAGGTCGGATCTGAATCCGAACCTTAACAAAAATCGAATCGGCTTGTTCCTGTCATTCAACCAACTCATCCACCCAGTTTTGTCACAACTCGTCCACAACATTTTTGAGATGTCATGCTAAACTGTGCATAGTTTTTGGCCCATCTCTCAATGGTGAAGAATCACTTAAAAGTTAAATAACTGTTGTGTCTGGATTTGGATCTTCACCAAAATTATCCTTGGCCAGTCACCGAGATACACAAAAAAAAAACATTTCAGAACAACTGCTTGAGAACTGTCACCAAAAATCGTGTGACAATCAAACAGACAAACGAAACAGACAAACATAAATCTCGAAAAAAAACAAATTTCCCCAAATAATAAAGCGGACCGACCGATATACTTGAAAAATGTTCGATTTTTGTAAGTACCAATACAATACCCTCTCCTCCAGCTTGGGTTAAATGTAAAAGGATGTTGGGGACAACCATGAATCAAAGAATGACGTGGGGGGATGGATCCACATGATCACTTCTTGTGACCATCCCTACCTTGTTTACATCCTATATGGAGTGAACATCCCGACATCCTTTTAAACATTTTATAAATGTTTTTATTGCTCGTCCACTTTGGTCTCAGGCTCTTCCATCTTATTATTTAAACTCCTGGCACTGATTTTGAATATGTTCAACTTTTCCCTTTCCTGAAAATCTATTTTCTTGACCGTCCTTAACAACCAGGATGACATCATCAGTTCCTTCCTGTGTTGACCGAAGAAACGTCTCATGGAGAACAAACGACATTGTTTGTGCCAGAGTTCGTACTCGAACATATAAGGAAGAACCCACGAGAGCATTGGGGTACGGTTAGTGCATTCACCACAAGGACCATTAATTACATCCTCAACGTCCTTCACGCCTCTGTGACGTCAAGCTTGTCCTCGCGCGGTGACAAACAAGTGCTCACGTCGGGGGGGATTGTGACGTCATGTTGCTCCCGTCCGCTCCGTGTAAGTTCAGGCTCCATATCGGATCCTGCGGGTTCTGAATTAATAAATAAACTCCTGTAAAACGAGCTCGTGATCTCGTGAATCATGCGCATGCGCGAAACAGCTAATTGGAAGCAGGCACGGAGCAGCCGAATACCACTGAGGAGGTGTGTCACCGACAACAGCCAATCAGCATCGAGGAGAGAAGGCGCTGTGGGAGTCTTCCAACGTCGACCAATGGAGGACGGCTACCGCAACGACCAGCCAATGAGAAGCGAGTGGAAGACGTCAGACGATACGGTTGAACTTGATGACGTCGGTGAAATAGGGCTGGAGTTTCCTCTTCGCCGGAAACTGCCGGTTCAGTTGTTCGCCGTCATTGGTCGAACCAGGTAGCAGGTACCAGGTGCCAGGTGTGATCCATCCCACCCGAAGTGAACCAGGAATGGACGTCCTGGCGATGCACCTTGGGCAGCTTGTTCGGGTTATGGCGCGACCGGCCGGGACCAGATTGGCTCGATTGGCGTCGGGATCGTTCCGTCGGCATTCATGGTGCCCAGTCCGGGTGAGGATCCCGGTCCCGATCCCGGTCCCGGTCCCGGTCCCGATCCCGGTCCCGGTCCCGATCCCGGTCCCGGTCCCGATCCCGGTCCCGATCCCGGTCCCGATCCCGGTCCCGATCCCGGTCCCGATCCCGATCCCGGTCCCGATCCCGGTCCCGATCGTTCCTCGAACCTCCATTCCCACCCTCGAACCCTCGCTCTAGTTCCGGATCCCCCATCCTCCCCTGACATGTTCTTCTTCCTGGAGGGAGGTTGCTTTCTCGGGTTTGAATCCAGGATCCGACGTTCCAACGTATTCAAAGTGTAAGAACGGTAAAGCCTTTTCCTCTTAGCACGTGACACCACATCGCAGTCCTGATTGGACGGTGAACTGCAGAGTGGAACACACTCCGGGAGTGTGTTCAGTTACCAAGCAGCTAGCTAGCGCTTTCCAAGCCAGCCGTTCCTTCACAGCTCCCAACAGAGTGCTTGCTGGAGCGCTTAAGCCACCCGGTGAGCTCCGTGCACTTGACTCCAACAAGTTGTCAACGAGTCTTCTGTCAGGGAGGAATTCTTACAACAACGAACTTGTCAACTGAACAGGTTCGATTAGGTGTTTTGCAGGTGAGGTGAGCCCGTCCTGCGGATGGACGTTAAGCCGGCTGTCCCTACTGCTAGCATTAGTCGGTCATTGATGATGATAACATCAATGGTATTATTGTTGCCATCGGTGCCTCGAAATCTGTAATTGGCTACTCTGATTAAAATGTTAATTTATGCAAATTATATGCATTTTAAGCATATTGTCTGCTATTTCATTTTTCTTTCCCCCCCACCCCCACCCCCCGTGGATATACGAGTTTGGCCCAGATACATAGATGCATGATATTGTAACGTCAACTGTTAATTGATTCATGTCTTCCATGAGTTTTATGCTAATTTATGCAAATGTGAGCATTTAATTGCATGTTCAATGTGATTATAATGATTTTAATTGGCAGCTTTTCATTGTTGGACCGAAATATGTTTTTGGTGGTTGTCGTATGGCAGCTTAGCTGCCGGGGTAGCTATCATTTCTTGAAGCGCGACTGTGTCGCTGATGCAGTGCCCCTCTACCAGTACACACACGCTGGAACTGGTACTCATTTCGCCGAACTCGGAAGGATGACAGGCTGAGTCAACCCCCCTGGTGTATTAATTCAGCGGCCGACGGGGCTCGAACTCACGACCCCAGGATCCCAAGCCACCACCCCAACCACTGAGCCAACACCAGGCTCAATATGTTTTTGTTTTTAATTATCTTCGGAGCCTTCGTGCTGCAGGCAATGCTTTTAGATAAAGTTGATTTGAAATGTAATTTTTATGTAAATTTAATGTGAATTTATCGTATATTTTGCTGATTGCTTTTTTTTTCAATATCGATTGATTATATGATACATTTACTGATGGAGAATGGTGATCATAGATCGAAGATTGGCAGCTGAAACCAATCCATGCAGAACTACGAGGGCACTCGGTAGAGCGCGTACCTCCGCCACGTAATCCCTGGTCCACGAGAACATATCGGGGCCCAATACGTTTTTGAAATATCACGCTGCACAGTCTTCTACCAAGGAGGAATCGTTTCTGGGCCGATCTCTCAATGGTGAAGAATCGAATCAAAAAATTAAATAATTCTCGTATCTAGATCCGGATCTGGATCTTCACTGAAATCGAATTGGATCGTCCTTGTCGCACACCAAACCTGTCCACAACATTTTGAGATATCCTGTACACAGACAGACAGACAGACAGACAGACAGACGTGAAAGCATAACCTCCACCTTCGGTAGTGGAGGTAATAATATCCCTCTCCTGTTATGAGCTGCTCTTTTGATGTCTATACTTGACATTGATACATGATAAAATATGTAAATTTAATTTAAATCAACTTTTCAATGATATAAATCGAATATATTAAAGGAGCTCGGTCTCGGCATATGTGCGTGCGTGCATCCGTCCCTCAACAATTTGCGACCGCTCCCTTAGAGAGCAGGTACTTCTAGTATCTATTAAAAAAAAAAAACAAGCATTTGCAGGTTTTGCGAAGTCCTATCAAAGAGGTTAAGTATAACTGAAAGACAAATTGGCATGCCTTCTGTAAATCTACCTTTCACACTTGCAGCGACAAAGCTCGGTACATCTCCATCCGGCCATCTCACAAGCACATCTGCCAATTCAGCCACACCTTGACCAGTTCATTGTAGGCTTTGGAGGCAATAGGTAGAGTGGTCCAAACTTGAAGCCAAGACTGGCTGTCTTTGTCCAATGTCCAGCCCCATCACTCTGGGGTCGGCGTCTGTTGCTGGCTCAGATGACTGGTGCTCCAGATCCCAGCCCGATACACGCTGCGCTTCAAGTGCTGCAGTTAGGCATCAGGGGTCGGTGGCATGTTTCCTGTTGCTTTGGATTTTTGGCAGAACATCTCCTTGCGGCCATCGTTTACAGAACTCAGCCGGTTGGTGTTGTCATTTTTTTTTTTCTTCTGGTTTATCTGGTTGGTCTTGTCATGGAGAACAACAACGAAACGCTCTTTGAGTCTTAACTACAGTGGTCCCAGAATACAATCAATTCCCCAACCATTAGTCGTAAAGGTTTGACGTTTACGCTTTTGCCGACGTTTACAAAGCTCTCCCCACACGTGAACCGAACCCATCCATCCTGCCTGAAAAGCTGCCCATTACCGTGTGACGTCATACAAAGTGCACACATCTGTAGCTTCTTTGCCAAGACTACACAGGCATGAAGGTTAAACGGTTTATTATCCATTGTGCTGATTGTACAAAGCAAATGAACCCCGACATGAAATGCTGGTCATTGGAATTGGACACATTTTCACCTTCACTGACTCCATACTTTCACTGTGACCTCATTTTATTTCATTTTGGTGCCCCCCCCCCCCCCGTGACACCCATGGTACCCACAGCACATGGGCTCCAGCCCCACCTTCGGACTTCTGTTTGATATCGATGGGGTGCTGATCCGGGGGAAGACCCCCATTCCTGCCGCCCGAGAAGCCTTCACGAAGCTGGTGGACTCCAAGGGGGAGTTCCGCATTCCCGTCGTGTTCGTCACCAATGCCGGGAATTGTTTGCGTCAAACCAAGGCGGATCAGTTGTCTCAAATCCTTGAAGTGCCGGTGAGACGGGCCGAGCCTTGTAGGGCTGTGTTGGGGGCAGCAGGGGGCACCGTATCGTAAAGCAACCTGTTTCTGGGAGGGCTTGATGCCCCTGATATGAAATTGTTATGTAAAATATTAAATGGTATATCTTACATCATTGCATCACCTTGAGAGCGAATAAAGGCATGATATGTGAAAATGGAGGACATTGAGTAATTCAAATTTTGATGCAGCACAGGCTTGATTGGCCAAAATGAGTGAGTCGTGACGGTGAAAATATCTTGCGTTACTTTATAATCTCGTCCTTCCGTTAAATGTATCTGGCCATAATTTGCACCCATCGCTCCACCGACAGGAATACTAAGGGAAGGGGGAGAGAGAGATGGCAAGAAGTGGGGGGGATGGCGAGCAAAGAAGAGGGGGGGTGGAAACTCCTCACCACACGTCACCATACATTCTGGGAGGAAGGGGAGAAAGAGAGAAAAAGAGAGAGAACACCTCCAAAATTGAGTTGAAATTTTTCAGAGTAAATTTAATTGATATATTATAGCAATTTTTTTTTTCAATTATCTCTTGAACTCGTAGTTTACTTGTCCCGTTTGCTTTACTCGTTGTAATCCTGTTATATTATCCGTTCTTATAATTGAATTATTAATATAATTTATTTTCCCTTCCGAACTCCGGATGATTTCTCCACGGCGAACCCAGCCGCGGCCGCGGGAGCCTTCGCAGCGATCCTGCTGGTTAATTATTTTTGTTGCCCTCGATGAAGTTACACTTCTGGAACATTCCTTCATATTTTCTTCATTCAATATAATTGTCCGAATAGTTGAAAAAGTAAAGTTGAATGCTTTGGCGATTTCACACTTTCTTGTGGGAATATGGAGAAGGATTGATCACAGACAGCCTTGCTTAAAGTAACGACGCTTAGTTATATAAGAATCGATAATTTCTTTAAATTTTCAGATTTCGCTTCAGATTTCGACACCTAATTCGTCCACATGCTCCAATCCTCGAATCCAAAGACAGATTTTGATTACATACTTTAATTAGTCCGTGAGAGTACATTGTGGTTCCAAGTCGAGACATTTTTTGAGCGGGCCAAAACAAATGGCAACTTCAGACCCATGTGGGGTGAAAGTGGGCTGACCAAGGATAAGTCTTTTGTTTGTTTTTTCATGATGAGCACCCCGTTAATTATCTTCAAAAGGGGGGGTGTTCAAATGTACCCAAATACCCAGTTTTCATCCATGCATGTCATTGGCGTTCCCTTAGTGTGCATGCAAAGTTTTCAGCCGCAAGATTTCATGGTTTTGGAGTTATGGAAGAGACACTCTCACACACACTGACGTTTATTAGTGTATACATGACAAGCGGGTTCGTTCGAGATGATTTTTGAACAAACACGAGTATTTCTAACCTGATTCGAGGAAAGGTCCGCAGGTTGTGAAAATGATTTGACTCTTCTCAGATCTCCCAAGACCAGGTGATGATGTCACACTCCCCCTTGAGAATGTTTCAACAATTCCACGACAAGCACGTGCTCGTCTCTGGGCAGGGCCCCGTTGAGGGCATCGCGAAAAAGTATCCTTTGTACGCAAGCCATGGTACTTCGGAAAAGCTCCTCGGCATTTCGGCCCAAAGTGTTCGTCTGGGACCCGGAGAGACCTCAAATTGTTGAGCTTCACAAGAAGCTACCGAATCGCAATCGTTATTGTGCCCGGCAGAGGGCCTGTGTGAGAGTTAGGGACAGTGATTAAGCAAACGAGAGTTTTGGGAGTGTAATCATTATATAAAGGGATATTTATTTAATTTGTAAACTCTGACACGATTATTAAATCCCATTTTGAATTAATTAATTATCAATGGCTGCTTCAAAGGTTTACATTTGAAAGCAGTAAATATACGAACGGTATAATGTTGATAATGATAAAATGGCAATGAGTAATAAAAGGACAATGATAACATTTGTAAATGACAATCATTCACTTTTTATTATGCCTTCGGCACCCTTGGTGCGGAGGCATTATGTTTCCGGGTTGTCTGTCCGTCCGTCCGTTCGTCCGTCCGGATTTTTGTTTACACGATAACTGAAGAAGCAAATTGTAGAATTTCATCAAACTTGGTAAAAAGGTAAAGTAAGACAGATCAATTAAGTGATTAGATTTTCGGCCAGATGTGATAAAGGTCAAAGGTCAAGGTCAAACTCTGAAATTTTACTGTTTATGCCCGATTCAAGAAATATTGGACAGAATTTCATCAAACTTGGTAGAAAGGTAAAGTTAGACAGGGCAATTAAGTGATTAGATTTTGGGCCAGATTAGATAAAGGTCAAGGGTCAAATATGTCAATACTCAAGTGTTTGTGTGGGAGAGGGGAGGCACACCCGTCGACTGCGCGCAGTCGAATTATTCTAGTTTATTTTTTTTTTTTTCAAATCCAAGCACATGCTATAATAATATAAAAGATGTGATGTATATATATATATATATATATATATATATATATATATATATATATATATATATATATATATATATATATATGTAATACATGTGATATCTACCGATGTAAAACACTGTGTATCTGTGTGTTTGTCTATTTCTCTGTCCCCCTTCATTTGAGAAGGGTTTTAAAGGACAATCTTTTAACACAACTGAGTGTTCACGATGGTCAAAATACCCGAGTAACCAAATAAATGATGACTGCGTGTTCACTACTGTCCATTCTGGAGAAGCGGGCTGGTACCAATACACCGCCCAACTTGGTTTCCAATTTATTAATTTTTATCTGTAATAACTGCATCTGTAAAAGCCACTTGGTTTCATAATATAACTCCAACCCATCATTTCTGATGGGCTTTCTACTTGTATAAATATAATACATGTGATATCATGCTTTTGATATGTATTTAATGTTACATATAATAGATGTAATGGATGTGGTATCAGAGATGTGATATAATAGTTGTAATATAATAACCTGATTTAATATATCATATAATAGAGGTTATGTATTTCTTGTGAGCATATATCAGTCTCACCCGATCGCTTCGGAATGATCGTCAAACAAACCTGCCAATCTCTTTCCTTGGTCATCCACTTGATGATGTTCAGTTTCTTGAACTTGTAGGCCTCACCGTCAGCTATGACCTCTCCTGATTCGATTAGATAGCAAAGCTGGCGTCCAAACCCAGATACAGACTGGACATCCTCTGTCAATCCAAGTCTTTCTGTCTCTCCTGGATTGTGGAATTTAAACACACATCTGTCTCTCCTGGATTGTGGAATTTAATATCTCTAAATTGTTGGATTCTTCTATGATGAGGCTCAAACACAAGGTCTGTTGCTTTTGCATTACAGGCAGGTCCAATGTGTGTTGTTTTTATTATTTATTTATTGGTTTGTTTATATATTTATTGTTATGGCCTCCCCTCTGGTGGTGCCATCCGACCCTCCCTGTATACACGATTATGTGCACATGTTCTTCCGACAATCTTCCTTCGCCCCCACATCTGACCCCATCAGTCAAACTTCTAAAATCCAGGCTTGAGGCTCAGTTCCTTTATTTCTCACTTTTCCCATCTATGGAACTGCCATGGAATCCCACTCTTCCCTCAAGGATTTCAAGCAAGTGGTGTACTCCCATGTTGTGGCAACCCCACCCATGATAATTTCTACCTATAATACCCACATATGACCAAACCCTCTT
Source organism: Eptatretus burgeri (assembly GCF_056783735.1). Classification (NCBI taxonomy): domain Eukaryota; kingdom Metazoa; phylum Chordata; class Myxini; order Myxiniformes; family Myxinidae; genus Eptatretus; species Eptatretus burgeri. The sequence goes on along the minus strand of NC_140962.1, from coordinate 156,469,399 downwards.
GTAGGTTACTGTTTCCTTCCATGCTCTTTCTCTTTCCTGTTCTCTCATTCCCTCGGTTGAGTCCAACGGTGGTTAATTTGTTGCCTTTTTACCGTCTCCTTTCTCTCCCATGAGCCTCGATCTTGAATTAAAATAATCATAGGTTCTAAATAATGTATTGACGTCAGAATGCTTGGCTGAGAGATAATTGGCATATATTTTAATTATAGTGGTCACCACTGCTGCAGGCTGTTATTATTGTTTTCGTGGAATGAACCAGCATCGCTTGCAGCATTCGAAGAATGTGTCGCATGTTTGTGTTAACAACGCTTCTCTGAGAGCACGTAGAGGTTATCAAACATTTCAAGGTGAGATTTGATTGCTCGAACCATTGCAGAGGTTCATGGGACTCATTGAGCTCACTGGGCATCCCGAAAGTCTTCTCCCAATCAAGAGTTCTTACCTGTGGATTTCTGTGATTTGCTTTCCTGCCTTTTGATTGGTGAAAATTTATCTGAGCTCAGGCTGCTTTTGCAGTGGAAATCTTCTTTATCCTCCTGAATTTGAACTATAAAACCAAGTTCTAAATGTATTGCATTGATGTCGGGCTGTCAAAGCTGCTTTCAAAGGTCATGACCTCGCTCTTCGATGACCCCCGACCTTGTAGAACGAAGTCAAATTCCTTTATCAACTTAATTGATGTTCTGCTCTGTATTGTGTGTACTATATGTGTTGGAGAAGTTGTGTAAATATTAACCTGTGCTGGTTCTTTTTATTCAATTATTTGTGGTGCTGGCTCTACATCATTTATTTAGTACCAGCAAAGGTACCCGGCATTGCCGTTTTTGTACTATTTTCGCTTTTTGAATGATTATCGAATTTGAGATGTCACGTGAATCCTTTGCTGATCTTCCCGGTCGATTAACAGTTATTATTGACATCTGATACCATATTTGATGATCGGAGCTCACCCTCTCACCAATTATAGAGGTGTCTGCATTGAAATCCGAAAAAAAAATTGGCTTTTTGTAAAGCATTGTATATTTGAATCTACCCTCGGGTATGGGGACAGGCGGTGGCTCGTGTGTTTATAAGTTATGAATTGTGAGAAAATGACTGTTTAAACCCCCAGTAAGGTGCTTCGTTGTTTAAAAAAAAAAAAAAAAAGATGTGATCCCGTAAAGTTATTTATTTTTTTTTTTTTATTTTTTTTTATTTTTTGTCACTTTCAACCTTGGGAGCTCAGAGAAGGGAAAAATCTCATTGCTCCAAACTCCTAATTTGAAAACTACAGCATCTAAAGTAATGTAAACAGCGATTCGTAGGTATGAAGATCAGGCATTGGATGATATGAGTGAGGAAAGTAGAAAAAAATATATATTTGAGCTCTTTATCATACAGAAACTGTTGCGGCCTGTTTCAAGTCAAGGCATTGTTGGGCAGGCCAAAACAAAATGGCAGCTTGAGACCCATGTTAGGTGACAGCCGGCTTACCAAGATGGCACGACGCCATCTTGGTCAGGCTTTTTTTTTCATAATTTCTTTACGATGAGCACCCGATTAATTATCTTCGAAAGAGGTGTTTAAATTGACACAAACACCAAATTTTCATTCACGTATTCCCTTGGAGTTGCCTTAGTATGCATGCAAAGTTTCAAGCCACTAGGTTTCATGGCTTTGGAGCCCTGACAACCCCCACCCCCCCCTATCATCATATTATTCTCCCGTCTCTTTGTACTTCCAAATTTTAAACCGTTTCATGACACGTCATGAGGGTTTAGGATGGAAAACTCATTTTGGAGTGAAGGCAGCAGGGAATCTTTGGAGGAACGTTGTATTTCTGCCCTTTAACTCCGTTACAAACTCAGGGACTAGGTCCTACTTTGGGACCAGCTGAGTGTTCCTGACTCTAAGAGGCTGTTTTATAACTGCCTTTGTTCTATTTGTTTTACATCTGGCATTGTCCACCAAAGCTGCCAGTTCTGTGAACACCTTTTGTGCCTCCAGGTGTACCTGCCATTTGATAATGGTACTCCGCACGCAGATAGCACATGCTCCATGCTCTTGATCCATTCACACAAACTGCATTTGGACTCTGATTTTACGCACTTCATGAATATGAACCTTCGTAAAATTGGAACCAAAGAGTGGGAAGTTGCACTCTTATCTGGAGAGGGAAGTTGGCACATTCATTTACATTCCCATGCCGGTGCTCAAATTTGCAGATATCAAGCACTCTACAGCTATTTCTGCAATGGCTACACTGCTTTTCAACGTCTTGCAATTCGAGCTCAGGCATGCCTGCCTGAGTCTTAGTTCTGACGTGCGTGGGATCGTTTAAGGGACAATGACGTCGGCGCTCGTATTAAGTTCATGCCATGACTCAATGGTTTGAGATCTTTGGGGAACTGTTAGATAAAGATAACTCAGCTGGATTTCGGTTTAGATATACCTCCCTTCACCATTCTCTGATAGCATGGTGCACATACCCCTGGGCTGTCTGGTTTTAAAAGTCTATACAGTTTACATCATGTATATCTATAGGAAGAGTTTTATCCCATCGTCATGTCAGACACCTCGTTTAGAAAGTAAGGTGGGGTTTTTTTTTTCCTCTATGAACTGACAAGGTGTGCACAGCCTTTTGGAGAAAAACCAAGTTGGTATACATACCTCGCCTACCACCTATCGGTAACTCGCAAAATGTCGAATTGGCGTCGATCACCCTGGCCGGAGGAGAGAGAGGATTGCATTTGGGTCAGTTTGTGGGCTTGTTTGTCTGTCTGTCTGACTGTCCACACTTAACGTGCTCATGCAGACCACAAATACCACCCGGTGGTAGCCAGTATTATTACATGTTATCTTTTTCAACCGAGTACGTCGATAAAGCATATGTACTGTACTATTGGAACCTGAATATGTCTTCAGAGTCCATACGATTGGAATGTGAATCTACACAATAAAACCAAAAAGGCTTGTTTATCCACTGTCTGAACATAAACCTATGTCGTCGATGCGTCGTCCGTCTACACACCAGCGCACACACCGCACCACTAAACAAGTCCTGGTGACGGTATGCAATCTCTGATTGCTCTTTCCAGTTATGTTTGCAATCCGTGTCTATCGATCCACACTGGATATAAACTTCATTGTTTTTGAAGAAAGAGATATTTAATGAGAGCACACAAAGGCTTGATGTGCGGTTCCATGTCCTGGTCCGAATATATTTGAAATTACGACTGAGTTTTGAACATTAAAAACAAAGCTCGTAAACTGTCCTGTTTGATGTTCCCAATTAATTAAACTCCTGAATCATAATTCCCAGATATCAGATTGGAATCGCACATATTGTGAGGAATTGTCCGTAGTCTCCTATTGTCCTCGTAATTTGTATGAATGACGCCGGTGTCTTCGAATGTCCATGCCCGAGACGTCATCGATGTCAAACTGTTTCTCCACAAGTTGGACATCATCGTGACAAATCAAGGCAGTTGAGCGATTGTGACGTCATAATTCGAATCATTTAAGCACCCTGTTAGTAAATGCAGGGTTTTGCACGTTCTCTTGCTTTCCTGAACTCGATGCCTCTGCAGCCTCGGCTTCTCCGACATCGTCACGATCGACATGGTGCGGGAAGCGTTTCCTCTCCTCGACATGGTGGATCACAATCGACGACCCAAACAAATGGTGACCCTTTACTCTGGTCGGTCGATCCGACCAGGTCGGTCTCACTCCATGTCACATCATTGAGTTGCATAGTTGTATATCTGATCATGTATCCGACACTTTCACTGAAGTTATGATGTCACATCCTCTTTGTTTTCTGTTATGTTGTCTTGTTAACAATCGTTAGGAGCAATAATGACGTCATCGCGTGTTTTGGAATTTTTTTATTAATCTTGCACATTATTCTTTCTTTTTCAGGTTAAGCCTCCAGTGGATTTTCCAAAAATCGAAGGTATCATTTTTTCTATCGAAGGAAGTTGCTTGTTTTGTATGAAACTTGTGTATACGTGATTATTATCTCAGGTGCGGGCTCGGTGTGTGATCGCAGGCAGGTATGCCTGCATGGAGGAAGCTGTAAATGAAAGGGTTAATCAAAATTGCCACTGTAATCCCTCCACAGATGGCTGCAATTGAGATAATTGGGATGTGCAAGATTTGCTAGTTTGTCTCTAAGTGCGATAACTACTCGGATCCTGGTGTGACGTAATGGGGGAAATAGCGAGCGATGTTGAAAGCGTCATTGGGTTGGTGCAAAGACACAATCGTCCTTTGTCATGTCTCTGTGGTTGGTCATTTCACTTGTCTTCTGATTCTCTTTGTGACATATATATATATATATATATATATATATATATATATATATATATATATATATATATATATATATATATATATATATATATATATATATATATATATATATATATATATATATATATATATACAGCTTATCGAAACTTTTTTTTTAGATTCGAGGGAATTCGCCTCATGTACATCATGGTTTGTATAAGAACGTATATCATGAAGAATAGTCTCGTGGCTCAGTTCTGGAGCAATGTGGAGTTTGAGTTCTAACGAGGAATGATGATCTGCTGTCAGAGCGGGTCCTTCCATCAATGTATCAAATGCGAGAGTAAAAGGTTCATGCTGTGATGTGATTGTAAGGGTCCAGGCTCTGATTAGGGTCACACAAGACCTTGTGAGATATTTAATGACTGCCAGCAAAGGCTTGATGTGTACTTTCAATAACACTACATCCAATAACCTTTGGTAAGGTAGTGTGTGTGAGTCCCATGTTTGGTAAGGTAGTGTGGGTGAGTCCCGTGTGTGTCAGTCCCATGTTTGGTAAGATCGTGTGGGTGAGTCCCGTGTTTGGTAAGGCAGTGTGTGTCAGTCCCATGTTTGGTAAGGTAGTAAACGTGTATCCCATGTTTGGTAAGATTGTGTGTGTGAGTCCATTGTTTGGTTAGATAGTTTATGACAGTCCATGTTTGGTAACGTGTGTGTGTGTGTGTGTGTGTGTGTGTGTGTGTGTGTGTGTGTGTGTGTGTGTCCCATGTTTGTTAAGATTGTGATATATCAGTCCCATGTTTGTTAAGATTGCGTGTGCGTGGGTCCTGTGTTTGTTAAGATTGTGTATGAGTCCCATGTTTGATACGATTGTGACATGAGTCCCATGTTTGATACGATTGTGACATGAGTCCCATGTTTGGTGTGTGTGTGTGTGTGTGTGTGTGTGTGTGTGTGTGTGTGTGTGTGTGTGTGTGTGTGTGTGTGTGTGTGTGTGTGTCCCATGTTTGTGAACATTGTGATAAATCAGTCCCATGTTTGTTAAGATTGCGTGTGCGTGGGTCCCGTGTTTGTTAAGATTGTGTGTGAGTCCCATGTTTGTTAAGATTGTGACTTGTGAGCCCCATTTTGGAAAGAGTGTGTGTGTGTGTGTGTGTGTGTGTGTACGAGTCCCACGTGTGGTAACATGGCGCAGTGTGTGAGTCCCACGTGTGGTAACATGGCGCAGTGTGTGTGAGTCCCACGTGTGGTAACATGGCGCAGTGTGTGTGAGTCCCACGTGTGGTAACATGGCGCAGTGTGTGTGAGTCCCACGTGTTGTAACATGGCGCAGTGTGTGTGAGTCCCACGTGTTGTAACATGGCGCAGTGTGTGTGAGTCCCACGTGTTGTAACATGGCGCAGTGTGTGTGAGTCCCACGTGTTGTAACATGGCGCAGTGTGTGTGAGTCCCACGTGTTGTAACATGGCGCAGTGTGTGTGAGTCCCACGTGTTGTAACATGGCGCAGTGTGTGAGTCCCACATGTTGTAACATGGCGCAGTATGTGAGTTTCACATGTAATAACATGGCACAGTGTGTGTGAGTCCCACGTGTGGTAACATGGCGCAGTATGTGAGTTTCACATGTAATAACATGGCACAGTGTGTGTGAGTCCCACGTGTGGTAACATGGCGCAGTATGTGAGTTTCACATGTGGTAACATGGCGCAGTGTGTATGAGTCCCACGTGTGGTAACATGGCGCAGTATGTGAGTTTCACATGTGGTAACATGGCACAGTGTGTGAGTCCCACATGTGGTAACATGGCGCAGTGTGTATGAGTCCCACGTGTGGTAACATGACGCAGTATGTGAGTTTCACATGTGGTAACATGACGCAGTATGTGAGTTTCACATGTGGTAACATGGCACAGTGTGTGAGTCCCATATGTGGTAACATGGCGCAGTGTGTATGAGTCCCACGTGTGGTAACATGGCGCAGTATGTGATTTTCACATGTGGTAACATGGCACAGTGTGTGTGAGTCCCACTTGTGGTAACATGGCACAGTGTGTGTGAGTCCCACATGTGGTAACATGGCACAGTGTGTGTGAGTCCCACATGTGGTAACATGGCACAGTGTGTGTGAGTCCCACATGTGGTAACATGGCACAGTGTGTGTGAGTCCCACATGTGGTAACATGGCACAGTGTGTGTGAGTCCCACATGTGGTAACATGGCACAGTGTGTGTGAGTCCCACATGTGGTAACATGGCACAGTGTGTGTGAGTCCCACATGTGGTAACATGGCACAGTGTGTGTGAGTCCCACATGTGGTAACATGGCACAGTGTGTGTGAGTCCCACATGTGGTAACATGGCACAGTGTGTGTGAGTCCCACATGTGGTAACATGGCACAGTGTGTGTGAGTCCCACATGTGGTAACATGGCGCAGTGTGTGTGAGTCCCACATGTGGTAACATGGCGCAGTGTGTGTGAGTCCCACATGTGGTAGCATGGCGCAGTGTGTGTGAGTCCCACATGTGGTAGCATGGCGCAGTATGTGTGAGTCCCACATGTGGTAGCATGGCGCAGTGTGTGAGTCCCACATATGGTAACATGGCGCAGTATGTGTGAGTCCCACTTGTGGTAACATGGCGCAGTATGTGTGAGTCCCACGTGTTGTAACATGTCGCAGTGTGTGAGTCCCACATGTTGTAACATGGCGCAGTATGTGAGTTTCACATGTAATAACATGGCACAGTGTGTGTGAGTCCCACGTTTGGTAACATGGCACAGTGTGTGTGAGTCCCATGTGTGGTAACATGGCACAGTGTGTGAGTCCCATTTTGGGAAGAGAGAGAACGAGAGAGAGAGAACGAGAGAGAACGAGTCCCACGTGTGGTAACATGGCGCAGTGTGTGTGAGTCCCACGTGTGGAAACATGGTGCAGTGTGTGTGATTCCCACGTGTGGTAACATGGCGCAGTATGTGAGTTTCACATGTGGTAACCTGGCACAGTGTATGTGAGTCCCACGTTTGGTAACATGGCACAGTGTGTGTGAGTCCCACATGTTGTAACATGGTGCAGTGTGTGAGTCCCACATGTTGTAACATGACGCAGTATGTGAGTTTCACATGTAATAACATGGCACAGTGTGTGTGAGTCCCACGTGTGGTAACATGGCGCAGTATGTGAGTTTCACATGTAATAACGTGGCACAGTGTGTGTGAGTCCCACGTGTGGTAACATGGCGCAGTATGTGAGTTTCACATGTGGTAACATGGCGCAGTGTGTATGAGTCCCACGTGTGGTAACATGGCGCAGTATGTGAGTTTCACATGTGGTAACATGGCACAGTGTGTGTCCCACATGTGGTAACATGGCGCAGTGTGTATGAGTCCCACGTGTGGTAACATGACGCAGTATGTGAGTTTCACATGTGGTAACACGATGCAGTATGTGAGTTTCACATGTGGTAACATGGCACAGTGTGTGAGTCCCACATGTGGTAACATGGCGCAGTGTGTATGAGTCCCACGTCTGGTAACATGGCGCAGTATGTGATTTTCACATGTGGTAACATGGCACAGTGTGTGTGAGTCCCACTTGTGGTAACATGGCACAGTGTGTGTGAGTCCCACATGTGGTAACATGGCACAGTGTGTGTGAGTCCCACATGTGGTAACATGGCACAGTGTGTGTGAGTCCCACATGTGGTAACATGGCACAGTGTGTGTGAGTCCCACATGTGGTAACATGGCACAGTGTGTGTGAGTCCCACATGTGGTAACATGGCACAGTGTGTGTGAGTCCCACATGTGGTAACATGGCACAGTGTGTGTGAGTCCCACATGTGGTAACATGGCACAGTGTGTGTGAGTCCCACATGTGGTAACATGGCACAGTGTGTGTGAGTCCCACATGTGGTAACATGGCACAGTGTGTGTGAGTCCCACATGTGGTAACATGGCACAGTGTGTGTGAGTCCCACATGTGGTAACATGGCACAGTGTGTGTGAGTCCCACATGTGGTAACATGGCACAGTGTGTGTGAGTCCCACATGTGGTAACATGGCACAGTGTGTGTGAGTCCCACATGTGGTAACATGGCGCAGTGTGTATGAGTCCCACGTGTGGTAACATGACGCAGTATGTGAGTTTCACATGTGGTAACACGATGCAGTATGTGAGTTTCACATGTGGTAACATGGCACAGTGTGTGAGTCCCACATGTGGTAACATGGCGCAGTGTGTATGAGTCCCACGTCTGGTAACATGGCGCAGTATGTGATTTTCACATGTGGTAACATGGCACAGTGTGTGTGAGTCCCACTTGTGGTAACATGGCACAGTGTGTGTGAGTCCCACATGTGGTAACATGGCACAGTGTGTGTGAGTCCCACATGTGGTAACATGGCACAGTGTGTGTGAGTCCCACATGTGGTAACATGGCACAGTGTGTGTGAGTCCCACATGTGGTAACATGGCACAGTGTGTGTGAGTCCCACATGTGGTAACATGGCACAGTGTGTGTGAGTCCCACATGTGGTAACATGGCACAGTGTGTGTGAGTCCCACATGTGGTAACATGGCACAGTGTGTGTGAGTCCCACATGTGGTAACATGGCACAGTGTGTGTGAGTCCCACATGTGGTAACATGGCACAGTGTGTGTGAGTCCCACATGTGGTAACATGGCACAGTGTGTGTGAGTCCCACATGTGGTAACATGGCACAGTGTGTGTGAGTCCCACATGTGGTAACATGGCACAGTGTGTGTGAGTCCCACATGTGGTAACATGGCACAGTGTGTGTGAGTCCCACATGTGGTAACATGGCACAGTGTGTGTGAGTCCCACATGTGGTAACATGGCACAGTGTGTGTGAGTCCCACATGTGGTAACATGGCACAGTGTGTGTGAGTCCCACATGTGGTAACATGGCACAGTGTGTGTGAGTCCCACATGTGGTAACATGGCACAGTGTGTGTGAGTCCCACATGTGGTAACATGGCACAGTGTGTGTGAGTCCCACATGTGGTAACATGGCACAGTGTGTGTGAGTCCCACATGTGGTAGCATGGCGCAGTGTGTGTGAGTCCCACATGTGGTAGCATGGCGCAGTGTGTGAGTCCCACATGTGGTAACATGGCGCGGTGTGTGAGTCCCACATATGGTAACATGGCGCAGTATGTGTGAGTCCCACGTGTTGTAACATGTCGCAGTGTGTGAGTCCCACGTGTTGTAACATGTCGCAGTGTGTGCGAGTCCCACATGTGGTAACATGGCGCAGTATGTGAGTTTCACATGTAATAACATGGCACAGTGTGTGTGAGTCCCACATGTGGTAACATGGCGCAGTGTATGTGAGTCCCACATGTGGTAACATGGCGCAGTGTGTGTGAGTCCCACATGTGGTAACATGGCACAGTGTGTGTGAGTCCCACATGTGGTAACATGGCACAGTGTGTGTGAGTCCCACATGTGGTAACATGGCACAGTGTGTGTGAGTCCCACATGTGGTAACATGGCACAGTGTGTGTGAGTCCCACATGTGGTAACATGGCACAGTGTGTGTGAGTCCCACATGTGGTAACATGGCACAGTGTGTGTGAGTCCCACATGTGGTAACATGGCACAGTGTGTGTGAGTCCCACATGTGGTAACATGGCACAGTGTGTGTGAGTCCCACATGTGGTAACATGGCACAGTGTGTGTGAGTCCCACATGTGGTAACATGGCACAGTGTGTGTGAGTCCCACATGTGGTAACATGGCACAGTGTGTGTGAGTCCCACATGTGGTAACATGGCACAGTGTGTGTGAGTCCCACATGTGGTAACATGGCACAGTGTGTGTGAGTCCCACATGTGGTAACATGGCACAGTGTGTGTGAGTCCCACATGTGGTAACATGGCACAGTGTGTGTGAGTCCCACATGTGGTAACATGGCACAGTGTGTGTGAGTCCCACATGTGGTAACATGGCGCAGTGTGTATGAGTCCCACGTCTGGTAACATGGCGCAGTATGTGATTTTCACATGTGGTAACATGGCACAGTATGTGTGAGTCCCACTTGTGGTAACATGGCACAGTGTGTGTGAGTCCCACATGTGGTAACATGGCACAGTGTGTGTGAGTCCCACATGTGGTAACATGGCACAGTGTGTGTGAGTCCCACATGTGGTAACATGGCACAGTGTGTGTGAGTCCCACATGTGGTAACATGGCACAGTGTGTGTGAGTCCCACATGTGGTAACATGGCACAGTGTGTGTGAGTCCCACATGTGGTAACATGGCACAGTGTGTGTGAGTCCCACATGTGGTAACATGGCACAGTGTGTGTGAGTCCCACATGTGGTAACATGGCACAGTGTGTGTGAGTCCCACATGTGGTAACATGGCACAGTGTGTGTGAGTCCCACATGTGGTAACATGGCACAGTGTGTGTGAGTCCCACATGTGGTAACATGGCACAGTGTGTGTGAGTCCCACATGTGGTAACATGGCACAGTGTGTGTGAGTCCCACATGTGGTAACATGGCACAGTGTGTGTGAGTCCCACATGTGGTAACATGGCACAGTGTGTGTGAGTCCCACATGTGGTAACATGGCACAGTGTGTGTGAGTCCCACATGTGGTAACATGGCACAGTGTGTGTGAGTCCCACATGTGGTAACATGGCACAGTGTGTGTGAGTCCCACATGTGGTAACATGGCACAGTGTGTGTGAGTCCCACATGTGGTAACATGGCACAGTGTGTGTGAGTCCCACATGTGGTAACATGGCACAGTGTGTGTGAGTCCCACATGTGGTAACATGGCGCAGTGTGTGTGAGTCCCACATGTGGTAACATGGCGCAGTATGTGAGTCCCACATGTGGTAACATGGCGCAGTGTATGTGAGTCCCACATGTGGTAACATGGCGCAGTGTGTGTGAGTCCCACGTGTGTAAATCCATCTTTAAGGATTGTTCAGTTCTGGTATGGAGTCTGCTGTCTTTGAGAGGAAATTTTAATCAGGCCGTCCTGTCTGATTGTACCAGGTTGAAGATTTTTGAAATCCCATTTGTTTGTTTTTTCTTATAAGAGGGTTGTTGTACTTGTAGTGATTACAGTTCTCATTGCCATTGCTGCAGTACGTACAGGCTGATAGCCTTAAGAGGATACCAACCTTCTCCCCAACCCCACCACCCTCACCCACTCCAAACACAAAACTATGATGACCTTGCAATGGTGGACTATACCTACTCGTCCAAACCGATCTCTTAACTGTCCCCCTCAGCTGTCATCTTGTTCGGTGAGCCCATCCGATGGGAAACCAACCTACAGCTGGTCGTCGATGTACTGCTGACCAACGGTTCTCTGGGAAGCCCTTCAGGTCCAGCACCGTACCCGCATCTGCCCGTGCTTGCCTGTAACATGGACCTGATGTGGATGGCTGAAGCCAGGAGGCCAAGGTACCTTCACTAAAATGGTGTAATCAATTAATTAATTGACTATTTTGGTGCTTTACATTTGATCCGTTGATTCGTATGCACGATCAATGGTGATGTCTTTGAAGGACTTCGATCTCGATCCCAAAGGTTTGTGGGTCTCAATCCAGTGAAAGGTGTCAGAAATGACAACTTGCTTTCAACGCTTCTGGAACCTGATCTAGTCCCAGGAGAACTACCACATCACGAAGGTCAATCGCAGCCCAGCTGGCTCACCAATGATCTTTGGGAAGGAAATGGTCTTGCTGTCGTGTCTGCAAGGTGGCACCAGTCCACTCTTCACGGTTAACTTGATGTCCTCAGGTCACCTTGTGTTTGGTACTCAAACACTTCCTTTGAAGCAGTCTTGTCCACATTCTGGAAGAGGATGATGCAAATATTTCCTCATCGACGTCGTTCCACCCTCACTCACACCTTCGACACACAAATATAGTCCAGCAGACGAGGTGTGACCCTGAAAGCAGATGCGTTTTAATTGGTCAGACAGAATGATTAACTTTAGACTGACTGTGCACCTTTGTAACCCCACTGTTTAATCACAGAGCCCTGATAGAACGGCCTTGTTTAACCCCATCCCTGATAGGTTTGGACATGGAACCTTCATGGTGTGCTTGGAGAGCATCTATAAGAAGGTCACTGGGAAGGAGCTCATTTATGAGGTGTTGATGGGCAAGCCGAGCGAGATCACGTACCACCACGCAGAGTACCTTTTGCGCAAACAGGCCGAGTACCTGGGCTGGACTGTCCCTGTCCGTACGATATATGCCATCGGGTGAGTGCCATTCCGTCAGGATCACACCTGTGATGTGTTCTGATTCTGATGTATGTACATATAACGATGTAAGTTTATTTTTCCTTCTGAAAATGTTGATCAAATGTCTTGATTAATGACTAGCCGAGAAAATCAAATTCTCAGACGTGTCCCACCAGGCCGAGGTCGCACGCACCCGTGGCCCCCTTTTGTTGTCTAACGTCCTCGACGATTGGTTTTTGATGGACGAGGTCCTCATGAACCGCAACGAGGTTTAACTCGTCACATTGAAGATACAAATAAGTCTGCGTCGAACGCCGGAGCCTAAGGGGAGTGTAATAGGCCACGTCGTGGTCTGCGGTCTCACATAGGTCCAAAAATCTACACCGTTTCCTTAATCGGTGTACTGATTCATGGGAAATGTCAAAGCATCCGGTTTCTCATTCCCAATATGCAAACGTACGTGGCTTGATGGAGTTCAGGGCCTTCAGGCCTGCCATGTTTTGCCTGCCGTGGTGCCTGACGCATAAGGCCTGCGCAGGAGTGAAAGCCTTGTTTGGCTGCCTTAGCGCTCGGGCCTAAAATGTAGCATCTTCTGCTTTTGAACGTATGTTTCCTTCTTTTAATGACTTATCCATGTCGTTTATTTGGTGAATCCAAGAGCAGCCCCCAAACAGCCTCACACAACCAGCCGTGTGCATGTTTGCTTCAACTTTCAACGCAACATATTCGGTAAAAATTGCATGCGGGAGACGCACACCGACACACCCTCGTGGTTAGGACTTGGGTTTGGGATGGGTTTTGGGATAGGGTTAGTTTAGTGCTACCCTGCTCTGAAACGAGCAATAAGAATGGATTTCGAGACCGAAATAATTTTGAACACCGATATTAGCCGCACCTTGGTTTTCAGGCAGACTGTTCTCCTTTTCTTTCCGCAGAGACAATCCAATGGCGGATATCTATGGGGCGAATTTGTACGACCGCTTCCTTGCCTCGCACAGACAGCGGAAAAGCGTAAAGTCTTCGCAGCTCCAAGCTCAGGCTGCCGGAGGCGGTGGAAACTCCCGGGCCACTCACCTGGTACCCAGGGATTCGAGTTTTGAGGATGGGAGTCCAACTGCGTTGAGCACAGAAGTGAGAGGAGTCATGGCAGATACCTGTCGCTCCATCCTGGTTTGCACCGGAGTCTACAGTCCTCGTGCGAAGGTACATTCTAAATGGCTGCTCTGTGTTTGTCGTGTCATCGTTCGCACTTGTTCCGCTTTCTTTTTGTTCCATCTCTTCACGGAGTTGCTTCACAAACACTCTGATACTGCTTCTCGTTGGACAGGTGCCGGCTGACCCGAAAGAGAGCATCTCTGAGATGGTGTTCCATGGCCACCGAGATTTCAAGTTCGAGCCAGAACTGGTTCTTCCACAGCACACCGCATCCGACGTCAACGCTGCTGTTGATGTGATCTTCAAGGAGCAGGATTACCGGCAGTGTTGAGTCAAACGATGCGTGCAAGCCCACCGAGAGAGCAACGCACAAACCCTTGATGCTGAGTTGTTCATGTCGTCGTTCTTTTCTTCACTTTCCCTTCTTTGTTAAACTGCTTCATGCATTTCCCTATTTGTTGCCTCTTGCACATCCTGTCGGTCTCTCTGGTTCAATTATAAGCTAGTTTGACATCAAGACTAACAAACCTCTGAAATGCTCGGGTCAGTCGACAATAGGCTGCCTGGGTGCTAACTCAAGATACAAAGGTAAAAGTTCACCGAGTACAGGTGACATTTATCTACCTTGACAAAAGTCAGCATTTGTGAATCCTCCGCCGAGGTTCCCAAACTTCTTGTCCTTTTTAATTGGGAACATCGAACATGAAATTTATTTCGGTGCTTGGATGGGAACGGGGTGGCACACAGTGGGCCCATAAATAAGAGCTCCTTCAAATATCAAAGTAGTCTACATTTCGGGAGTTTTGTATTTGGCTATGAATAACTAAAAACAATTTTTTTTTAACATGAAGTCAAGGCTCATGGAAGAGCTAAAACACAGAATGGACCAGAACATAACATAAGAAGAACAAGAGTCTCGTGGAAAGGAGGAAATACACCAACAGCAAGTTGGAGGGACACAGACTTAAGAGGAAGAATGACAGCAGGAGGAGGAGATTGGGACCATACTCTGTGCAGAGCGTTGGTGCTGCTTAAGCGGTCTCCTTGGCTACTGGGCACAATCCTGGACGGGTCGCCACTCCGACACAGGAATTAGAGTTTCATCCCCAGTTTTTTTTTACTGGGGATGAAACAGAAATGGAAGTTCTAACAAAAAAGAGGGAGAGGGGAGAAAACGGCATAACCCAGAAAGGAAGGGGTGGGCTCGGGGAAAGTCGGAGGGGTCAAACGGGGCGACGGACACGGTGGTGAACAGCCATTTTGAAAGCTGTAGAGGGAAGAATGGGATTGGACAGACGAGGAAGATAAAAGAGGAGCAATTGAATGAAGGTGAGCAGTGAGCCTGGATTTTGTTGCATGAATATGATTTGTCACAAGCTGTTAAAACAACAAACCGACGTTGAATAAGTTACACTGATAACCTCGTGCGGATGTGTAACTGCACCTTGAACACACCCAACTCGCACGTCCGGCGCACACTGATGCTCCGAGTAAGTTATCACTGTTGTAAAAGTTTGCTTCGATCGGTTTAGGTTTAACTCCTTATTTTAAAAAAAAAAAGGCAACATTGTTGTACCTTTAGGCACTTGAAACAGGAAGAGTGTCGTGGAGTTTCAGTCTTTCTTCTTTATTAATAATAATAATAATTATTATTATTATTATGCTACTTATTTTAGAGGCCTCGGCTCTTCCCACCAACTTGTGTGGTTAGCCAGTGAAATATTTTGACTCGAGCCTTTCACGAATCCTCCGGCCAGGCCTGCCGTTTGACTACGCTGGAAGTGTTCAGGATGCTGGAGATAACTAGCGACGAAGGACACAGCGGGATCTTCACCATCCGCAGACGAATGCCGGCAGACGGAACGCCTCGTTTAACGTCCATCCGAAAGACGGTACACACACGCTGATGAATCATCCTGCCTGTGAAACACCGGGATGGCAGCTTGTAGCTGGGTCAGGATTCGAACCCAGGCAGGACAGCTCGGAGGGGAGTGAAAACCGCGAGACCATCCTGCCAGCCCGAAGTTTTCGGCTTGATTGCGAGTCGGAATGTTTTACGAATGGTGCATGAAAATAACTTGTTGAATGCACTTTGCTCGTCCGATGATTGAGAGAGCCGCCCATGAGTTCGGACCGGCCACTTGAGTCACTTACAGGGAGAAAGTTTCCATCGTCCCCTTCTAAAGTATAAAGCTCCAGTTGCTGTGCCACCTTGTTGTCCTGAAAACTTCGACATTCCAGGGTGGTTCTTTTCTTCATTAGTACAAGGTTCTCCGTCGTTTGAATCGGACGCTTGTCCTTCGGTTCAGATCTTGAAGACTCCTCCGTTTAAGACGTTTCGCTAAAACCTTCTCCCCCCCCCTTTTTTTCTGCATGACCTCATAATGTAAGTTTATTCTTTTTTTTTTTTTTTAAAGTGTTTTATATTCTTGTTTGATCATCGTATGGCTGTTTCTTGGTATTTATTTTCTCCTTTGAGAAATACTTCGACGTCGCCAGTTGGTGACGAGCTCCATTTGGAGTCGCTCTTTGTTCCTTCATGTTATATGTGTTTTGTGGTTGTTTGCTCAACCTCGCGTTTCTTTTTCAAAGTCCTTATTGTTGGTGTGATGTTCTTAAGGACACGATACCCCCCCCACCATGACGTCACAGTTTGCATTGGTGTCTCCACCAGCAGTGCTTGAAGTCTTTATGAGTGTGCATTTGATGAAAGCCACGGAGTGTTTTCCCCCATCTTGCTGTGCAAGGGACCTTTTCTCGTTTTCCTCAAGACCTTGCGACTTGAAACGTCCTCTACCTGTGAGCAGTACGTGGTGTAGCAACTCCTCTACCTGTGAGAAGTACGTGGTGTAGCAACTCCTCTACCTGTGAGCAGTATGTAGTATAAATTGAATGTGTCCATGCTGCTTGAAGTTCCTGCACCGTAGTCCGTAGCATGTTTCACGATCGTGTATCTCATCGTCGCTTCCATTTAAACTTCATCCTTCTTTGCTTTGTAATATTCAAGGTAATTAAACATTTTGACACGATGATTGTATGTGGTTCCAAAGTGATGCAAATAAATGCAACATGTTATCATCTTGGGATATTTGGATTTTGTTATTCACCTCCACCCCCCCCCCCCAATCCTAATGAGGACGTTTCAAACCAAGCCCCATGATGATATGTTTACCGGGCTCAAACACAGCCCCATGAGGGTCTCGGATGATTTTGGCGATGCTTGCCGATCAGTCTATGGCCAGCAGAGGGAAACGTTTCTCTTTCAATGCCGGTGTGCCGCATCCATTTCTCTGGGATTGCTTTTTCAGATGCAGAAATTGCCAGGATTGTTCCATGAAAATAAATGACAGTCCCCCAAAATGGGGGGGGGGAGGAGGTCAAACAATGGGGTTTACTGCACCCGCATTGAGCAGAGCACCACAGAGACGTAAATGAGGAAATAAATAATGATTCATCATTAAGATATCATCCATTCTGGAATTTCTGACATTTTTGCATGACAAATGTTCTTCGAGGACATATTTGGGGCCATTTGATTTATTACATACGCAAGTATAGAGACATCAGAAAAATGTCAACAAACGGCTCTTCTTTTTTTAGTATGCAGCACAAGGCTGCGAGTTGCATCATTGACTGAGGGTGTGGCTGTGCCGCTGATGCAGTGCCCCCCTTTTGGCGAAGGCAGGAATTTGTTCATGGTGTCGGCGATAACATCCCGACTCTTTACGAAGGACACCAATTAAATGGGATCGTGGACGCATAATGCCGCAGGACGCACTCCGCTTCCTTTTCTCAATTTGCAATATTTATTTTTTTAACATTCCTCTACATTCTTCTTTCTCTCTCACCATCCTTCCTTCACTACCGAATGTGGACTGAAGTTATATTTTCATCCCTGTTTGTTTGTCTGTGAGCACGATATCTCAAAAAGTTACGGGCGGATTCGGACGAGACCCGGTGGATGGGTTGGGTGTGCGACAAGGGCTAATTGATTCGAATTCGGTGAAGATCCGAATCTGGATCTGGATACGAGACATGATTTTTTTTGTTTGTTTGTTTTTAAGTGATTCTTGATCACCATTGACAGATGAGACAAAAACAATATATGGCACAATATCTCAAAAAGGTTGTGGACGATTTATGGCAAAGCTCGGTGGATGAGTAGGTCAGGTGACAAGAACAAGCCAAATCAATTTTGGTTCAGGTCCGAATCTAGATCCGGCCTATCAGTGGGATACAAAATGTAAACTGGTCATCCTGGTGGAGATACGCTCTCTACCGAGTACCGTTCTAGTTTTGAACCAGGGTACGTAATAAATACAAGACCACCTTGTAAAAGTTCCAAATACGTGAGAGCTAATTCGGTCCCCGCTGGTTTCAAACCACACAAATACGTTTGACGGGTTCGCCAAAAGCACCTCCAAGGAACCAACGTGTCAAATATATTTGTGCGCTGGTTGTGAACCTGGATAAGTGAACGGAATTGAGCAAGGGGTCCTGTCCGCCGGCTCGGGGGTCTCGGAAAAACAAATTGCGCATTTTTCAACGCCTTCACTAACGCGCGGTCCTCCTCTGGAGTGCGAGCTCCGAGAACACCTGTTGCGCATTTATACCCTCATCAGATTGCATTCGAGGTGACGTCGTGGGAGGGGGGCTTTCACATGTACAGAAGGGGGGCTTGATTTCTCACTCCACACATAAATCTTCCTCTTCCTCTTCTGTTCTCCGAATGGCCACGAACTGTCCTCGTGAACTCATTGCGTCACAATAGGATTGTTGCGTCACAACGTCATTATTAGGTATCCATAGCTCCATGAGGAATTCTTATTTAAGTGCATATTTGTGTGG
>NC_140962.1:156358394-156445894 GCF_056783735.1 Eptatretus burgeri | reverse complement strand
CTCGAGGTTGAGTGGTCAGTGAAAGCCGATTATTTGTTGACCAAAAGACATGATAATTGATAATTATAATGTATGCTGATTACAACATGACTTAGAATACTGGTCGAAAGTTTTAGAACATCCCCATTTTTCCACTTTTTACTGAAATTTAAGCAGTTCAAGTCCAGTGATTAACCTGAAATGGAACAAAGCCAAGCGGTAAACTGCCAGAGGATAAAAAAAAAAAGTTTAGGTTACCAAAAACTGAAAATGAATGTAAATTTTGTAGTTGTTAAAAAAGGCCCTTTTCAAGAAACAAGTAATGGGTTAGCAACTGCAGCTGTTCTGCAGCAATGTAAGTAAATTAAGCCTTGAAAGTTGATGCAAACAATTCCTACAGGTGTCCCGACTTTTGTTGATTAGTTACAAACCCTCTGTTTTAAAGCAGTGTTGGAACAGGATGTGTTGCTTCACCCTCTGAAGCATTATTTGGACAATATTGCACTGCAGGAAGTAGTATATGGATATCATAATGGCGAGAAAAAAGACAATCAACAAAGGTAGACAGACAAACCATTACAACCCTTAAAAGTGTAGGTCTTTCCTTTAGAGAAATTGCAAAATAAGCCAAGGTGTCAGTGAGTACAGTTTCCCACACCATCAAAAGGCACGTGGAAACTGGAGGAAACTCTGACAGGAAGAGGTCTGGCAGACCCAAAGCCACAACACAATCAGAAGACAAGTTTCTGAGAGTGAACAGTTTGCGTGATAGGCGGCTCACAGGACAGCAGCTTCAAGCACAGCTTAACACTGGTCAAAGTAAGGAAGTCTCCGTTTCAACTGTGAAGAGAAGACTTTGAGCTGCAGGTTTGACAGATCGAGTGGCAGGAAGAAAGCCATTGCAAAGATGGCAAAATAAGAAAAAGAGATTTGCCTGGGCCACGAAGCACCGCCAGTGGACTACTGAGAACTGGAAGAAAGTCTTATGGACCAATGAATCAAAATTTTAAATCTTCCGTTCATCACGTAGGGTTTTTGTACGCCGTCGAGTAGGCGAAAGGATGGTTCCTCAGTGTGTGACACCAACTGTCAAACATGGAGGAGGAAGCGTGATGATCTGGGGCTCTTTTGCTGGATCCAGAGTCGGCGACTTGCACAGAGTGACTGGCGGCCTGAACCAAAAGGGCTACCACAACATTTTTCAGCGCCATGCAACACCCTCTGGTCTACGCCTAGTTGGTCAGGGGTTCATCCTACAGCAAGATAACGACCCAAAGCATACCTCCAGGCTATGTCAGAACTACCTTAGAAGAAAAGAACCAGATGGTCGGCTTCAAATCATGGAATGGCCAGCACAGTCTCCAGACTTAAACGTCATCAAGCTGGTTTGGGATGAACTGGACAGAAGGGTGAAAGCAAAGCAACCAACAAGTGCAACACATTTGTGGGAACTTTTGCAACAGTGTTGGGAAGAACTTTCCGAACAATATTTGATTTCCATTGCAGAAAGAATGCCACGAGTATGTTCGGCTGTTATATCTGCAAAAGGTGGCTGCTTTGATGAGTCAAAAATTTAGATTAAATTTTGTTCAACAAAACGATTCCATGATTTCTTTTTTGTCTGAAATTGTTTATTTGTTCTATGCTTTAATTTCAGAGTACATTAAAACATTAAACTGCTTAAATTTCAGTAAAAACTGGAAAAATGGGGGTGTTCTAAAACTTCTGACCGCTCGTGTATATTATTTCGGAAATGGCCCTTATTGGACTACTAAATATAGGATTAGCTCAGATCCCCCATTAAGTGCATGTATAAATGCAGGTTGTTTGGAAAAAGGACGTTATATGTGTGTCGGGAGATGTAAAAGGCTGTTTTGTTGTCTGAGCGGTGGTGGTGGAACAAGGGCCCCCTCTTCTTCCTCCAATCTACAGACGATAGTCCCCGCCCAGTCGGCTGGGAGGGTGTGGCCAGAGGGAGGAAGTGACGCGAAGGGGAGGGACCTTTGGTCGGTTTGCCGAGAGAGGGGTGCTGGTGGAACGAAAGGAAGAAACGAAAGGAAAAAGGGAGCTCTGAGTTTGGAAAACGGAGTCGCTGAGAGGAAGGCGTCCTCGTTTGTCGAAGCGAGTGAACGAAGGCTTCGTAAAAGAGTATTGTGTGTGAAGAACAGTCGGGTTCTCGAGGCGTGCTCAGAGTCGCTTCGAAGCGAGCGAACGAAGGAGGGACAGTGTTGGATCTGCCGGGAGAGATGCTGAACCGACCTGCACGTCGAGGATTCTGCCGTGAGAGGAACTGAGAGGACGAAGGGGAGTCGGGCTTTGAGGCGGGAAGGCAGGAGACGAGACGCCGGAGCCTCTGATGGTCCTTATTCACCTAACGGCTCATCACGTTTGCCGATCCACTTGCCGGAGCAGGCCTGGATTGGTATGCTGAACCCTGGAGAGAGATCGGCTGAGGCCCATCGTTGATCAGACGGACTTGTGCCGTCGACATTGCGCGGGGCCAGAGCGCGCGGAGGCCACGTTCGTGAGGTCTGCGTCAAATGGACAAGCGCCATTTTGCCACGCGGCGTGGTTCGAACTGGGAGTTCGAATCCGTGGACATCCGCCTGTTGCGAGCGACATTTGTGCTTCTTGACACTGTCCTCTCATCCATGAAACCTCACCAAGTACTCTGTCTTGTCATGCATGCATGCTGTTTGTCTGTCTGTCTTTGTCTGCACGTTGTCTAAGGCATATTTTTGTAGCGACCCCCTCGAAACTTTTAGTCCGTGGTTCCCTAGTTAAGAACGGGTTGAGGATTGTTAATAAAACCATTGTCGTGAATTTTGCTTGTGTTGTGATCCCCGAGGTTCCCCAATAAATCTGGTTAATTCGTAGGAAGTTGCCGCTATGGATTAATTTGTGTCGCGTCGAGCAACGATCTGTTCAATTGGCATATAACACCAAAAATGGTTATAGACTGGCAGAAAACGCTCGGCATCTGACAAAACCAGTCTGTAATCAGGGGTTCTATTTTCCCAACTGGCAAGGTACAAGGATTACGTTGGTATCGCGATTGAAGGTGCGTGACCCGAGGCCTGTGCCGAGCTGGCCGGCATTATAAACCCTGGAGACGGTGGTGAGGGTGGCGCCAAGGACCGGGTGAGAATCCTGCCACCCCGGATCCGCAACAATACATATATATATATATATATATATATATATATATATATATATATATATATATATATATATATATATATATGTACAGTCATGCGCTGCATAACGACGTTTCAGTCAACGATGGATCGCATATACGACGGTGGTCGCATAAGATTATAATGGAGCTGAAAAATTCTTATTGTCTGGTGATGTAGCCTTCGTAGCACTGCCAGTCGTATAAAAGTAGAGTATCACACATACAATTATGTGCAGTACATAATACTTGATAATGATAACAAACAACTATCTTACTGGTTAATGTATTTACTACACTGTACTTTTTACCATTATTTCAGAGTGTACTCTTTCTACTTATAAAAAACAGAGTTAACTGTGAAACAGCATACCGTGTTATGCAGCAGCCTCATACATCACGTGTTTATCACGTCTCTTGATTGCATCATTTGTGCTTGATTTAATCTCGTGTTGTTTTGTTCATCATGGCTCCTAAGCGTTCATCAAAAAGTTTTTAAAAATTAAAAAGTTTATAAAGTAAAAAAGTTACAGTCAGCAAAGGTTAATTTATTATTGAAGAAAGAAAAATATATATTTTTAATAAATTTAGTGTAGCCGAAGTGTAATAAAATCTACAGTCATGTATTGTAATGTCCTAGGCCTTCACATTCACTCACCACTCACTCACTGACCCAACCAGAGCAACTTCCAGTCCTGCAAGCGCCATTCATGGTAAGTGCCCTATACAGGTGTACCATTTTTTAAATCTTTTGTACCATATTTTTACTGTACCTTTTCTATGTTTAGATATGTTTAGATACGCAAATACTTACTATTGTGTTACAATTGCCGACAGTATTCAGTGCAGTAACCTGCAAGGAGCAATAGTCTATAATCTATATGGTGGGGGCAGACAACAGCAATTTTTGAGAGGAATCATGCAAATGATGATACGTGCATCAAATTTAGCACATTTGTTCTCCAGGGGATCATAATCAAATCTGCCTGATTGGCCATTTGAAAATCCAAATTTTGAAAAATTTGAAAAAAAAAAAAAATTCAAGAAAGTCAACATCACGAATCAATGTTGGATGCTGGCTGAGATTGGTGAATGTTTCAGAAACATCATCAAAGATGTTCCAAGTGTGCCGTGCAGTTTTCTTCCCTTTAGCACGGAAAGCAGACACGATGTCACATCCAGTGAACACATGGAATTATGGGATCCCTCTAGCTTTCTCAGGCCCTATTGCAGAAACTACCTCATGGACTGGAATCCATCGCACCTTGGCTCCTTAGCCAAAGGCAATCCACATGTTCTCAAGACCTAGTTCCTGTAAGGATGGCAGTACAGATATTGCTATGACTAGTACGTCCGTGTCATTAGCCTTAATGATAATGGAGTTGCTACCATCCGTCGTTGCATCCCTGGCGTGTACAAATATTCCATTGTCAGCTTCTTCATAACAAAATGGAGACAGCATCCAGTGACTTCCTTGTGTTGCTCATGGCATCTTCTCCTTTTGTGACTATGACTGTGCTTGTCGTCTGTGCTTCACACATCTTTTCCGCAAGGAAGTGAAACAGTCAGTCTTGTTGCTGTCATCTCGAAGAAAGCTTCTCCAGTTACTTGGGGTCTTACTGGTTCCTGTCACTCGTCTTCTGATTCCTTGCCCCCTTTTCGACCTTGCCTCGAACTTCAGATTTGACTTCTTGTACACATCAAACACTACGTCCACCCTCTCGTACCTTGCAACATAGGATTCCACCTTTGGGATGATGTCTTCTTTAGCATAGTTATCAAATATCTTTGAAGTGCGTGGAGGTAGGGCATTGATAAGTGCTGAGCCATCAATGATGACTGCATCTCCCCCTTGTTCTCTGTCTGGGATGTTCACTTGCGCTTCAAGAATTTTAGCAAGCTGTGACTTAAATTTTTTTTTTCAAAATTTGGATTTTCAAATGGCCAATTAGGCAGATTTGATCAGAAAGCCCTGCAGAACAGAAATGCGAAATTTGATGCTTGTATCATAATTTGTACGATTTTTATACTATCTACTACACTAATACCATATAGCCTAGGTGTGTGGTCGGCTGTACCATCTCGGCTTGTGTAAGTGCACGATGATGTTCGCACAATGACAAAATCACTTAATGATGCATTTCTCGGAACGTATCCCGTCGTTAAGCGGTGCATGACTACACAAGAATATATGTGTATATATATATATATATATATATATATATATATATATATATATATATATATATATATATATATATATATATATATATATATATATATATATATATATATATATATATATTGTTACGGCTGTGGAAATTCGCAATACACCATAAAGGGTCCTTAGATCAGTTATGACGCTCAGTTTATGTGCAGATAGGTCCCCACCGTTGTTTAAAGGACTTTCTTCATGTTCACCAGGCTGCGACTCTTTGAGATAGGGTTTTTCTTTATCTATCGTTATTTTGAGCCACCATTGCAACAAACCTCCACACAAACAACCACCACCACCAACTACGCCACAATGCCAACCACGCTCACACCACCCCCACAACAATCACCACCATGTTCGCCACGACGCCCGCTTACCAACGCCATCCTTCTCGGACTATGGTAGGACGGTTTCCGCGTCGGAAACTGTCCGAGAAGGATTGGCAGGACAAAAGCTCCTGCGAGCCTGTGGGGTTTTTCCCCGCCTATTTTCCCCGCGCTTGGTGTGAAGGGAAGGGGGCAGGGCAGCTCGCTGCCGATTGGTGGAAGCACGGCGTGGGGCGGTCGGAGTGAGGGAACACCCCTTTTCGGGAACCTTCTCGAAGGGAGGCGGAGCCGAAAACGGGGTGGGGCAAAGGGCGGAGCCCCACGCTATAAAGGGCGGACCGCACGCGGAGCTCTTTCTCTTCTTGGTTCATGCGCTTCTTGGTTCATGCGCTTCTCTCTTCTGGTTCTTCTGGCTTCTGGTTCTTCTTGGTTGAACGCTTCGTCTTGGTCGATGAGCTCTCGATGCTTGAGCTCTCTGTCTCCCTCTCTCGGTCCTGTGCTCGTGGTCCAGCGAGCGGCCTGTTGGTGGAGACGCGGGCGGGAGGTGCCGCAGTGCGGCCTGTGGTGGACCTGCGCGTCCGGACGAGGAGAGTGCCGGAGTGCGATCACCCGCCACGAAAGGGAGGTCCTTTCTTTTCCTTTTATTTTTGTATGCATGGTGTGGCGCCGTCTGCCAAGTAGAACTGCTTAAGTGTCTGTGCTTGTAAATAAATCCTTGCTTTATTCGGTGGTATTGCTTTTTACTGCATTTCTTTGGCTGTACATATGTGCATGAATTCTTTGCCTTGGCTGTACATATTGCATGACTGCCCTTGCATGTGTGTGTAAATAATAAATGTACTTGTTGAACTGTTCCCCGTTCGTTGCGTCCTTTCCCTGTTTGAAAGTGCCATCTTACTTCGTGGAATAATTGGAAGCGGGGTTTGAACACCCGAGTAAAGAAGAATCACTGAACCGTCGAGGTCGGCAATAACACCGCTCGGTTATCCCTGTAGCACGGAACGAACCGCTTAAGTGGTTCGTGTTCTAAGCCGACCTGCGGCATGGTGCAACCCCTCAGTAGGTTACCCGCACGGGTATTTAGGTATATTGACATTCGGCGATTCACCCTATTTCGCGTGGGTAGAATGTGGACTGCGTTGTGATGAGGTTAAACCCCCACCCGTGACTGGTTCCTGGCGATAGTTCCAGGAGGGTCGCGACTGAATTGTCTGTCCGGTGGGTGACGCGGCTGCCATGAGAAGTACGCGGCCGCTCACATGCCGGTGGGCGCGAATTCGTAACAATATATATGTATATGTATATGTATATATACGTATATATAATAAAAAAATGACCGTTTTTACAGCCATTTTTCCCTGCTGTGCAGGGGTTGGGCTTTTTCTTGAGGCAATGTTTTTTTTATGGCCGGATGCCCTTCCTGACGCCAACCCTGGTCGCCTCTTACGACACACAGGGATATGGTACACCTATTCTAACCGGGGCATACACCGGGACCAGTACACTGGTACTCATTTCGCCAACCTCGGAAGGATGATAGGCTGAGTCAACCCCCTGGTGTTAATTCAGGACCCTGGGATCCCAAGCCACCACCCTAACTAGTAAGTCAACACCAGGCATATATATATATATATATATATATATATATATATATATATATATATATATATATATATATATATATATATATATATATATATATATATATATATATATATATATATATATATATATATATATATATATATATATGTACACACACACACGGTCCGACAATGAAGTGCCATTATTAATGCATTGGAAAATTTTATTAGAAGTGTACCGATTATGCTTAATGGTTGCCTTAAAAGTAATCTCCATAGGAGTCTTTATCTATAAATGCTTCAAAGCACAATTGGAAGTTGTTGGCTGAAATGCCATTTCGCTCATTGGTCATGGCACTGGATCTCTTCTGTTGATGCAGAAAGAGTTCCTTTCATTGGCGTTTCAGACGTCTGTCAGATCGGACCAATATTCTTACCCTTTCGACATTTTCAGCCATTTTAGCAATTGATGGGCATCCCAACCATACATCACCATTCACGTCCATTCTCCCTTTCACAAACCTCTTTGCCCACTCAAACACACGTGATCTTGACATTGTGTATTCCCCGTACACCAGCTTCAAGTTGATAAAAGTAAAAGTTTTACTAAAACTTGATGGTGATTCTCAGGTTCCATAAATTTGTCGTTCATCTTCAGAACATGAATGCAACACTTCTAATTTCACCAAAACTCCAATATGGCTGCAAAAGACAACACATCGATACAACAGCTAACAAAGTACTGACAAAAACATTATGATGCATGTCCAAGAACGAAATCCAAGCCAGTGCTGCCACCTGTTGAGAATAAACATCAGTCCTGGAACTTTATTGTCAGACCTGGAATGGAATGAGGTTGTTGAGGATACCAACTCCAACCACTGCAATATCTGTTCACTGAATGTGTACATTGAATTCCTGTTTCAACCAATACACACTCATTTGAGGTGAGACATCTATGAACATATCAGTGATGGGTACCCTGCTAGTTGATTTGTAAGAATTGTTATTTTTATCATTTAGTTATAGTCATTAGGAATGATTATTTTATGATCATTTTGTTCGTTATTATGAGTGATTATTTTCACCATGATTGATTTCTGAGAATGATTATTTTTATAACTGTCTGTCTGTCTGTCTGTCTGTCCGTCTCCTATTTCGACTTTTATGGCCAAAGTGCTGAGCTGATCCGGCTGAAATTTGGCAGCAATGTTCCACTGCTGACTGTTCACAGGGATGATAAAGCTCGTTCCCGTCATGTGACTTTAAGTCGGTCAAAATGGCGGACTCAGTAAATTCCTTGAAAAATCTTCTCCTCCAGACCCACCATTCAGAATGCTACCAAATTTGGGTTACAACATCAGGTCAGGTTATGGATGTTAAATTGCAGAGGGTCTTGCCAATCATGTGACCAGAAGTGTGTCAAAATGGCCACCTTCGTCAATTATTGGTAAAATCGTATAAATTCCATCAAAAATCTTTTTCTCCAGAACAACCAGTCAAAATGCAACCAAATTTGGGTTGCAACATTAGGACAGGGTAATGATGTTAAATTGCAGAGGCCAAGCTGATCATGTGAACGAAAGTGTGTCAAAATGGCATACTCCATAAATTAATGGGAAAATCCTTAAATTCCTTCAAAAAATCTTCTTCTCCAGACCCACAAATCAGAATGCTTCCAAATTTTTGACCCAGACAAGCTACAGGTTCAATGGTAATATTTTTAGCTTATCTGTAATTGGAATTCCAGATAAGGTATTGTCATCGTGCACCGTCCATCTGTCAATCTCCTATTTTGACTTCTCCAGCCAAACTGCTGGGCTGATCCAGCTAAAATTTGGCACCAAGGTTGTGCTCCTGACTGGTAATGGGGATTGTAAAGCTCAATCCAGTCACATGACTTAAAGTTTGTCAAAATGGCAGACTTAGTAAATTCCTTCAAAAATATTATTCTCTAGACCCACCAGTCAGAATGCCACCATATTTGAGTTTCAACATTAGGCCAGGATAGGGATGTTAAATTGCGGAGATCATGCTAATCACGTGACGAGAGGTGTCAAAATTGCCGACTTCTTCAATTTTTGTGTAAGTAGTGTAAATTTCTTCAAAAACCTTCTCCAGACCCATCAGACAGAATGCTACCAAAATTGGGTGATAACGTTAGGCCAGGGAACAGATAAGCTACGCATCCAGTCTCCTACTTTTTAAATAATCATTTAGTTGAATATATGATTTTATGATTATTAGCCCCCGTCGGACTTAGTCTGAAATGGGGGCTAATGGATTTGGTCTCGATTTTCGTGTCTGTGCGTGCGTGTGTGCATACGTGCATGTGGGCATCCGCAACTATATCTCGGACATGTAAGAGCCAATTTTATTCGTACTTGATAAAAAGACAACACATGATGGTATACATATGCACGTAATTTTTTTTTTTTTTTTTTGAGATCAGATCCAAGATGGCCGACTGGTGGCCATTTTAGTTGTAAAAAAAAAACCAGCATCGAACACGTCCTCAACCATTTATCGGACATGCATTTACCGGTGTTGTTCAAACTTGGCACTCAGATAAAGAATGATGACTTGTATGTGCAGATCATTTTTTTTCAAGATCAGATGCAAGATGGCCGACTGGCAGAATTTTCGTTGTAAATCAAACATGATGTACAAATCCATTCCATCCATCAGGACCAGACTCTATACAGAGCATTGGTGCTGCTAAAGCAGCCTCCTGGCTTATTGGGCACAATCTTGGACAGGTAGCCACTCCAACACAGGCTACTAAAATGGCTCCATCATCCCAGCAAGCTGGTACTCATTTTGCCAACCTCAGAAGGATGACAGGCTGAGTCAACCCCACCTGATATTAATTAAACGGTGAAGCAAGATTTGAAGTCAGTACCTTCGGATCCCAAATGCCACCACCCTATCCATTAATCCAACACCAGTCATACGTTGAACATGTCCTCAACCATTTCTCTGACATGCATTTAACGATGTTGGTTAGGCCTAAGTCACATTTTCTCTATGGCGAGGATAAGGCGGCCGTACGCCCTCTGAATTGACAGAAACGTGTGGCGGCGCAGAGTTTCTGAGGTGGTCTCAGGGTGGCCCTACACCATATGGCTATATTTTACAGGCCGTAAGGTCGCCGTGGAATTATAGCGTGGAGTTGTAACTTTTTTCATTTCTACGTTCGCCGTAGCAATTCGACAAGCCGAAACAAAAGAAATGGTAAAAAAATTAATAATAATAATAACCCACTCGTTACCGTCCGTCTGGCCGCACGTTCGCCTTAGGGCCCCCCCCTGCGGTCGCCTTGCGGGCACCTTGCGTCTGCCTTGAAAATTATATGGCCGCCGCAGGAACGCCCTAAGGTCACCGTGCGGCATCAAATCAAAGACCGTACGGCACCCCCACGTTTTCGGTCTCCACAATTTATAAATACGCCGTGCAGCTACCCGAAAAATAAAAACATATGTGACTGCTACATTGTGTGACCATGGAAATACTGCGGCCGCCGTATAATTGTAAGTGGCCGTAGATTTTGGAGACCTCACGGCCGCCGTGGCAAATGTGACTTCGGCCTTAAACTTGGCACATAGATAACGAATGATGCCTTACTTATGCACGTCATTTTATTTTCCGAGATCAGATCCAAGATGGCCGACTGGTGGCCATTTTAGTTGTAAAAGAACACGATGGTGAACACGTCCTCAACCATTTCTCTGACATGCATTTTCCGATGTAGTTTAAACATGGCACGCAGAGAAAGAATGATGGCTTACATTTGCATGTCATTTTTGTTCAACATCAGCACAGATAAGGAATGATGGCTTACATATGCACGTCATTTTTTTTTGTCGAGATTTGATCCAAGATGGACGATTGGCAGCCATATTAGTTGTAAAACCAGAGTTGGTGTCAAAGCCACCCAATGCTCGCCTGTTTATACATTTATCGTTTTTAAAAGACTCGTCGAATAATTAATATTTTATATAAAGCATTGCAGTGAAGTCTGATCCAAATAATTTTAAAGCAATATATGTATTTGTTTATTGTAATCAGTAACAAGAGTGCAACTGAGCACAATATATGCCCGAACAAGAAGGTATATACAGAATTGTGCTACTACATGGAAAACAGCATCCTGGTTGCCATGGCAACCACTTTAGATGACGAACGTATGTCGCGACACACCGTCTCCACAGTCTGTATCTATGTACCAAATATGAAACGTGAAAGTTGAAAACTTTGGGAGTTAGTGTGGACAGGAATGGACGGACAGACGGACAGACAGATGGACGACACATAATACGCCCCGATATATACAGGGGGCTGCTAAAGTAGGTATACAGTAATGAAAACAAAACGTATACCTTACTGTATACCTACTTTTGCAGCCCCCTGTATATCAGGCGTATTAAAAAAAAATAGTGTGGTAGATAAAAACATTAGAAAGGAAAAAATAACTTGCACCAAAAGCTTTAACATTTTTACGCTCACGCTGACGCTCACGCCGGGCGTATCGCTATAGCTCTCTGTTCTTCGAACAGGCGAGCTAAAAAACCTGATGTTGAACAGTCATGTCCGAAACCATTTCTCGGACAAGCATTTACCGATGTTGTTCAAATGTTGCGCACAGACAACGAATGATGGCTTACATATGCACGTCATTTGTTTTTTTCAAGATCTGATCCAAGATGGCCGACTCGCGGCCATTTTGTTACTTAAATGTGTCCCCAATCATTTCTCAGACAAGCTTGGTCCGATTTTGTTCAAACTTGGCACGAGCACAGTAAATGAAGGATTTCAAGTGGCTCTCACTAGATTTTGCAATCTGATCAAAGATGGCCGACTGACGGCAATTTTCGTTGTACATAAATACGGGGGCGAGCCCTTTAACTCCGCACAGCAAAATGAATAAAACAACGGGGGCTTTGGCATTTTATGTCTTTTTTTACTTGATTAGGTGTAAGAATTATTTTTTTTGATCATTTATTTATAGCCATTATGAATAATTATTTTCATGATCATTTAGTTGTAGTTATAAACAATGATTATTTTTTATGATTAAGGCTCTGGCTTTAAACAACTAAAAGCTCTGACCCTGTGTGTATTGCATCCCATTCATTCCCGCTTCGAGGGCAGCTGTTCACACCATTAAAGGCTCGGGTAGCCATTCATCTGCGTGTTTGTGACCAACGTCAACGGAGACGCGCCTGCATCGTAAATCTTTTAGCTGTCAAAACAGCGTGTCTTGTGTATGACATGGGGGGGAGTAAGGTGGGGATGATGAGGGCTGAGGGATGGTGGAGGGTTGGGGGTCGGGGTTGGGGGGGGTGTTGGTGATCGTTTCGTGTTTGAAACATGAGACGCCAGTCGAAACCCCTGTGCTAATTACCCGAAACAATGCCTGCTGAACACTTGCCAAGAGCTAAATCCCAGCAAAGAAGAGACGCATTCCACAAATGGACGTCTGAGATCTTGGAGGGCTGGGAACCGACTAAACGCACCAGGTGTGTCAGAACGACGGATGGACTGGTGGACAAATTGTTTGGTAGAGGAACGGACAGAAGGACAAATGGTCAGACAGGGCAGACAGTTTGAAAAACGACAGACGAATGAACAAAAGAAAGGACGGATAGGACAAATGGAGAGACAGATTGTCAGACATGGCAGATGGATGAACCAAAGGGCGGACAGACGATCAGACAGGATAGACGGATGAGCTGAAGGATGAACAGTTGAACCAAAGGAGGGACGGTCAGACAGGCGGAATGGTCGGACAGGATGGACGAATGGATGAACCAAAGGACAGCCAGACAGAAGGACAGAAGATGAACTGAAGGACAGACAGATGGTCTGATGGAAGGACGAACAGACAGGATGGACAGATGAAGTGAAGGATGAGACAAAGGGTCAGACAGAAACATGGACTGATGTTTGGACAGACGGGTTCAGCTTGAGTGTGCAGGAAGATTTTTTTCATTCATCCCCATTGTGCACAAACTTCCTCATGAACGTGTGAGCAAATAATAATTAAACATCAGCAATGTATTTGACACAAATCCAATGGATCATAAGCAACTACCTGTTACGGTGCCATCAAACTATCCACACAATCTAAGTTAACTAAAGTTAACTCAGGTTCACCTGCAGACCCCCAGGGAACAAAAACCTCCATGCGAGCACACTTCCCTTGTGGGTTAAGATGGGGTTAAGATGTCATTGGTAGGGAGTTTAAAATGAAATATATTGTAAACAACAATAATTATGACTATCATGGTTTTTTATATTTTATAAAACAGATTTCTTCACCAATTCCATTTGGAACTCTGCGGGGTATTAGGCTCATCCATCCATCCGTAAACAAATAACGAAGATAAACTAGATGGTACTCACAGAATACTTACCCCATGCAGTCCTGTGAAGGACTTGGTGCGAGCCAACTCCAATGGCCGCAAAGTTGCAATTGCATCTATTGACACTTCGCAGGTAAATATGCACAAATCATACTTTGAAATTTTTGATGTACACTCAATATGTGCTATATCACATGGTCATGTAACATGTGGTGAAGTTTAAATTTCCTCCGTTGAACTGTTTTTGATGTACACTCAATATGTGCTATATCAAATGGTCATGTAACATGTGGTATATCAAATGGTCATGTAACATGTAGTATATCAAATGGTCATGTTACATGTGCTATATCAAATTATCATGTAACATGTTGTATATCAAATGGTCATGTACCATGTGGTATATCAAATGGTCATGTAACATGTGCTATATCAAATGGTCATGTGACATGTGCTATATCAAATGGTCATGTAACATATGCAATATCAAATGGTCATGTAACATGTGTTATATCAAATGGTCATGTTACATGTGCGATATCAAATGGTCAGGTAACATCTGCTATATCAAATGGTCATGTAACATATGCTATATGAAATGGTCATGTAACATGTGCTATATCAAATGGTCATGTAACATGTAACATTTAAATTTCCTCCGTTGAACGGTTTCTGATGTCCACTCAATATGGTCATGTAACATGTGGTATATCAAATGGTCATGTAACATATGCTATATCAAATGGTCATGTAACATGTGGTAAAGTTTAAATTTCCTTCATTGAACGGTTTTTGATGTTCACTCAATATGTGCTATATCAAATGGTCATGTAACATATGCTATATTAAATTGTCATGTAACATATGCAATATCAAATGGTCATCTGACATGGGGTAAAGTTTAAATTTCCTATGTTGAACAGTTTTTGAAGTCCACTCAATATGTGCTATGTCAAATGATCATGTAACATGTGGTAACGTTTAAATTTCCTCCGTTGAACGGTTTTTGATGTCCACTCAATATGTGCTATATCAAATGGTCATGTAATATGTGGTTATCAAATGGTCATGTAGCATATGCTATATCAAATGGTCATGTAACATGTGGTAAAGTCTAAATTTCCTCTGTTGAACTGTTTTTGATGTACACTCAATATGTGCTATATCAAATGGTCATGTAACATGTGGTAACGTTTAAATTTCTTCCGTTGAACGGTTTTTGATGTCCACTCAATATGTTCTATCTCAAATGTTCATGTAATATGTGGTATATCAAATAGTCATGTAACATATGCTATATCAAATGGTCATGTAACATGTGCGATATCAAATGGTCATGTATTATATGCTATATCAAATGGTCATGTAACATATGCAATATCAAATGGTCATGTAACATATGCAATATCAAATGGTCATGTAACATATGCAATATCAAATGGTCATGTAACATGTCGTATATCTAATGGTCATGTAACATGTGGTAAAGTTTAAATTTCCTCCATTGAACGGTTTTCAATGTACATTCAATATGTTCTTTATCAAATGGTCATGTAACATGTGGTGACGTTTAAATTTCCTCCGTTGAACGGTTTTCGATGTACACTCAATATTTTCTTTATCAAATGGTCATATAACATATGCTAGATCAAAGAGTCATGTAATATATGCTATATCAAAGAGTCATGTAACGTATGCTATATCAAATGGTCATGTAACATGTCGTATATCTAATGGTCATGCAACATGTGGTAAAGTTTAAATTTCCTCCATTGAACGGTTTTCAATGTACATTCAATATGTTCTTTATCAAATGGTCATGTAACATGTGGTGACGTTTAAATTTCCTCCGTTGAACAGTTTTCGATGTACACTCAATATTTTCTTTATCAAATGGTCATATAACATATGCTAGATCAAAGAGTCATGTAATATATGCTATATCAAAGAGTCATGTAACGTATGCTATATCAAATAATCATGTAACATATGCTATATCAAATAGTCATGTAACGTATGCTATATCAAATAGTCATTTAAAATATGCTATATCAAATAGTCATGTAACATATGCTATATCAAAGAGTCATGTAACATATGCTACATCAAATAGTCCTGTAACATATGCTATATCAAATAGTCATGTATAATATGCTATATCAAATGCTCATGTAACATATGCGATATCATATGGTCATGTAACATATGCTATATCAAATGGTCATGTAACATGCTATATCAAATGGTCATGTAACATGTGGTATATAAAATGTTCATGTAACATGGTATATCAAATGATCATGTAACATATGCTATATCAAATGGTCATGTAACATGTGATATATCAAATGGTCATGTAACATGTGGTAAAGTTTAAATTTCCTCCGTTGAACGATTTTTGATGTGCACTCTGAACAACATGCATACATGTACGTACACACCTGACCGATTGCTTCGCCCCACTTTTTGCTCCGCATGTGCGCATAAATTATCATCTGTTTATTTAATTATCATATAATTAATTCCCCTGTGGAGTGATTTCATACCTTGTTGGAAGATTTTTTTTAAATCAATATTTGTGATTAGTTGCAATATATAATTAGTACAAAACTTCTTCTTCCTCATTATCACCGATCACCTGATCTGGTTATAGTAAAATCATTGAACACATCTCAGGTTTTGTCCTCGTACACAAACCGCATTGCCTTGAGGACAAAGACATTTCATACAACATTTGAATATGAATCACAATAATGTGGAGACAAGTGAACGGAGTACACAGGATGGTGAGCAAGGTGAGCCGAGTGCTTACGGAGACGTCACAACTGGTTGGCCCAAATGTTCGTTCACCGAAGTGAAGTGTAACCGATCATTTCAATATCGAAGAGCCTTTTGTAATATCGGTGAGTGTGTGAGTCCGCACAAAGATCTGGTTTAATACAGATCATTCGTTCTCAGATTTCACTCGATCTACACACAGCACCCAGGTAACATTGAAGTTCAAAGCCGTTTGGAGTTTTATTACGTCCATGAAATTGGAAAAAAACTTCTCTAATTTAACCAACCATAACTAGTGAAAACAAGCTCAAATGAGCTAAGATCTTCGTCCTCTTAACGATGACGTCATAAAAACCAAAACGACGTCATTGTGATGTATCAGGTTGGCAATAAATTATAATTATCTGTGCTAATGCCTGGCTTGATTCCCGCAAACAAAATTCAAACAGCTTGCCTAGTTTCGGAGATAATGGAATAGGCGATTTCCATTGAGCGGCGATATTATGACGTCAGCTTTTTTTCTAGGAAGAATTTCCAAAATCGAAGATGGTTACTGCCTGCGCGTGGGCTTTCTGCATATACATGGCAAGTTCACGAAGATCCGATGAAAACTCTGGGTTGTGAAACAAAAAAATGTCAAAAAATAGGAATGACGTCATAAAAATTGATATGACGTCATAGTGATGTATCATATGTGCGGTAATTCATCTCTGCTAATGCTCCGTTCAATTCCCACAAACAGAATTCAAAAAGCTTGCCTAGTTTCGGAGATAATTTTTTTAGGCGATTTCCATTAGCGGAGATATTTTGACGTCATAACTTTTTCTTCTCGGAGGAATTTTCAAAATCGGAGATGGTTAGTGTCTGCGCAGGGTGTTTTTACATACATATGCCAAGTTTCAGGAAGTTTCGATGAAAACTGTAGGCTGTGAAACAAAAATGTCCACAAGAAGATAATGAAGAACAACAACAACATGAGTCAGACTTAGATCCTCCACGAGGATCTAAAAAAGTCCACAAGGAGAAGATGAAGAACAACAAGGTGAGTAAGGCTTGGAGATCCTCCACGATGATCTAAAAAAAATGCACACATTATAAAATTATTTTCAGCATTTACGACCACAGCTCATCGTGTTTCAGGTAACCTTTGCATTTCTCTCAAACTTTGCAATGCGCCGCGTGACATGGGGCTCGGCTGGTGTACCGGGGAGGCCTTTGTCACATCTATGGCTGACTAGTCGAGCCTGTGGTTTAATTTCTGCTCCAGTTCAAGGCATACGGACTCGACTAACATGCCCAGTCATCCTTTGTCACGTTTAGGGCTGACTAGTCGAGCCTGTGGATTGAGGTCCACTGCAAGGACTACGGACTCTGCTAGTGCGTCCGATTGGCATTGGGCACAGTTTGACAAAGTGCTCGAATTTAACCATTAGTCGATGATGTCCAAGTTGGTTAACCACGTGTTTGTCCCCGTATTGATCTACTGCAATCTATATCGTCCATTCCAAAGTATTTACCAAATAACATCACACAGATTTGCACAGAAACCGAATATCTATCTATAATTCCAGCAATTTCTGTGTGTCTGTGACCGCTGTTTCTCGACAACCACTGGTCCGATCTAATTGAAACTTGCCAGGTATATTGCTGGGAACCTGAGTATGTGCCTTTTCAAGGTTTGATATTAATCGGACAAGTGGTTCCCAAGTTATGGCCATTTATTTACCAAACCAATGACAGGACACGTTGCTGCGTTGGCGTGGCCGTTGGGGAAGAGATCCTCAGTTACCAATGACAGGACACGTTGCTTGGTGTTTTGCATCCACAATATCCATCTTCTATCTATAATTCCAGCAATCTGTGTTTGTTTGCCTTTTCAAGGTTTGAAACTAATCAGACAAGTGGTTCCCAAGTTATGGCCAAGTTAGAGCGCGTTCCCCATTACGGGTTACAACGTACGGACTTCCGGATAGTGATGACTTTCTGTATTATAATAATTTCTCGATTTCTCATGCGCATTTATAGATAAACACAATGCCCCAATCCAGTTGTCGTTTACGAGAGTGAAGGAATGGCCTGTGTGTTTGTTTGAAAGTTATTTTTTGTTTGTTTGTTTTTGCACGTACGGCCACGCGAGAGCGAAGGAACGGCCTGTGTGGTTGTTGTTTCTGGCACGCGGTTTGTAAGTTTTTTTTTTTTATTTGTTTGTTTGTTTTTTGCACGTACGGCCATGCACGTACGGGCATGCACTAGTATTTATAAATTTTAAATTTCAAATACAATCGATGTATCCCAGCGAGCTCCACATTGTTAAATAATATGGCTTGTTTTTTCGAGTCGTGAGTATTTGTTTTAAGGACCAGAGGATTGTTCCCTTATCCAATTATTTCGCTCAAATTAAACTGATAATCTTGGTAAACTGACCTCGTAAAATGAAGTCCTTAATGGGTGAGAATTCACCCAGAAATACAGAGTGACCCACAGTGACAATCCTTGTTTCATTATTTTATTTGCTTATGACGTCACCAACCGATTGTGACGTCATAACCAGTGGAGTGCCACGCATAGGTTGTTTTTCTTCTTTTTTGGCATTTACTGCCAGCAGTAAATGTATTTTGAGTTGAAATGTAAATAACTTACTTTGTGGAAAATCGACTTTGATTCCCTTGAACGAAGATGATCGAGGATTGTATTTGGAATGCGTTCGCTTGCGCCGGTTTAGAGGATTTAGAATTGACCAGATGGTAATTCAAAATCAAATTCATCTTTGTCCTCCCCACCCCGGCAACGAACATCCTTCTCTCGACTAAGTATCACGGACAATGATAAATGCATTATGACATCACTCACACGATGCCATTCCCAAACCAGCTGAACCACATTCTAATCGACAACCCGTCCTTATATGTCCAGTCGAAGGATTCTGGGTTATATATTCTTATAAACATTCTGGGTTATACCTCTCACCGGTAACCAGCAGGCAGAGCTACCTGTATTTACCAACCAATGTGGCTTTTACCATGGACATATACCAACGATTACTGACTCAGCAACCAAAGTCAAAAAGTTTGGAAATTAAGAACTCGAATCCTGACAAAGGTGGCTTCCTACAATCGTGTGATGTTATCGTGAACACCATCTGGATCCAGGGTCTCATCATGGTTTCTACACCCAGGCTTTACTGAACGGCCAAATGTGGTTTCCAAATCAGTCATTCATCATGCTTTCTACATGTAAACTTCCAAAGGGGTCCAATTATAGTTTACACATGCAGCCTTCATCTCCATCTGAGCTCACGGGGTACCACACTGGCTTCACATCCCAATCCAAGTTAATCTCTTGTTTTCGATTTTTATTTTCCGCCCCTCAAACGGTGATCACTCCATCATTGTGGTTCTTCGAGATATCCAGTCCTTACTCTACATTTCAACTGATTAGCTCGAGGTTGACTCTCCAACTGCTCACCGGTGAGCTGTAGCCAAGTGATCCTGTGAAACTGCATGCATTGCTCAACAAGCAGTGGGCTTTCCAACGCAGATCTCTCCAAATGGATCACATTCCCTGCTTGGCCATGTGAAACCTCCCTTCCAATCCTCCAACCTGTTTTGTTTCTCATCCACTCTCCTGGGCTTTCTGATAATGTCAAGTTAAATAAGCCTGTCTTGCTGGCTGTCTTCATAGCTACTGATGTTTTGGGGGGGTCTGACCATTCAATTAGGCAGGCAAGTCTGGCCTGCATTCTGCCCTCTATCCAGATGACTCCTCCTCCTCCTCAACCTCCTCCGTTAGTATCGTACTCCGCTTCCAGAATCCAGAGCACCGGTTCACTCATAGCAAGCCATGAACGTTTTCCTGGCCGGGAAGACAATTGTGTGCACATCATCATTCCACAACAGTCTGTTTGATTGGTCAAACATTTATTCTACAGCTGGACCTATTCCCTTCCTCAAAGACCTAGTCCCTTTCTTTTTATCAGTTTATCGCTTTGTGCCTTCACCTCTCCTGCCCAGGACCTAGTCATTGTCTTAATCAGGGGTCCCATCATGGTTTGTGTTTGCCTCACTACACAGTTCATTAAGGTTCCAAAGAGAAACCATAACCAAACCCTCTAATGAAACCTGAATGAAGATTATTACATTACTCATGAACAAAGCACATAACCATTGTCTCAATACCTGACTTGTAAAGTGATGTTTTCCTCCGCAGAATGCACAGAAACCCCAGGAAACGTTGGCATTCAGGGAATCGTAAAGTGTATTGTGACTTAAAATGGCTCACAAAGTTTCTGAAATAAGCTGAAAATACTTCGAAAAAGTACCTGAAAGAAAGGGCTCCTCTGCACAACAAAAGATTTGGAGAACTTTCTCAGCTCGTCGAATGGGTAGCTGCTCGTACAACAAGCTCCTGAACATGTGGGTCGGTGCAAGGCCCGAGTGGACTGGCGTGTGCTACCCAAACCCCTCCTCCAGTTTTAAGCATCCTTCCAAGAGGTAGGTGACTTCACATGACTATAATTATCAGACGATGAGATCAAATGTCATTTTCATCACCTTATATATAGGCCAAACGTCTTACATTACAGTACCTTAAGAAAGTATTCACACCCCTTGACTTTTGTCACATTTTGTTGTGTTACAGCCTGAATTAAAAAATTGATTAAATTTAATATCTTTTTTTTGTCACCAATCTACACAAAATACTCTATAATGACAAATTGAAAATTAATTTAAAAATGAAAATTTGAAATGTCTTGCATCAAGAAGTATTCAACACATTTGCTATGACGCTCCAATTTCCTTTGATCGTTCTTGAGACGTCTCTACAACTTGATTGGAGTCCACCTGTGGCCAATTCAATTTATTGGACATGATTTAGAAAGAAACACACATTTCGACAGTAGGAAGGTCCCACAGTTGACGGTGCATGTCAGAGCAGAAACTCTCCCATGAAGTCCAAGGAACTGTCCGTAGAACTCCGAGATATAATTGTGGGGAGGCATAGATCTGGGGAAGGGTACAAGTTCTCAAGAGCACAGTGAGCTCCATCATTAGGAAATGGAAAGACTATGGAACTACCCAGACTCTTCCTAGAGCTGGCCATCCAAGCAAACTGAGCAACTGGGCAAGAAGGACCTCAGTCAGGGAGGTGACCAACAACCCAATGACTACTTTGACAGAACTACAGAGTTCCTTGGCAGAGATCGGAGAACTTGCCATGAGGACAACAGCCTCTGCAGCACTTCACAAATCTAAGCTTTATGTGAGAGTGGGCATAGGGAAGCCACTCCTGAGATAAAGGCACAGGAAAACACGCCTTGAGTTTGCAAAAAGGCACGTGAAAGAATCAGAGAGCATGAGGCAAAAGATTCTGTGGTCTGATGAGACGAAACTTGAACTTTTTGGCCTGAATGCAAAGCACTACAACTGGTGCAAACTGAGCACAGCAAATCAGTCATCACCCATCCAACACCATCCTTACCGTGAAACATGGTGATGGCAGCATCATACTATGGGGATGTTTTTCATTGGCAGAGACTGGAAGACTTGTAAGGAGAGAGGGAACAATCTTCTTCTTCTTGCATATGGCAGCTTGGCTGCCAGGTAGCTATCATTTTGTTGGGGCACGATTATGCCGCTGATGCTGTGCCCCTATACCAGTACACTGGTACTCATTTTGCCAACCTCAGAAGGATGACAGGCAGAATCAACCCCACCTGGTGTTAATTCAGTGGTCAACAGGACTCAAACTTAGGACCCTAAGATCCCAAGACAGCCACACTACCACGAAGCCAACACCAGGCTTGGAGGGAACAATGAATGGAGCCAAATATAGCACAGGGAAACCCTTGAGGAGAACCTGCTTCAGAGTGCAAAAGACTTGACACTGCGGTGAAGATTTACGTTCTAACAGGACAATGACTCCAAGCATCCAGCCAAAGCAGCACTGGGACGGCTTCAGAACAAGAACGTGAAAGTCCTTGAGTAGCCCATCCAAAGCCCAGATTTGAATCCCATTGAGAATCTGTGAAAAGACTTCAAGGTTGCTGTTCCCTGACGCTCCCCGTCCAACTTCACAGTGCTTGAGCAAATCTGCAAGGAAGAATGGGAGAAAATCCCCAAATCCAGATGTGCAAAGCTGATACAGACATACCCAAGAAGACTCGAAGCTCTAATTGCTGCCAAAGGCGCTTCCACAACGTATTGATGCAAGACATTTCAGGTTTTAATTTTTCATCGATTTGTAAAAGTTTCTAAAAACACGTTTTCACATTGTCATTATGGGGTATTTTGTGTCGATTAGTGACAAAAGATTTAAATTTAATCCATTTTAAATTCAAGCTGTAATACAACCAAATGTGACAAAAGTTGAGGGATGTGAATACTTTCTGAAGGCCGTGTAGGAGACACTGACCACAAAGTCACTTTGCGGCTCTTCCTCATTTGGAGGATACTTACACCAAGCACATAATGCCTGCACAGTCCCAGATGAAGACCACTCAGTGGTCGATCAGTCGACCTGATCCTCTCTTACTTGACAGCTATAATAGTTGGTGGTGCCTTCAATTTTGAACACGGATCCTCAAGAACTACAAACAGTATTTTGGGAACTACATTGTCACCTGTATCGAATGACCACCTGTAATTTATGGCTTTCTGTTTCAGGGCTTTATGATTTAACAGAGGACCCACACATCGACAGCCAAACAAACCACATGATGTCCAAAGATCATAACATGTGTTTCTCCATTTGTAAACAAATGCTTTGATAAAAGTTTGTCCCAGTTGCTGATCTACTCATGTAGACCATCTCCTACAGAGGGGTAACTCAGAGAAAGCAATTTCCCCCAGACACACAAGGCACGTGGTAACCGAGCTTTGGACCCCATTTTCCAATTTCCTGAAAAACAAGTGCCAGCATGGCAGCTTGTCTTGTCCATTTACAGTGTGTTTGCATGGCACAGGTACATACCTTTGTGTTTACTTAAATACTCATCCATGCACCGTGGCCATGTACCGGTTCAGCATCTGCACTCTTTCTCTTTCATATTGAATTCCCCCTGAAATGGCTGTTTCCGAGCGGGCGGTGCATGTCAAAGCCTCCTGAGCCCTTCAGGCCAGTGTCGGGATCGAGGAACCCATTTCCTGCAATCAACAGCATGTGAGGCACACCCGCTGTATGCAGCACTCAAATGCATCCAGAAGATTGGACTTGATGGGAAAGGGGGGAGGCAGGGGTGGAGAGTGCAACAATGTACCTTCGAGTTACGCGCACAGGTGATGCACTTCGTGGTATCTTAAGGATGTGGAATCAGTTTCCCAGGACTTCAAGCCAGATGGTATTTTCTCAAACTACAGCAGGGACTCCTCTAATGGGAACTGTGGTTACTAGTAGTGACTCCTCTAACAGTGATTATGATTGTTCTCGTAGTGTGTCCTCTGATGGAAACAGTGACTTCTCGCATTGTGACTCCTCTGATGGTGACTGGGATTCGTGCAGTAGAGACTCTCATGTGAACTGTGACTCCTCCATTAGCCACTCCTCTAATGGGAACTGTGACTCCTCCAATAATGAACCATCTAATGAGAACCATGATACATCTAATAGTCGCTCCTCAATGGGAACTGTGACTCCTCTAATGGGAACATACCCCTCCAATAGTAACTCGTCTCATGAGAATTGTGACCCTCTTATAGTGACTCCTCTAATGGGAACTGTGACTCCTCTCATAATTCCTCGAATGGGAACTGTGACTCTTTGAATGAGAACTGTGACTCCTCTAATGTGAACATGACTCATGTAATAGTGACTCCTCTAATAGTGACCCCTCCAATGGGAATTGTGACTCCTCCAATAGTGACTCTTCTAATGGGAACATGACTCCTCTAATGGGAATATACCCCTCCAATAGTAACTCCTCTCATGAGAATTGTGACTCCTCTTATGGTGACCCCTCAAATGGCAACTGTGACTCTTGTAATAATAACTCCTCTAATGGGAACATGACTCCCCTAATCATGATTCCTCTAATAGTGACTCCTCAAATGGGAGCTGTGACTCATCTCATAGGAACTCCTCTAATGGTAACTGTGACTCCTCCAATAGTGACTCCTCGAATGGGAACATGACTCCTCCAATGGGAACTGAAACTCCTTAAATTGTGTTTCCTCTAATATTGACTCCTCTAATGGGAACATGACTCCTCCAATGGGAACTGAAACTCCTGCAATTGTGTTTCCTCTAAATTGACTCCTCTAATGGAAACAATGATTACTCTAATAATGATTCTTCTAATGGGAACTGAGACTCCTTCAATTGTGTTTCCTCCAATAATGACTCCTCTAATGGAAACATGATTCCCTTAATGGGAACTGTGACTCCTCTAATAAGAACTTTGACTCCTCTAATAAGAACTGTGACTCCTCTAATAAGAACTGTGACTCTTCCAATAATGACTCCTCTAATAGGAACATGACTCCTCTTATAGTGACTCCTCCAATGGGAACATGACTCCTCTAATAGCGACTCCAATAATGGGAACATGACTCTTTTAATGGGAACTGTGAGTCCTCTAAAAGTGACTGCTCCAATGGGAACTGTGATTCCTGTAACAATGACTCCTCCAATAGTGACTCCTCCAATGTTGACTTATCCAATGAAAACTGTGACTCCTTCAATAGTGACTCCTCTCATGAGAACTGTGACTTCTTCAATAGTGACTCCTCTAATGGCAGACAGCCAGCTACTAGTGTGATTATGGGTCCTTGCGCTGACAGCATATGGCTGCACCATCCTCAATGAACTCCATCCATGAGTCCACAAGTCAATGCATCCCTCTATACATCCATCAGTTGGTCCATCCATAAGTTAGTTCATTCATCCAGAAATCGATCAATTGATCTATCTAATCCGTTTGTCCTTTCATAAATAACTTCATCCATCTCTACTCGTGCATCACTCAAGTCCAATCACCCATCAGTCCCTCATTCCATCTGTCATGTAATCCATCTATCTATTCATCCATCCATAAGTAGGTCCTTCATCCAATCATTCATGCTCCATCAATCACTATTCATTTTTCCTTCCAACTCTTAATTCCTTCATATATCCATCCATCTAGCCATGAGTAAATTAATCTGTCCATACATGTATTAATATATCATCCGTACTTACGTCACAACCTTAGTGGCACGTTACATTAACTACACGGCTGATGCCA
Source organism: Eptatretus burgeri (assembly GCF_056783735.1). NCBI lineage: Eukaryota > Metazoa > Chordata > Myxini > Myxiniformes > Myxinidae > Eptatretus > Eptatretus burgeri. Next base: position 156,420,256 of record NC_140962.1, on the reverse strand, counting down.
AACATTTTATTCAATCATCAAGGCATTAAGGAGGCTGTCCTGACCGGTTGAGTGGTGGTATTCATACGACTGCAGGTGTTCTCACCATGTGAAAGACCCCTTTATGCTGGCGACCCCTTAAATTTGTAACCTGGAAGCACCCCGTGCCTGCGTAGATGCAGTGAGCAAGTGCGTACATCGACGTGCCTGGGTGCGGTACTCACTGGCACGCTGTGCACGCCACGTGCTCGAGCAATTTGCGTTGGTTCGTTTGATTCAAAGCACACTCGAGGTGCAATTACGCGCGAAAACAATCCTGAGCTCGGCGCTTCCTCCTCGTGCATAATTCCGCGCAACTGCGAGTTGTCCATCTCATGGCATGTGTCGTGACACGGGGACCACTTGCTGCGGTCATGGCTGTGAGCACCACCAATACATTTCAACACATGAGCACCACCAAGATCTGTCAATAGATGAGCACAATCAATACCTTTCGATGTGTGAGTACCATCAATACCTTTCAATACGTGAGAAGTGCTAAGATATGTCAATGCATGAGGTGGTATTGCTTTGCTATCATTCAAGGTGGTGTTCATACGACTGCAGGTGGTATTCATATGACTGCGGGTGATATCACTCAAGGTGGTGTTCATGACTGCAGGTGATATCATTCAAGGTGGTATTCATATGACTGCAGGTGATATCACTCAAGGTGGTGTTCATGACTGCAGGTGATATCATTCAAGGTGGTATTCATACGACTGCAGGTGATATCACTCAAGGTGGCATTAATATGACTGCAGGTGATATCACTCAAGGTGGTGTTCATGACTGCAGGTGCTATCATTCAATGTGGTGTTCATGTGACTGTAGGTGATATCATTCAAGGTGGTGTTCATATGACTGCAGTTGCTATCATTTAAGGTGGTGTTCATGTGACTGCAGGTGCTATAATTCAAGGTGGTAATCATATGACTGCAGGTGATATCATTCAAGGTGGTGTTCATATGACTGCAGGTGATATCATTTAAGGTGGTGTTCATGTGACTGCAGGTGCTATAATTCAAGGTGGTAATCATATGACTGCAGGTGATATCATTCAAGGTGGTGTTCATGTGACTGCAGGTGATATCATTCAAGGTGGTGTTCATGTGACTGCAGGTGATATCCTTCAAGGTGGTGTTCATGTGACTGCAGGTGATATCATTCAAGGTGGTGTTCATGTGACTGCAGGTGATACCATTCAAGGTGGTAATCATGTGACTGCAGGTGATATCCTTCAAGGTGGTGTTCATGTGACTGCAGGTGATATCATTCAAGGTGGTGTTCATGCTACTGCAGGTGATATCATTCAAGGTGGTGTTCATGCTACTGCAGGTGATACCATTCAAGGTGGTGTTCATGTGACTGCAGGTGCTATCATTCAAGGTGGTGTTCATGTGACTGCAGGTGCTATCATTCAAGGTGGTAATCGTATGACTGCAGTTGATATCATTCAAGGTGGTAATCGTATGACTGCAGGTGATATCATTCAAGGTGGTGTTCATGTGACTGCAGGTGCTATCATTCAAGGTGGTGTTCATGTGACTGCAGGTGATATCATTCAAGGTGGTGTTCATGTGACTGCAGGTGCTATCATTCAAGGTGGTAATCATGTGACTGCAGGTGATATCATTCAAGGTGGTAATCGTATGACTGCAGGTGATATCATTCAAGGTGGTGTTCATGTGACTGCAGGTGATATCATTCAAGGTGGTGTTCATGTGACTGCAGGTGATATCATTTAAGGTGGAATTGAGAATGGCAGTTGTAGTAACTTTTCTTGTGCCTTTTCGTCGACCTAGTTGGACTCATGCTGCTACGCATGCTGGTACTTTTGTTGGTACTCATTTTGGGATTACGTTACGGAGAAGTGGTGATGCTAAGAAGTGATGCTTGGGATAGAGGGCTGTGAAGAGGGAATCTCGTGCGGCCAACTGCACAAAGGGATCTGATGGTGGACATTCCAGTAGTAGTTATACCATTTGTAGTGTTGGGATTATGGATGCACGCTGGTATCGGTAGTGTGTACCCAGTCTCGTTCTCTTTGTCGTTATTGTATAAAACATACTGGTACTTTTGCCCATGATGGTAGCTATGTTGTTTGAAGTGCTCGAACTGGTGCTTATTTTACAGTAGGCCACCTTTTGTTGGTAGTTCCAGTAACCATGCTGATTTTGTTATTGATAGTTTTGCTAATATGTACTGATGCAGCTTGTTTTATGGGTAGTTATCTTTGTATGCTCATGCTAGTAGGATTGCCAGGATAGCCGAGACACCAGTGGTACAAACACACACCTCTAAGCTGCTGCCTGTGTTCGAATCCTGACCCAACTATAAACTCCCATCCTGGTGTTTTACAGGCAGTTTGGTTCATCAATGTGTGTGTTGTTCCTCGGATAGGACGGGAAGCTGGACGTCCTGTCTGCTAGCATTAATCTGTGGATATTAAAGATCCCATGGTGTCCTTTGCAAAGAGTCGGCGAGCTATCACCGGCACCATGAACAAATTACAAATTCCTGCTCTCTCTCTCTCTCTCTCTGTCTCTGTCTCTGTCTCTGTCTCTGTCTCTGTCTCACTGTCTCTCTCTCGCTGTATCTCTGTCTCTCTCTCTCGCTGTCTCTCTCTCTCTCTCTCCACCTCTCTCTCTCTCCACCTCTCTCTCTCTCCACCTCTCTCTCTCTCTCTCTCTCTCTCTCTCTCTCTCTCTCTCTCTCTCTCTCTCTCTCTCTCTCTCTCTCTCTCTCTCTCTCTCTCTCTCTCTCTCTGTGTTTCTCTCTCTCTCTCTCTCTCTCTCTCTCTCTCTCTCTCTCTCTCTCTCTCTGTGTTTCTCTCTCTCTCTCTCTCTCTCTCTCTCTCTCTCTCTGTGTTTCTCTCTCTCTCTCTCTCTCTCTCTCTCTCTCTCTCTCTCTCTCTCTCTCTCTCTCTCTCTCTCTCTCTCTCTCTCTCTCTCTCTCTCTCTCTCTCTCTCTCTCTGTTTCTCTCTCTCTCTCTCTCTCTCTCTCTCTCTCTCTCTCTCTCTCTCTCTCTCTCTCTCTCTCTCTCTCTCTCTCTCTCTCTCTCTCTCTCTCTCTCTCTCTCTGTCTCTCTCTCTCTCTGTTTCTCTGTCTCTCTCTCTCTCTCTCTCTCTCTCTCTCTCTGTCTCTCTCTCTCTCTGTTTCTCTGTCTCTCTCTCTCTCTCTCTCTCTCTCTCTGTTTCTCTGTCTCTCTCTCTCTCTCGCTGTCTCTCTCTCTCTCTGTCTCGCTGTCTCTCTCTCTCTCTGTCTCACCATCCTGAACTCGGCTGGTACAATGAGAATGCCAATACCCCAAAATGAGGTTACAGAGATGGACCTTCCTGCAATGGAGTGAAAAATGGCTGATGATGATGATGATCATTATCAGGGGTCTCCAACCTGCGGCCCGCGGGCCACATGCGGCCCCTTAGACGGATTTATGCGGCCCGCAGTGCCACATTAAGTTTACATTACAATGGGCCCGCAATACTGCCAATTTGTCAGGGTAAATGATCAAAGCGTTCTGTAATTTTTTATTATGATTTTGATTCATATTAGACACGTGTTTTTAACACGATTATTCATTTGTCATATCCATTGGCAAGAAAAATATATTCAGCACTAATTTTTGTTTAAATTTCCGCATATTAATTATATTCTATTTTTTTTCGGAATTTAGCGTCCTTTTTTTGGGTGCGGCCTTCCGCCCAAAAAGGTTGGAGACCCCTGATCATGATGATGATGATGATGATGATGATTATCATCATCATCATGATCTTGTTGGTAGTTGTGCTGGTATGACCATGCTGATAATGTTTTGGAAGTCAAGCTCATGGTTTCGCCATGCTCGTACTCTATTTCGGACTCAAAACGATACTACCACTACCAAGTAATACGGTGCTCGTCGGGAAGGCACGGGGGGCCAATGGGCCATGTAGGGCCCAGGCATCAGCAGCTGCCGCCGAGTCCGACACATTCCTGTGCGCTGATGCCTCCAGTTCTGAGCGAAGCCCGAGGGTTCTCGGTTCCCGTAAAATCCCATATGTATCTGCTTTGTTTAAGCGCTCAGGCCCTTTGGGGACACTCCGTGCAGGGAGAAGTGCTCCGTAATGTGCGCCCTGTGCCCATTCTCTGATTCCCAGGCCGAGGGAGGCGTCTCGGAGGCGGTTAAATGGATAACGTGCCGCATTAGTGAGTGTACACGAGCTTTACACAACGGTCACAAGCAGTTGGAGTACGACGTTGCGGGATCGCAAATGGCACGAGGAATATGGCGAGAGGATTAGGCGCGTGGTAGGGTGGCTTCAAGAGGGTCTTGCTCTGAGAGAGAGGGAGAAAAAGAAAGAGAGAAAGAGAGAAAGAGAGAAAGAGAGAAAGAGAGAAAGAGAGAAAGAGAGAAAGAGAGAAAGAGAGAAAGAGAGAAAGAGAGAAAGAGAGAAAGAGAGAAAGAGAGAGAGAGAGAAAGAGAGAGAGAGAGAGAGAGAGGAGAGAGGAGAGAGGAGAGAGGAGAGAGAGAGAGAGAGAGAGAATGAGAGAGAGAGAGAATGAGAGAGAGAGAGAGAGAGCGAGAGAGAGGTGAAGAATTCCTGCTGCAAATTGGCTGCCTTATTGGATGGCCATCGGGATAATCGGCTAGCTAGCAAAAGTCCATTATCAAAATATCCCAGAAGCTCTCCGAACACAGGTCCACAACCTCAATTTTGTCCGTAGGTCATCAGTTGAGTCAAAAGGTGCCAACAAAGAGAGAGGGAGAGAGCTGAAGAAATCATTTGGCGAACTGACGGCCTTCTTCAACGGCCATCTAGATAATCAGCTCGCTGGCAACCGTCCATCATCGCAAAATCCCAGAAGCTCTCTGAACACACGTCCACAACCTCGACTGTGTCCATAGGTTAGCAATCAAGTGAAAGGATGCTGAAAAAGAAAGAGAGCTGAAATTCCTTCTGCTAACTAGCTACCTGATTTGATGGCCATCGGGATAATCAGCTAGCTCGCAACCATCCATCGTCAAAAAAGTCCCATAAGCTCTCTGAACACCAATCCACAACCTCAATTTTGTAGAGAGAGAGAGAGAGAGAGAGAGAGAGTCAGAGTCAGAGAGTCAGAGTCAGAGTCAGAGTCAGAGAGTCAGAGTCAGAGAGAGAGAGTCAGAGAGAGAGAGTCAGAGAGAGAGAGTCAGAGTCAGAGAGAGAGAGAGAGAGAGTCAGGGAGAGAGAGAGTCAGGGAGAGAGAGTCAGAGTCAGAGAGAGAGAGTCAGAGTCAGAGAGAGAGAGTCAGAGAGAGAGAGAGAGAGAGAGAGTCAGAGTCAGAGAGAGAGTCAGAGTCAGAGTGAGAGTCAGAGACAGAGAGAGAGAGAGTCAGAGACAGAGAGAGAGACAGAGTCAGAGAGAGAGAGAGAGTCAGAGTCAGAGAGAGAGTCAGAGTCAGAGAGAGAGAGAGAGAGTCAGAGTCAGAGAGAGAGAGAGTCAGAGTCAGAGTCAGAGAGAGAGAGAGTCAGAGAGAGAGAGAGAGGGAGAGAGAGAGTCAGAGTCAAGAGAGGAGAGAGAGGAGAGAGAGAGGAGAGAGAGAGGAGAGAGAGAGGAGAGAGAGAGGAGAGAGAGGAGAGAGGAGAGAGGAGAGAGAGGAGAGAGAGAGAAGAGGGAGAGAGGAGAGAGAGAGGAGAGAGAGAGGAGAGAGAGAGAGAGGAGAGAGGAGAGAGGAGAGAGGAGAGAGGAGAGGAGATAGAGAGGAGAGAGGGAGAGGAGAGAGGAGAGAGTCAGGGAGAGAGAGTCAGAGTCAGTCCAAAGACGTTTTCCATGGCTCACTCGAAGCAGTTAAGTTCTCCAGGTCACGTGACTGCATTACGAGCTTAATTTAAACGTGCAATTAATTGCAGCTGCGCAGCTAAACCAAACATCTCGGGGCCATCTCTGGGCGTCGCGTTCACTTTCCTTCGGGTTTTTTTGTACAAACTGGAGCAACAACCATCCCCTCACATTGTGGTTTCCCTCCACTTGGACATCCTCTCTTTGGTTGTGCAAAAAGTTTGTACTTTTCTTTTTTAGTCCCATGTTGTTTTTTGATTCTGCAATCCCACCTTCTCCGAGTACGAGCCACACACAACAAAGGGAGAGGCGAGTGCAGCGCTTTTGGTCCGTAATCCCTTGGATTAACTTTTGGGAACTTTTTCTTGCGGCTCCGCACGTGTTTCTCTTAGCATCAAATGCGCGGGAAACATGCAATGTTCATTAAGCGCTCGGTGATGAAATATCCCTTCGATTGCTTATGACTGCGGACGTTTCAATCCGTTCCCATAATTCATGCCCATGCGGTTTATTTCATTTCTTTTCTCGTTTTTTATGTTTTGTTTTTTTCCCCCCTGACGCGATCGTGGAATATTCAGGTTTTCGCCAGATTTGCGATCTGCAAGTAAATCTCCGGGGTGTTTCTCCTTACGCTCGGCCAAGTTTTCCTCGGTCACGTGATGCTGCCCGTGGGACTTGGCACGGCCCGGCAGGCCAGAGCCCTCGGAACTCGGACCCTCGGCTCACGATACCCTGAAAGGGAGTGACAATCGGCTCATTGTTTCCACGCCATTCCAGCTGTTTATTACTGTACAGTACAGGCGTCTCTGTGTATCCTTCCGCAACGACGGTGCGTAAACCGGCATCTTGTTCGTCTGTTTTGGTCCAAATTATAATCACCCTCGAGCCTGCTGCTGTAATCCAAGCTGGAAGGTTCCAAAAACTTCCCGCACAAGTAATCCGACGTATAAATAAATATCTTTGGTAGTTAACGCTGTATTTGCGCGGGAAGTGTGCAATGAATGATGTGATCTCATCTCCACCTGTATACCTGCTGGAGTTGCAAGGCTCCAAATGGAAAGGCTTGACCAGTTTGTATCATTTTAACATATTTGGTACGACTCGGATGGGGTTCGAATCCCAACCTCCCAGACTCAGGGCAGACGATCTCAGCATGACACCACTTGGTTAGCTTGGGGCATGCCAATTGGTCTTCAGAGAGCATCCTGGTGTATGTGTCTTGCTGAAAGTGAACTGGTTTGTGATTTGTTTCCATAAAAGTTAAAATTGATGCTAAAATAGTCTGTCTGTAGTAAGTTGCGGTGAGGGATAGAGAGACGGAGAAGAATGAGGGACCCCAAACAGACTATAAGAGGGATCACATCACATAAATGAGGGACCTCAAACTGACTATAAGAGGGACCACATAATTTGTGTATGGTGCAATAATAGAGAAAGGGTCTTCATTGGCAGGGAAAGAGGGACTACCAATGTGAGTGATGCTGAAATGCTTTTGAGGAAGACTTCAACCTTGAAAGGTAGAGTGGAAGTCATCAAGAGGAGCACGTCGCTTGCCATGGATGTGCAAGGAGGACTTGAAGCCTGATTGAAGATCACTGATGGAGGAGATGCATTTAATTAATTACAGTTAAATGATGTGTGAGGAGGAGAGGAGGAGGAGGAGGGACCTCCTTGAAGAGCGTTGACAGAGGAGATGTATTTAATGAACGTGGTGTGACGACATCCTCATCTTCATGACAGGAAACGTTTATGTCAAGACTGCTTTAGCACCTCATCATCTATGTCTCAAAAGGTCAAGATGGCACTTAGTTTGCCTCGTGCCTCAATGCAAAAAACCGAGGGGGTCGTGCACGACGGCACGAAGAGAGTGCTTTAGGAGGAGCGTTGCCATGTTGGCACACCATCTGATCGCTCCATCCTGTTGTCGGGGGTAAGTCCTTGGATCACGGCCACTCTCACTCAGAACACCTGCCGGTTTGCAAACAACAACTTCTTTCGCAGCAAATTCACTTCCACATTCCTCAGGGATCGAGTTTCTCCAGCAGCATCCCGTTTCGTGTCTGATCTCATGGAGGCTAGTGGGTTTAATCCCCCACAACCCGCCATGCCCTGCACTCTACCGAGCCAAGTTCGTGGCTCCAGCGACTGGAGGAAACGTTACAAGCATGGCTCCAAAATGGATTCCCGGTTTTCCTATCAATCGGTTGTCATGGAAAATGCATTTTGTAATAATCTGGTACAAGTATTGGGATAAATAAATATTAGTGCCTCATCTATCATGTCAGAGCTCGCTCGGCATCGTAAGCTTCCTGATTATGGGTTCAATCCAGGATTCCGACTAAAAGTGCCGTCCGGTCCATTATCAAACATACTGCCCTTCAAACTCTTGAAGCCAGCTGTCCCTGACATGGTATAGACCAGTGGTTCCCAACCTGTGGTCCGCGGACCACCACTGCTCCGTGAGCTCCAATGAGGTGGTCTGCAGAAAGGTTGTGAAACAATCGAGGATATCCATACTTTGCCCTGTAAAATGAACTGGTTATTCACAAAAAAACAAAATGACATCGAAGAACATCGTGTTGCTCTCAAGAAACAATTTGAAGATTACTTTCCAGTCGAAACCAAACCAAACAACTGGAAAAGCAATTATTTTGGGCGTTAAATCAGTGACTGCCCTTTGGTTTCTCCAATAAGGTACCAGAGTGCTTGTTGGAGCTTTCTTGTGACGAAGTATTAATGTCAGGTATTAAAAAAAAACTTTTCCTATTTGAGTTTTTGGATTCAAAGAACTGGAGACTACCCATAACTTGCAGACAAAGCATTGCATTTTCCGATGCCATTTGCTTATACGTACCTGTGCAAGACATAATCAGGATGAATGCTGCACCTGACCTTCGGCTAAAGTTGACAAACATCAGACGCAACTTCCCAGAACTTTGCTCGAAACAAAAGCAGGCACATCCATCACATGAGAAAGGTTAGGTGACTGATATTAAAATACGATTTGTGGAACAAAAAAAAACAAAAAAAAAAGAGAAGAGTTTATTAAGTGGTCCGCTGAGAACCTCAACAATTAGCAAGTGGTCCACAGGGGGGAAAAAAGAGCTTGAGACCCACTGGTGTAGACATTATGTAGAACTCCCAAGATGCAGCAGGTCCTCGGCCACCATTCGGGCTAATTTTTTGCAATATATATATATATATATATATATATATATATATATATATATATATATATATATATATATATATATATATATATATATATATATATATATACAGGAGGGGTGGCTCATGGAGATTCATATGATGTATAACCACCATGGATTTGTCATGAGCTCCCAATGGAGAACTTCAAACAGACTACAAGATCATACCTTTTAATCACGTAAAGGGGTCCACAGTCTGCTCGTCAGCGCAACCCACTGCTTCACACGATGTACTATACATCTGCAATTCAGCCAATTTGGCTGGAAAATCGGTAACAAGGCCAAAATTATTGTAGGTCTATTCATTCACAAACGTTTATTCTATTTCTCATGGGGGTGTCGCCGTCACTCACGTCTCGTCGGAAACCAGAGGTATAGTATTTGCACCATTCCTCCTTCCGTGCAAATGGAGGTTCAGTGAGTTGTACTCTGTTGATTCTGGCCTTCGAGTAGCGTTCCAGGATGTCATCGCAGAGTGCTCTGAGTATTTAAATCGGAGCTCTGTGTTGGCTGGAACAGATTATCAGCGTCGTCAAGAGGTATATATTGGCGTGATAATGGTACACCCGGGACGATATAACAAAGCTGGTCGGGTGACGTTCTCCAAAATGCCAGAACAAGACATCTTTATGGTGCATGACATTCACTTGTGTTACTCTGGAGAATGACATTGTTTTTTTATGGGGAACCTCTGGCTTCCTGGATATCAATAGTGACTCCAGACGATGCTTGTGGTATGGAGACTCCACTCCCATGGGTCTCGCTCATGTACAGAAAACAGGGCATCAGTGAACTTATTGCTGATCTGACTGCAGAGTCCTCATATAACTGGGGATAATGGAAGTAATTCTCCTAACCTCTTCTGATTTGGGTTTGTCATTCTGACTTGGGGTTGTTCTGCTAACTGCTGGCTTGGCTGATTTTAGTGTGGAGGTACTGACGAAAGGGGATGGCTTTGATTATGATTGGGTGGTGGTTCTGATGACCTCGAGATGGTTTCTTTTGACTACTGGGTGGCTGTTCTGCTGACACTTGGTACATGTCTAATCTCGTGATTGTTTTGGGAGTGAAATATGAACCTTAAGAAGGTCACGCCAGGGTTAAGAGAGTTAAGTAAAGGTCTTACAAAGCATCTTTCAATTAATCGCTTAAACGGATGAGTGTAAAGCTAATCCAATTGTAAATAGCCGGCCTGTGGATGCCCAAGTTTCACTTTAGCTTCGGTGTTTGACTTTGAAAATAAACCACGGTGTTCTCAGCGGGTCGTGCTCTGCTGATAAGGAAAAGCAACCGGAACCAAACAACCAGAACCAAACAACCAGAAAAGGACCTGCAATGACCCAAGCCCCTTTCAAGTTGAACAAGCTAATAATGTTTGGCTTGTAATATTCTCATAATTATAATTGATAGTGCTTCGTTGAGCTTTCACTGGAGATGTTTGTTTTTCAGCTTGAGCCATCACGACGCCATTTTGGGACAAACACTTGTGGCATCTGGTTTTTCCTCGAAGTAAATAAAAGATTAATTCAGATTCCGAGATTTATTTCTGATTTGGCGCCTATATGCAAGATTGGCTTTATTATCGTAAATCGGGTGTAGATTTGGACTTCATTTTAATTTCAACTTTCTTGCAAATTCCATAAAAACCATTCCAGTTTAGACTGTCCAGAGGCCCTGAAATATACAATCAAATATAAACCACTCGAGTTTAGTCTGTCTACTGGTGCTTCTTCTTCTTCTTCTTCTTCTTCTTCTTCTTCTTCTTCTTCTTCTTCTTCTTCTTCTTCTTCTTCTTCTTCTTCTTCTTCTTCTTCTTCTTCTTCTTCTTCTTCTTCTTCTTCTTCTTCTTCTTCTTCTTCTTCTTCTTCTTCTTCTTCTTCTTCTTCTTCTTCTTCTTCTTCTTCTTCTTCTTCTTCTTCTTCTTCTTCTTCTTCTTCTTCTTCTTCTTCTTCTTCTTCTTCTTCTTCTTCTTCTTCTTCTTCTTCTTCTTCTTCTTCTTCTTCTTCTTCTTCTTCTTCTTCTTCTTCTTCTTCTTCTTCTTCTTCTTCTTCTTCTTCTTCTTCTTCTTCTTCTTCTTCTTCTTCTTCTTCTTCTTCTTCTTCTTCTGTATCCTCTTCTTCTTCTTTTTCTTCTTCTTCTTCTTCTTCTTTTTCTTCTTCTTCTTCTTCTTCTTTTTCTTCTGTATCCTCTTCTTCTTCTTCTTCTTCTTTTTCTTCTTCTGTATCCTCTTCTTCTTCTTCTTCTTCTTTTTCTTCTTCTGTATCCTCTTCTTCTTCTTCTTCTTCTGTATCCTCTTCTTCTTCTTCTTCTTCTGTATCCTCTTCTTCTTCATTTGCTTACTGGCATTATCAGAGCCGTGAGGCTCTAAAACGCCACGCACCCAAACTAATTGGCTACCGCCAAACACAAAAATAAAAGTAAAAACAACCTCGAATGAGCTCAGATCCTCGTCCTCTTAATGATGACGTCATAAAAACGGATATGACGTCATCGTGAAGCATCAGGTTTGCGATAAATTATCTGTGCTAATGCCCGGCTTGATTCCCGCAAACAAAATTCAAACAGCTTGCCTAGTTTCGGAGATAATGGTATAGGCGATTTCCATTAGCGGCGATATTATGATGTCAACTTTTTTTCCAGGAAGAATTTCCAAAATCGAAGATGGTTACTGCCTGCGTGTGGGCTTTCTGCATATACATGGCAAGCTTCACGAAGATCAGATGAAAACTCTGGGTTGTGAAACAAAAAATGTCAAAAAATAGGAGTGACGTCATAAAAATTGATATGACGTCATAGTGATGTATCATATGTGCGGTAATTAATCTCTGCTGATGCCCTGTTCGATTCCCGCAAACAGAATTCAAAAAGCTTGCCTAGTTTCGGAGATAATATTTTGGGCGATTTCCATTAGCGGAGATGTTTTGACGTCATATCTTTTTTTGTAGGAGGAATTTTCAAAATCGGAGATCGTTACTGTCCGCGCAGGGTATTTTTACATACATATGCCAAGTTTTAGGAAGTTTCAATGAAAACTGTAGGTTGTGAAACAAAAAAGTCCACAAGAAGAACAACGTGAGTAAGACTTGGAGATCCTCCATGAGGATCTAAAAATAAAAGTGCTTGGGACTTTATATTGTTCGCCTCATTTCCTTCATTAATTCCAAGACCGATTTGCAGAGTCGAGGGTGTTTCTGGCTCAATTGGCAAAGTCTATCCAGTATGCCTGAACAGGGGATCACTAACTCTCAGACACAATGTAAAAGACGTGATCTGGGTCCTCTATACCGAGGGCATTGAATGAGAATGTGTTCCAGGTCTTCGGGAACCTTACACTGCTCTCAGAACCCCGTCGGATGCCATCCTATCCTGTGTAAATAGGCGTTTAGAGTACAGTGTCCAAGTCTGAGCCTGTTGAGGATTCCCAAGTCCCAATGGGAAAGTAGAGGAAATGAGACAGAGGACGTGACCTCAGGGTGTACCTTCAAGCACGATCTACCCTTGGTGTAAGTCACCCACTGAGATTGCCATTTATTGTTGATGTGGACCCTGGAGAGATTGGAGAGTTCTGATGGGCCGAGAGAAATTGGGGTTGCACAATCAAAACTTACTGCCCGTTTGGCTGCCTGATTGCAGGTCTCGTTGCCTCCAATGCCCACATTTGAAGAGATCCAGCACAAGTCAACGACCGTGCCCCTCCAAAAGGCCATGTTAAGAAGGTGAAGCACTTCAAGAACCAGGTCCTCCCTACATCTGGACTGTAGGGACTCCAACACTTTTAGACCAGAGAGTGAATCAGAGAAAATAACTGCACTCTGTGGATTGAATTCAGTCATCTATTTGATGGTCCAGACAATAGCAAAGAGTTCAGCAGAGAGTGCTGAAAGATGTTCAGAAAGGCTAGAGGACTTTATCAGCTTAACAGCTGCTGGAATACAAAAAGCAGCCTCTGTTCTCGCTAGTACCAGATCTTTGGAGCCATCTGTATAGACATGTAAGGATTGGCTCCAGGCCGTGTTACATGTTACAACGACATTGTACCTATTGATTTTACACCATAGATCCAGGTGGATGCGAGGCAATTCTTGAGTCCAGGAAGGCCAAATGGCACTTTTTTGGGGGATTAGTCGGTAAAGAATCTAAACCCATTTCTTTAGCTGCCCTCTTGCAGGCAAGTCTGAATGGAGGAGAGAGGGAGGATTTGCCAAAAATTTGCTATACCCAACAGTCCAAGAACAGTGCTTTACCTGGGTGGTTGCCTCCGGTGGAAGTGCTCTTAGCCCAGTACCTCAAGTTGGACCCCTCCCAACGGAGAGATCGGGGCAAATCGCCAGCCTCCGCAAGCAGGGTACAGATTGGCATGCTTTTAAGGCCTGACTGGCAAAAGTCAGGCAAAAGGCAAAAGGCCTGACTGCCGTAATCAAATTGGGAGCGAATGAGGGTTTTATATAGGAGAAGGAGACTTCCTTGATGAGCTCCCCCAAGATGAACCTGCACGACTTTGGAGAAGGTAAAGGCCTTCGGCATATCTCGCACCACGTTTTTGTGTATGGGGGCTCCAGGTAAGGCCCTTATCGAAAGTAACTCCTAGAAAGGATACATCGAGAGAAGCTTTAATGGAAGTACCATCAATTTTCATTGATAAGTCCTTAACCTTCCTTTTACGAGAGAAAATAATGAACTTGGACTTGGGTCCAGAAATCGAGAAGCCCCATTTTTGGGCCCACTGCTCGATCCTGCAAACCTCCCCCTGGAGTTTTTTTGGACATAAACTGAAGGTTTCTGCTCCAGGTCCACATAGCAACATCATCTGCAAATAGAGATATCCTGCTGTGGGACACTAAAGTGGAGGCAGAATCATCTATCATGATGTTAAAAAAGGTGGGACTAAGACAGCTACCCTGGAGAATACCATTGACCATGGGGAACACGGAAGACAGGGCTTGACCAACTCTCACTTCGAAAGTTCTATTGGATAGGAAATCACAGATCCTCCAGAACATCCTGCCTTTGATGCACAGTCTATGTATCTTGTGCGGGAGGCCTTCTTTCCAGACTGATGTTGTGGATGTTGAGGAATATACCTACTAGGGACTCACGATTGTTTATTGCTTGTCTGATGCCATTGGCAAGTGAAGCAATGTGGTCAGTGGTGGAACGACCCTTTCTGAAACCACATTGATACTTGTACAGGAGGTTGTTCCTCTCCAAAAAGGTGACCTGGTGTTTGTTGACCATCTTCAACACAAATTTGCTGACCACCGAAATGAGAGCAATTGGTCAGGAGGAACATGGGTTAGAGGGGTCTTTCCCGGCTTTATGGATAGGAATGACAACAGAGTGTTTCCAGTTGTGGGGAAGCTTGCTTAAAGACCAGGCCTTGTTAAAAAGTTTGAGGAACACACCCAGCACCTTATCGTCCATACGTTTGAACATACCAGAGGTTAGGTGGTCAGGACTATGAACCCTGTCCTGGGATCTTGAAATGGCCAGCATCAGTTCGCAAAATGAAAAGTCCAGGTTGAGCATGGAGCTTACTGGGCAGGTGTCGTAGATGATGGCTTTATGTTGATGGGCGAATTGGTGTTTGTGAGCTATGAGCATTGGGTTCATGTCAGGGTCCCCCATGGGATTGGAGAAGAGAGCTCCCGAGGTAAAGACCTGGTCACCCGTTCAGACTGAGGATTTTATTGTTGGAGATCTCCACAGGGATAGTTATTCCTCCATCTTTGCCCCCATTCATACGTTTCACTCTCCTCCAGATGGTGTGAAGCGATACATCCAGGTTGATGGATGCACCAAGATGCAATCTTGGCTCGCTTGATTGCTCGCTGGGCTTGGGCTCTTCTCCTTTTGAGCTCCAAGACATCGAGGACCAACAGGGATTTCCTTAATCTTTTGAGAGCGGACCTCCTAACCCCGATCATCTGTTTACATTCATCATTCCACCAGCGGACTTGAATTTTCCGACCAACTGAACTTTTGTAGAAGGGGAATTGAATCCAATTGTAGAGTAGAGATTTACAATTGTGACAACATCTCTTGTGCTTGGGAGTTTGATGGTATTACATTCAAACTGGGTGTTACCGTCGATATCCATGAAGGGAATACCAAGCTCGACGAACACCCCACACCCACCTACATTCCCACTTGCTCTGTCCCTGCCTATAAGGGTGTATCCGGGGATCCGAAATCGGTTATGACCTTTTAATCAGGTTTCTTGAATACAGATTATATCCGGTTTGGATGAGAGATCGTTGTGGGATTTAATCAACTCCAGCCCCAAAGGAAGTTAAGCTTTTTGCATTCCATTGGATGATTTCCATTAATCATCAGGGGAGTCCTGAGACTATTTAGAGTCCGACCCTCTGCATTTTTGGCCTGATTGGCTGAATGTTTTATTAATCATCTTGAAAGTAAACCCCTCCCAGCCCAAATGTTGGATGGCTGCAGTGGAAACGATATTAATTTTCTCTGATCTGTTTTTTGCTTCAGCTGTACAATTTACTACTTCGGTAATGAAACCAGTGAACCCCTCTTTTGTAAAAATTCATGTCTGTGTTGGTGATTCCACTCTCAGTTTGGCATCCTGAATCTTTCATCTCTGTCCGAACTCCCACCGATTTAGTTTGTACTTTAACCGGGCCATCGGTTGTGGTCTTGAAACTGACCGCGTTTGCTGGGGTCTAAATTTTGGGGACCATCCGGATGGCCTCAGCGTTGGATAGTTTTCGCCTGCGTCTTCACCTGTTTGATCTGGGCAGCTGTTTGGAATTTGGGGCATCCTCTGAAGGCTGCACTGTGGACTCCACCACAATGAGCACAACACATTTCTTCACTTGCACAGCTTCCGTATTCGTGCTCTCCATAACATTTGCTGCAACGGTGCTTGCCCCTCCAGACTGGAACAGTAAGGCCAAATTTTTAGCACTTGTAACATCTTAAAGGGGCTGGAATATATTCCCGTGCGGTAAAGGCTTGATACCCCAAGAAAACTTTTGGGGGAAGGACTGGGTTGTCAAAGGATAGAACCATCGAGGTGGTATTGAGTTTGACCCCTTCCCTGACCGTGTTGAGACGGCGGGCGTTAACAACTCCCACCTCTGCTAAATGGCTCTTGATGTCATCAATTTCAATGGAGGGATCGATCCCATAAATGACGCCTCGACTCTCCCTCAGAGACCTAGGAATCTGACACGAGACCCGGAACACCAAAATGTGAGGCTCTCAACACGGTCTCCCGATGAGCGATTGATTTGCACTCAATGAAAAGGTCGCCTGATCTGAGCTTTTTGGCACTGGACACGTCTCCAAATTATTATATGATCATTGTAGCCATTTTGATTGGGTTGTCAGGGCTTAGGGGCTTAGAACCATTGGAAAGTCAGGCCAGGTATGTCAGCATGTGCCGGAGCAGCGCTTAACGACGTCCACTTTCCACCGGTACTCCAGGTGCCTCTGTCTGGCTATCCCCCAGGCAGATGCCTGGCCCATCCCCATCTCCTTGACATGCTGATCAACCTGCTGCAACATCGAGGCACGTGGTCGGCCCACTGGCCTCCTCCACTCATGAGGCTCCCTCACTGAGAGAACCTGGTGAGCAGAAGCAGCATCAGGAAAACGAGCCATATGTCCATACAGACGCAACTGAGACTCATGGACAATGCAGGCAACAAATCTCATTTGAGTCTCTCTCTCTCAGCAACCACTCGTTACACACAAAGTCAGACCAGCGATAGCCAAGGATTCTCCGAAGAGACCTGGTACCAAAGGAATTAAGTCTCCATCTCAGATCCTTGGTCAGAGTCCAAGTCTCACATCCATAGAGCAAGACTGGAAGCACCAAGGTCCTGAAGCCTCGGACTTTCTTCCTCACGCACAGGTACCAGCAGCGCCACACCTGATGATCCAGTGAATCCATGACTCCCCAGGCCCAACCTAGACGGCTGTTCACCTCTGGCTCACAGACAGCAGAGACGTGGTATCAGTGACAAGGTAAGTGAATCTCTCCACGACCTCAACATCCTCACCACAAACAGGCACAGACAGGACAGCAGCATCCAAGACGTCATTGAAAACCTGGATCTTAGTTTTGACCAAGGAGACCCGTAATCCTAGTGGCTCCGACTCCTTATTCAGCACTTCAAGGGACCCCAAGAGGATATCTAGATTCTCCACAAAGATGGCTGCATCATCTGTGAAATCAAGGTCAGAGATCTTGACATTCCCAAATGACACACCACACCTTGATCCCTACGACATGATCCCCAGAATCCAGCCCATACAAGTGCTGAAAAGTGTGGGGGCCAGTGCACACCCCTGATGAACTCCAGTACCAAATGGAAATAAGTCTGAGATGGTACCACCACAAAACACAGCACTCTCAGTACCAGAGTGGAGTTCAGACATCAGATTGATCAGTTTTGGTGGCACCCCATGAAGACCAATATTCCTCCAGAAGACATCGTGATTCAATGAATCAAAGGCTTTAGGGAGAGCAGCATAGGCTGCAAGCAGACCCTGCCAAAACTCTCATCTGCATTCGGTGAGGACACAAAGAGCAAGGATAAGGTCAATGATTGACCTCTTTCATGTAAAGCCTGACTGCTCTGGACGCTGGTGCTGAAGCAGATAGTGGTGAAGCCCATCATTAATTATCTGAGCAAAGACCTTGCCCGACACTGAGAGCAGTGTCACCCCCTCGGTAGTTGTTGCAGTCTTGGCGATCACCCTTCCCTTTCCATAGAGGGACAACAAGGTCCCACTTCCAGTCAGTTGGGATGATGCCTCTGTTCCACGCAGAGCACAGAACTGTATGCAATGACACAAGGGCAGCATTGCCACCAGCCTTGAGAAGTTCAGCATTGATGCTACACATCCCAGGAGCTTCCCCCATTTCAACCGATTCACCGCAGTTTGTGTTTCCACAAACAAAATGGACCACAGTTGATTGGAGGGTCAGCAATCGGGAATGTCACACCCCTGACATCCAACTCGATGGCTGGTGGATCAGTCTGGTACAGCCGCTCAAAGTAACTGACCCAGCTGGCCTTCACTTCGGACTCCTCTGTCAAGAGCCTACCACTCTCTGCTCGAACTGCAGTACACCATGGAATAGGCCTGGATGAACTCAATGCGTGAATTCTCCTGTAAGCAGGATGAGAATCACTTGACCACAGGTGATGCTCTACCCCGTCACAGATTCCTTGCACATAGACCTCCTTGTCCACCCGTAGTGCACGTGCAGTTTTACGCCTCAGCTCCCTGAAGAGCTCAGCTCTGCCAATCAGCCTGGCCCTGCGACTTTGGTCAATGGTATCCAGTGTCCCTTGGGAGACAAAATTCTTCTTCACCCTACGGTGAGTTCCAAGACATCTTCCGGCAACATCAAGGATGGTGGGCTTGAAGGCGCTCCACAACTCTTCAGGATCTCCCAAAGCACCGAGAACCCCCAGATTTCCACTCGGTCTGTTCGCAAACTCCTCAGCTGCCCTCTCATCCTTGAACTTGTCAACATTCAGCCTCGGCTACGATGAAACCATTCTCCTGCATTTAAGCTGCAAATTCAGAGTTGCTACAACAAGCCGGTGGTCAGTATTGAGGAACTTAGCACTCCGGGAGACCCTGCAATTCTGGATTATCCTCCAGTGACCATCAACAAGCACATGGTCAATCTCCTTTGCCACACCACCAGCATTGGAATACCAAGTCCAGTGATGAGGTTGTGGGTGCTGAAACGATGAACCGGCCACCCTTTCTCCATGACTTCTTGCAAAGTAAATTAACTTAGTGCTATTCTGGTTCACAGTTCCAGACCCAAGGGGACCAACACACGTCTCATAACCATCTCTATCAGTTCCAGTCGATGCATTGAAATCCACAAAGAGTAGAAGAGTATCTTCCCTGGGCACTGATCAACCACAAACTCGAGCGTAGCATAGAATGCGTCCTTCACAGTGAGATCACTCACCTCAGTCGGAGCATATGCAGAGATGAGGGAAATGACGCCGAAGGAGGGATGAATCCTTAGTCTCATAATACGCTCGTTGACTGGTGTTACCTCAATTATCATTGGGGTCAGCTTATTGGACACAGCTCCAGTAACTTCTTGGGCATGGTAACCATCAGAGCAACCAGACCAATAGTAGATGTAACCACCCACCATTATCTCACCACAATCCGGTCTCCGAACCTCAGAGAGTGCTGCAATCCTGATGTCCAAACGCTTGAGCTCAGATGATAACAGAGAGAGCTGATCATCCTCTTTCAGCGATAGGACATTCCAGGCACCCACCCAAAGGGACCGCCTCAGGTTAACCAATGACACCACCATCTGGTGGACGACACCTCAGCACCATCCCGACACACTCTCCTACAATCTGACCCGGGAATGCTTCCCTGTGGTTTCCCTCCTTTCATCAAAGATTGGGGGTTCCGAAGGCTTTGCCCCAATCCCGTCATACAGTGAGCTGCCCTGCGAAGGGAAGCTGCACAGGGGATACTCCCATGGAGTGGGTTTTCAGATGCTTTTCATGCTTTTAGAATGTTTTGCGGAATGAAAGGTTTTATATTGGCCCGAGTACAAATCCTGCCACCGACCTCCGAAAAAAAGTAACCCAACTACAGGATAACGTCCGCAGACACAGTTGGGCACAAGATATGGATGGCCGTTGGCTCACAAGGAGCTCCTGCGCCCTTTGACAGGTATTGTTCTTCATCCTGCTGGATGTCCATATCCAAACACCTTCCTCACCAGGAAACTTGGTGGAGGAGACAGTTTACTTGCCGACAACCCGACCACGGAACAGGTTCATACAGGTTTGCATACCTGGAGCAAGTCACAGATCTAATCTGACCTGAGCTGAAACAAGGAGAGAAGACGAATCCTTAGTCTTCGATTTCTTCCTTCTTCCTTTCTTTTTCATCGGAAGCTGAAACTTTCACCAATAGTTTGGCATGTTGCTCATTGGGGATAGAGATAGCCTTGACTGCTTTGGGAGGTTCCAACTCATCAATACTCTCTCGCCGCAGTCTGCCCCCTTTCCTCGTTCTATTATCTGACCAAGATGAATCCTTGTCATCTTCGCCGAACACGTTATTCATTCTCAATCACCTCCTCCCGGCACCCCAGAAGATTAACTTGGCCAATTGAGCAGAGAACGACCAGACACAGGCATGACAGGATACAGAATAACAAAAAAAAGCCAATACACCCTCGACACTCCAAACCGTCCTCAAATGTGATCGAGATCGTCAACTCCACAAATCCATGCTTTTTCTTTCGTTCTTCATTTCTGGTACTTTCGGTGAAAGTAAACGGTGCTGCAATCCCTCTCTATAGGCCATTAATTATACAATCAAATACAAACCACTCGAGTTCATTCTGTCCATAGGCCCTGAAATATACAATCAAGTGCAAAGCACTCTGTTTTAGATGGTATGTAGGCCCTGAAATATGCAATTAAATGCAAAACATACTAGTTTAGTCTGTCTCTCAGCCCTGAAATATACAAACCATTCCAGTTTAGTCTGTCCATAGGCCCTGAAATATACAATGAAATGCAAACCATGCTAGTTTAGTCTGTCGATAGGCCCTGAAATATACGATCACATATAAACCACTATAGTTTGTCTGTCGATAGGCCCTGAAATATACACTCAAACACAAACCACTCTAGTTTAGTCTGTCTATAGGCCCTGAAATATACACTCAAACACAAACCACTCTAGTTTAGTCTGTCTATAGGGCCTGAAATATACAATCAAATACAAACCAATCTAGTTTAGTCTGTCTATAGGGCCTGAAATATACACTCAAACACAAACCAATCTAGTTTAGTCTGTCTATAGGGCCTGAAATATACAAACCAATCTAGTTTAGTCTGTCTATAGGCCCTGAAATATACAATCAAATACAAACCAATCTAGTTTAGTCTGTCTATAGGCCCTGAAATATACACTCAAACACAAACCATTCTAGTTTAGTCTGTTTATAGGCCCTGAAATATACACTCAAACACAAACCACTCTAGTTTAGTATGTCTATAGGCCCTGAAATATACACTCAAGCACAAACCACTCTAGTTTAGTCTGTCGATAGGCCCTGAAATATACGATCACATATAAACCACTATAGTTTGTCTGTCGATAGGCCCTGAAATATACACTCAAACACAAACCACTCTAGTTTAGTCTGTCTATAGGCCCTGAAATATACACTCAAGCACAAACCACTCTAGTTTAGTCTGTCTATAGGCCCTGAAATATACACTCAAACACAAACCACTCCAGTTTAGTCTGTCTATAGGCCCTGAAATATACACTCAAACACAAACCACTCTAGTTTAGTCTGTTTATAGGCCCTGAAATATACAATCAAACACAAACCAATCTAGTTTAGTCTGTCTATAGGCCCTGAAATATACACTCAAGCACAAACCACTCTAGTTTAGTCTGTCTATAGGGCCTGAAATATACACTCAAACACAAACCACTCTAGTTTAGTCTGTCTATAGGCCCTGAAATATACACTCAAACACAAACCACTCTGGCTTAGTCTGTCTATAGGCCCTGAAATATACACTCAAACACAAACCAATCTAGTATAGTCTGTCTATAGGCCCTGAAATATACACTCAAACACAAACCATTCTAGTTTAGTCTGTCTATAGGCCCTGAAATATACAATCAAACACAAACCAATCTAGTTTAGTCTGTCTATAGGCCCTGAAATATGCAATCAAACACAAACCAATCTAGTTTAGTCTGTCTATAGGCCCTGAAATATACAATCAAACACAAACCAATCTAGTTTAGTCTGTCTATAGGCCCTGAAATATACACTCAAACACAAACCACTCTGGCTTAGTCTGTCTATAGGCCCTGAAATATACACGCAAACACAAACCAAACCACTCTAGTGTAGTCTGTCTATAGGCCCTGAAATATACACTCAAACACAAACCACTCCAGTTTAGTCTGTCTATAGGCCCTGAAATATACACTCAAACACAAACCATTCTAGTTTAGTCTGTCTATAGGCCCTGAAATATACACTCAAACACAAACCATTCTAGTTTAGTCTGTTTATAGGCCCTGAAATATACAATCAAACACAAACCACTCTAGTTTAGTCTGTCTATAGGCCCTGAAATATACACTCAAGCACAAACCACTCTAGTTTAGTCTGTCGATAGGCCCTGAAATATACGATCACATATAAACCACTATAGTTTGTCTGTCGATAGGCCCTGAAATATACACTCAAACACAAACCACTCTGGCTTAGTCTGTCTATAGGCCCTGAAATATACACTCAAACACAAACCATTCTAGTTTAGTCTGTTTATAGGCCCTGAAATATACAATCAAACACAAACCACTCTAGTTTAGTCTGTCTATAGGCCCTGAAATATACACTCAAGCACAAACCACTCTAGTTTAGTCTGTCGATAGGCCCTGAAATATACACTCAAACACAAACCACTCTAGTTTAGTCTGTCGATAGGCCCTGAAATATACGATCACATATAAACCACTATAGTTTGTCTGTCGATAGGCCCTGAAATATACACTCAAACACAAACCACTCTAGTTTAGTCTGTCTATAGGCCCTGAAATATACACTCAAGCACAAACCACTCTAGTTTAGTCTGTCTATAGGGCCTGAAATATACACTCAAGCACAAACCACTCTAGTTTAGTCTGTCTATAGGGCCTGAAATATACACTCAAACACAAACCACTCTAGTTTAGTCTGTCTATAGGCCCTGAAATATACACTCAAACACAAACCACTCTGGCTTAGTCTGTCTATAGGCCCTGAAATATACACTCAAACACAAACCAATCTAGTATAGTCTGTCTATAGGCCCTGAAATATACACTCAAACACAAACCATTCTAGTTTAGTCTGTCTATAGGCCCTGAAATATACAATCAAACACGAACCAATCTAGTTTAGTCTGTCTATAGGCCCTGAAATATACAATCAAACACAAACCAATCTAGTTTAGTCTGTCTATAGGCCCTGAAATATACACTCAAACACAAACCACTCTGGCTTAGTCTGTCTATAGGCCCTGAAATATACACTCAAACACAAACCATTCTAGTTTAATCTGTCTATACGCCCTGAAACATACAATCAAACAGAAACCAATCTAGTTTAGTCTGTCTATAGGCCCTGAAATATACACTCAAACACAAACCACTCCAGTTTAGTCTGTCTATAGGCCCTGAAATATACACTCAAACAAAAACCACTCCAGTTTAGTCTGTCTATAGGCCCTGAAATATACACTCAAACACAAACCATTCTAGGTTTAGTCTGTCTATAGGCCCTGAAATATACACTCAAACACAAACCATTCTAGTTTAGTCTGTTTATAGGCCCTGAAATATACAATCAAACACAAACCACTCTAGTTTAGTCTGTCTATAGGCCCTGAAATATACACTCAAGCACAAACCACTCTAGTTTAGTCTGTCGATAGGCCCTGAAATATACGATCACATATAAACCACTATAGTTTGTCTGTCGATAGGCCCTGAAATATACACTCAAACACAAACCACTCTGGCTTAGTCTGTCTATAGGCCCTGAAATATACACTCAAACACAAACCATTCTAGTTTAGTCTGTTTATAGGCCCTGAAATATACAATCAAACACAAACCACTCTAGTTTAGTCTGTCTATAGGCCCTGAAATATACACTCAAGCACAAACCACTCTAGTTTAGTCTGTCGATAGGCCCTGAAATATACACTCAAACACAAACCACTCTAGTTTAGTCTGTCGATAGGCCCTGAAATATACGATCACATATAAACCACTATAGTTTGTCTGTCGATAGGCCCTGAAATATACACTCAAACACAAACCACTCTAGTTTAGTCTGTCTATAGGCCCTGAAATATACACTCAAGCACAAACCACTCTAGTTTAGTCTGTCTATAGGGCCTGAAATATACACTCAAACACAAACCACTCTAGTTTAGTCTGTCTATAGGCCCTGAAATATACACTCAAACACAAACCACTCTAGTTTAGTCTGTCTATAGGCCCTGAAATATACAATCAAACACAAACCACTCTAGTTTAGTCTGTCTATAGGCCCTGAAATATACACTCAAGCACAAACCACTCTAGTTTAGTCTGTCTATAGGGCCTGAAATATACACTCAAACACAAACCACTCTAGTTTAGTCTGTCTATAGGCCCTGAAATATACACTCAAACACAAACCACTCTGGCTTAGTCTGTCTATAGGCCCTGAAATATACACTCAAACACAAACCAATCTAGTATAGTCTGTCTATAGGCCCTGAAATATACACTCAAACACAAACCATTCTAGTTTAGTCTGTCTATAGGCCCTGAAATATACAATCAAACACGAACCAATCTAGTTTAGTCTGTCTATAGGCCCTGAAATATACAATCAAACACAAACCAATCTAGTTTAGTCTGTTTTTAGGCCCTGAAATATACACTCAAACACAAACCACTCTGGCTTAGTCTGTCTATAGGCCCTGAAATATACACTCAAACACAAACCAAACCACTCTAGTGTAGTCTGTCTATAGGCCCTGAAATATACACTCAAACACAAACCACTCCAGTTTAGTCTGTCTATAGGCCCTGAAATATACAATCAAACACGAACCAATCTAGTTTAGTCTGTCTATAGGCCCTGAAATATACAATCAAACACAAACCAATCTAGTTTAGTCTGTCTATAGGCCCTGAAATATACACTCAAACACAAACCACTCTGGCTTAGTCTGTCTATAGGCCCTGAAATATACACTCAAACACAAACCATTCTAGTTTAGTCTGTTTATAGGCCCTGAAATATACAATCAAACACAAACCACTCTAGTTTAGTCTGTCTATAGGCCCTGAAATATACACTCAAGCACAAACCACTCTAGTTTAGTCTGTCGATAGGCCCTGAAATATACACTCAAACACAAACCACTCTAGTTTAGTCTGTCGATAGGCCCTGAAATATACGATCACATATAAACCACTATAGTTTGTCTGTCGATAGGCCCTGAAATATACACTCAAACACAAACCACTCTAGTTTAGTCTGTCTATAGGCCCTGAAATATACACTCAAGCACAAACCACTCTAGTTTAGTCTGTCTATAGGGCCTGAAATATACACTCAAGCACAAACCACTCTAGTTTAGTCTGTCTATAGGGCCTGAAATATACACTCAAACACAAACCACTCTAGTTTAGTCTGTCTATAGGCCCTGAAATATACACTCAAACACAAACCACTCTGGCTTAGTCTGTCTATAGGCCCTGAAATATACACTCAAACACAAACCAATCTAGTATAGTCTGTCTATAGGCCCTGAAATATACACTCAAACACAAACCATTCTAGTTTAGTCTGTCTATAGGCCCTGAAATATACAATCAAACACGAACCAATCTAGTTTAGTCTGTCTATAGGCCCTGAAATATACAATCAAACACAAACCAATCTAGTTTAGTCTGTCTATAGGCCCTGAAATATACACTCAAACACAAACCACTCTGGCTTAGTCTGTCTATAGGCCCTGAAATATACACTCAAACACAAACCATTCTAGTTTAATCTGTCTATACGCCCTGAAACATACAATCAAACAGAAACCAATCTAGTTTAGTCTGTCTATAGGCCCTGAAATATACACTCAAACACAAACCACTCCAGTTTAGTCTGTCTATAGGCCCTGAAATATACACTCAAACAAAAACCACTCCAGTTTAGTCTGTCTATAGGCCCTGAAATATACACTCAAACACAAACCATTCTAGTTTAGTCTGTCTATAGGCCCTGAAATATACACTCAAACACAAACCATTCTAGTTTAGTCTGTTTATAGGCCCTGAAATATACAATCAAACACAAACCACTCTAGTTTAGTCTGTCTATAGGCCCTGAAATATACACTCAAGCACAAACCACTCTAGTTTAGTCTGTCGATAGGCCCTGAAATATACGATCACATATAAACCACTATAGTTTGTCTGTCGATAGGCCCTGAAATATACACTCAAACACAAACCACTCTGGCTTAGTCTGTCTATAGGCCCTGAAATATACACTCAAACACAAACCATTCTAGTTTAGTCTGTTTATAGGCCCTGAAATATACAATCAAACACAAACCACTCTAGTTTAGTCTGTCTATAGGCCCTGAAATATACACTCAAGCACAAACCACTCTAGTTTAGTCTGTCGATAGGCCCTGAAATATACACTTAAACACAAACCACTCTAGTTTAGTCTGTCGATAGGCCCTGAAATATACGATCACATATAAACCACTATAGTTTGTCTGTCGATAGGCCCTGAAATATACACTCAAACACAAACCACTCTAGTTTAGTCTGTCTATAGGCCCTGAAATATACACTCAAGCACAAACCACTCTAGTTTAGTCTGTCTATAGGGCCTGAAATATACACTCAAACACAAACCACTCTAGTTTAGTCTGTCTATAGGCCCTGAAATATACACTCAAACACAAACCACTCTAGTTTAGTCTGTCTATAGGCCCTGAAATATACAATCAAACACAAACCAATCTAGTTTAGTCTGTCTATAGGCCCTGAAATATACACTCAAGCACAAACCACTCTAGTTTAGTCTGTCTATAGGGCCTGAAATATACACTCAAACACAAACCACTCTAGTTTAGTCTGTCTATAGGCCCTGAAATATACACTCAAACACAAACCACTCTGGCTTAGTCTGTCTATAGGCCCTGAAATATACACTCAAACACAAACCAATCTAGTATAGTCTGTCTATAGGCCCTGAAATATACACTCAAACACAAACCATTCTAGTTTAGTCTGTCTATAGGCCCTGAAATATACAATCAAACACGAACCAATCTAGTTTAGTCTGTCTATAGGCCCTGAAATATACAATCAAACACAAACCAATCTAGTTTAGTCTGTTTTTAGGCCCTGAAATATACACTCAAACACAAACCACTCTGGCTTAGTCTGTCTATAGGCCCTGAAATATACACTCAAACACAAACCAAACCACTCTAGTGTAGTCTGTCTATAGGCCCTGAAATATACACTCAAACACAAACCACTCCAGTTTAGTCTGTCTATAGGCCCTGAAATATACAATCAAACACGAACCAATCTAGTTTAGTCTGTCTATAGGCCCTGAAATATACAATCAAACACAAACCAATCTAGTTTAGTCTGTCTATAGGCCCTGAAATATACACTCAAACACAAACCACTCTGGCTTAGTCTGTCTATAGGCCCTGAAATATACACTCAAACACAAACCAAACCACTCTAGTGTAGTCTGTCTATAGGCCCTGAAATATACAATCAAACACAAACCAATCTAGTTTAGTCTGTCTATATGCCCTGAAATATACACTCAAACACAAACCACTCTGGCTTAGTCTGTCTATAGGCCCTGAAATATACAATCAAACACGAACCAATCTAGTTTAGTCTGTCTATAGGCCCTGAAATATACAATCAAACACAAACCAATCTAGTTTAGTCTGTCTATAGGCCCTGAAATATACACTCAAACACAAACCACTCTGGCTTAGTCTGTCTATAGGCCCTGAAATATACACTCAAACACAAACCAAACCACTCTAGTGTAGTCTGTCTATAGGCCCTGAAATATACACTCAAACACAAACCACTCCAGTTTAGTCTGTCTATAGGCCCTGAAATATACACTCAAACACAAACCACTCTGGCTTAGTCTGTCTATAGGCCCTGAAATATACACTCAAACACAAACCATTCTAGTTTAATCTGTCTATACGCCCTGAAACATACAATCAAACAGAAACCAATCTAGTTTAGTCTGCCTATAGGCCCTGAAATATACAATCAAATACAAACCAATCTAGTTTAGTCTGTCTATAGGCCCTGAAATATACACTCAAACACAAACCACTCCAGTTTAGTCTGTCTATAGGCCCTGAAATATACACTCAAACAAAAACCATTCTAGTTTAGTCTGTCTATAGGCCCTGAAATATACAATCAAATACAAACCAATCTAGTTTAGTCTGTCTATAGGCCCTGAAATATACAATCAAATACAAACCAAACCACTCTAGCTTAATCTGTCGATAGTCCATGACATATACAATTACATATAAGCCACTCTAATTTAGTCTGTCTGTGGGCCCTGAAATGTAAATCAAATATAAACTGCTCTAGTTTGTCTGTCGATAGGCCCTGAAATATACACTCACATATAAACTGCTCTAGTTCACTCTGTCGATAGGCCCTGAAATATATGATCACATATAAACCGCTATAGTTCACTCTGTCGATAGGCCCTGAAATATACGATCACATATAAACCACTATAGTTTGTCTGTCGATAGGCCCTGAAATATACAATCACATATCAACTGCTCTAGTTTGTCTGTTGATATGCCCTGAAATATACAATCAAATATAAACTGCTATAGTTTAGTCTGTCCATAGGCCCTGAAATATATATATATATATATATATATATATATATATATATATATATATATTTATATATATACATATATTTATATATATATATATATATATATATATATATATATATATATATATATATATATATATATATATATATATATATATATATATATATATATATATATATATATATATATATATATATATATATATATATATATATATATATATATATATATATATATATATATATATATATATATATATGTATATATATATATATATATATATATATATATATATGTATATATGTATGTATATATATATATATATATATATATATATATGTATATATGTATGTATATATATATATATATATATATATATATATATGTATATATGTATGTATATATATATGTATATATATATATGTATATATATATATGTATATATGTATGTATATATATATATATATATATATATATATATATATATATATATATATATATATATATATATATATATATATATATATATATATATATATATATATATATTTATATATATATCTATATATATATATAAATATATATATATATTTATATATATATGTATATATATATATATATATATACATATATATATATATATATATATATATATATATGTATATATATATATATATATATATATATATATATATATATATGTATATATATATATATATGTATATATATATATATATATATATATATATATATATATATATATATATATATATATATATATATATATATATAGTTTTAACGAAGTTGTGCTGCCTTCATTTGTGTTAATATAATTTACAAATTCCTTTCCTTCCCTCCTTTTTCCTCTGGTAACAATCCGCCTATCCCTTTCCTGGGTTATAACCGTTACACAGGCTCCATTTGATTGAATGTACACTGAGATCATCGAAAAAAAATAACCGCACATTTCCTTTTGTGATCTGCCCTCATCTACCCAATGATCCAAACGCCAAAAGAGGAAACCTTGAGTGTATGTTCAATGCACGTGTTGACCCATGCGATGTATCGACAGAGGGATACAGCCCTGAAAGCCAACCAAGTAACTGTGAGGGCACGGTACGGTAACATTGGTCGAAAGGTACTCTTCAGCTCACGTGCCAGACCCTTGATGGGTCCACTCCGGATGCACACTCTCCCTGCGGCACAGCCACGCACACGTGTCCAATCAGGCTCTCCTGCTGTACGTTACAAATAAGGCTCAAAAGATCGACGGGACAGGGCTCTGGATTGGGTTGAGACTCTTGATCAGCAGGATCGGGCTTATTGCAGGAGCATACAAGCATGTACAATGGGGCGTGTGTATGTATATGTATGTGTGTGTGTGTGTGTATATGTATATATATGTATATATATATATATATATATATATATATATATATATATATATATATATATATATATATATATATATATATATATATATATATATATATATATGTGGAGTGTGAGGCCCATGGTTGCTGTGCTGTACACGTCCTGGTTTAATATCACGACGTGGTTTTGATAGTCATGTCAAATACATGGAAATATAAACTGCTATAAGCTGCGCAGCAGCTCATTACCCTCTCATGAAATAGTCATATTTCATTATTAAGCCTTACAGCTTCCTCTTCCACAGCATTTCAACATTTCTCACATGTCTGGAAACATGGACACATTGGGGACCATTCACTTAAAACGTGTGTTGGGATAATTGGAGGGTGGGGTAATGGAGAAAAGAAGGGCACAGGAGAGGTAGTAAGGATCGATGTTGGGGAATTTCAGAGAAAAGGGAAGGGAGATCAAAAGCAATGTGGAGGAAAAAATATCTGGAAGAGAAGAAGGATCAATAAGTGCATTGGTGTAGGCAGAGGTCGAGTAACTATTCCAACATTCGCGTCCGTAATATGTCGAAGACCTCTTCGTTGGTTGGTTGATTGTTTTTAAATGTCCAAATGAAGATGTAATTACTATTTTAAAATTCATCAATCATCACACCTGTTCAGGTAGAACATTATACCTCTCCAAGTATATCATCAATCTTATGTATTTCTCTCCAGGTATATCATCAATCTTATATATTTCTCTCCAGGTATATCATCAATCTTATTTATTTCTCTCCAGGTATATCATAAATCTTATTTATACCTCTCCAGATATATCCTGAATCGTCTTCATACCTCTCCAGGTATATCATTTTCAAATATTGAGGGAAGTCGACAGTGATAGGACCAGGGGCCATACCCTGAGATTAAAGATGAGGAGAGTTAAGACTGTCTTAAGGCTGGGGACTTTTACTCAGAGAGTAGTTAATGCTTGGACTGGTTCTCCTGGAAAAGTAGTGGCAGCAGAAACAGTAGGTAAGTTTAAATTGGAATTAGAAAGGTACCTGGAAGTATTGGAGATATATGGGTATAGGGATGTTGAAAGGGCTTTTAGCTTGAGCATTGATGGGTGATTATGTGCATCTGGGCAAGGACCCGTTTATGGGGGTCTCGTCAAGGGGTGTTGTGTGGTTGATGTTGTGTGTTTTTCTTTTACCCAAGAACCATCTTTGCCCTTGCCTCTGCCTCTGGAAAGAAAGAAAAATACTCCCCCAAAAATAGGACTGCACGTCCGGAAGCTCAACCGGATCAGGAGAATCAGTCACTCAAACCCCATACAGACCCCCCCCCCTTAGATGCTGAGTTTATTAATTCCGTGAACAAACTTTGGTACATCATGGTTGATCAAGGTTGTGGATAAGTTTCATCAAAATTGTGTGTGTAGTTTCTGAGAAGAGAGCAAATACATATTTTGAAGGGGGGGGTCAACCACCCCCCCTCCAACCCCTGTAGAACCCCTTAATGAGCACAGATTTTGATGTGGTCAATGCACCTTCGTTCGGCATCAGATATGAAGCTTGTGGCCAAATTTCATCAAAATCGTGTGTTTGGTTCTAGCAATAATGACTGAAGTGTTTATGGACTGACTGACTGACTGACTCACTGACTCACTCAGTCACTTATCGACACTGCTCAATCGTATAAGCTCACTGGATGAAACTCCAGTTGAGCTACAAACAACAAAAACCTATAGAATAAAACGATAAAAAAAAACTGAAAAAAAATCCGCATTTTTCTTTTTTTGGTCTGGTGCTTATAAATTGGTCTGGTGTTTATAAATTGTTCTGGTGTTTATAAATTGGACTGGTGTTGATAGGTTGGTCTGGTGTTGATAAGTTGGTCTGGTGTTGATAAATTGGACTGGTGTTGATAAGTTGGTCTGTTGTTGATAAATTGGTCTGGTGTTGATAAATTAGACTTGTGTTGATAAATTGGTCTGGTGTTGATAAATTGATCTGGTGTTGATAAATTGATCTGGTGTTGATAAATTGATCTGGCGTTGATAAATTGGTTTGGTGTTGATAAATTGATCTGGTGTTGATAAATTGGTCTGGTGTTGATAAATTGGTCTGGTGTTTATAAATTGATCTGGTGTTGATAAATTGATTTGGTGTTGACAAATTGATCTGGTTTTTATAAATTGGTCTGATGTTTATAAATTGATCTGGTGTTGATAAATTGGTCTGGTGTTTATAAATTGTTCTGGTGTTTATAAATTCGTCTGGTGTTCATAAATTGGACTGGTGTTGATAGGTTGGTCTGGTGTTGATAAATTGGTCTGGTGTTGATAAATTAGACTGGTGTTTATAAATTGATCTGGTGTTGATAAATTGATCTGGTGTTGGTAAATTGATCTGGTGTTGATAAATTGGTCTGGTGTTGATAAATTGGTCTGGTGTTGATAAATTGATCTGGTGTTGATAAATTGATCTGGTGTTGATAAATTGGTCTGGTGTTTATAAATTTGTCTGGTGTTGATAAATTGGTCTGGTGTTGATAAGTTAGTCTGGTGTTGATAAACTGATCTGGTGTTGATAAATTGATCTGGTGTTGATAAATTGGTCTGGTGTTTATAAATTTGTCTGGTGTTGATAAATTGGTCTGGTGTTGATAAATTGGTCTGATGTTTATAAATTAGTCTGGTGTTCATAAATTGGACTGGTGTTCATAAATTGGACTGGTGTTCATAAATTGGTCTGGTGTTTATAAATTGGTCTGGTGTTCATAAATTGGTCTGGTGTTGATAAGTTAGTCTGGTGTTGATAAGTTAGTCTGGTGTTGATAAGTTAGTCTGGTGTTGATAAGTTAGTCTGGTGTTGATAAATTGGTCTGGGGTTTATTCATTAGACTGGTGTTGATAAATTGGTCTGGTGTTCATAAATTGGTCTGGTGTTCATAACTTGGTCTGGTGTTCATAAATTGGTCTGGTGTTTATAAGTTAGTCTGGTGTTGATAAATTGGTCTGGGGTTTATTCATTAGACTGGTGTTGATAAATTGGTCTGGTGTTCATAAATTGGTCTGGTGTTCATAACTTGGTCTGGTGTTGATAAATTGGTCTGGTGTTGATAAACTGGTCTGGTGTTCATAAATTGGTCTGGTGTTCATAAATTGGTCTGGTGTTGATAAATTGGTCTGGTGTTGATAAATTGGTCTGGTGTTGATAAATTGGTCTGGTGTTGATAAATTGGTCTGGTGTTTATAAATTGATATGGTGTTGATAAGTTAGTCTGGTGTTCATAAATTGGTCTGGGGTTTCTTCATTAAACTGGTGTTGATAAATTGGTCTGGTGTTGATAAATTGGTCTGGTCTTTATAAATTGTTCTGGTGTTGATAAATTGGTCTGGTGTTGATAAATTAGACTGGCGTTGATAAATTGATCTGGTGTTTATAAATTGGTCTGATGTTTATAAATTGATCTGGTGTTGATAAATTGGTCTGGTGTTTATAAATTGTTCTGGTGTTTATAAATTGTTCTGGTGTTTATAAATTGGTCTATTGTTCATAAATTGGACTGGTGTTGATAGGTTAGTGTGGTGTTGATAAATTGGTCTGGTGTTGATAAATTGGACTGGTGTTTATAAATTGATCTGGTGTTGATAAATTGATCTGGTGTTTATAAATTGATCTGGTGTTGATAAATTGGTCTGGTGTTGATAAATTGGTCTGGTGTTGATAAATTGATCTGGTGTTGATAAATTGATCTGGTGTTGATAAATTGGTCTGGTGTTTATAAATTTGTCTGGTGTTGATAAATTGGTCTGGTGTTGGTAAATTGGTCTGATGTTTATAAATTGGTCTGGTGTTGATAAACTGATCTGGAGTTGATAAATTGATCTGGTGTTGATAAATTGGTCTGGTGTTTATAAATTTGTCTGGTGTTGATAAATTGGTCTGGTGTTGATAAATTGGTCTGATGTTTATAAATTAGTCTGGTGTTCATAAATTCGACTGGTGTTCATAAATTGGACTGGTGTTCATAAATTGGTCTGGTGTTTATAAATTGGTCTGGTGTTGATTAGTTAGTCTGGTGTTGATAAGTTAGTCTGGTGTTGATAAGTTAGTCTGGTGTTTATAAATTGGTCTGGGGTTTATTCATTAGACTGGTGTTGATAAATTGGTCTGGTGTTCATAAATTGGTCTGGTGTTCATAAATTGGTCTGGTGTTCATAACTTGGTCTGGTGTTCATAAATTGGTCTGGGGTTTCTTCATTAAACTGGTGTTGATAAATTGGTCTGGTGTTGATAAATTGGTCTGGTGTTTATAAATTGGTCTGGTGTTGATAAATTGGTCTGGTGTTTATAAATTGATATGGTGTTGATAAGTTAGTCTGGTGTTGATAAATTGGTCTGGGGTTTATTCATCAGACTGGTGTTGATAAATTGGTCTGGTGTTCATAAATTGATATGGTGTTGATAAGTTAGTCTGGTGTTGATAAATTGGTCTGGGGTTTCTTCATTAAACTGGTGTTGATAAATTGGTCTGGTGTTGATAAATTGGTCTGGTGTTTTTAAATTGGACTGGTGTTGATAGGTTCTTCTGGTGTTGATAAATTGGTCTGGTGTTGATAAATTGGACTGGTGTTGATAAGTTGGTCTGGTGTTGATAAATTGGACTGGTGTTGATAAGTTGGTCTGGTGTTGATAAGTTAGTCTGGTGTTCATAAATTGGTCTGGTGTTTATAAATTGGTCTGGTGTTGATAAATTGGTCTGGTGTTTATAAATTGATATGGTGTTGATAAGTTAGTCTGGTGTTGATAAATTGGTCTGGGGTTTCTTCATTAAACTGGTGTTGATAAATTGGTCTGGTGTTCATAAATTGGTCTGGTGTTTTTAAATTGGACTGGTGTTGATAGGTTCTTCTGGTGTTGATAAATTGGTCTGGTGTTGATAAATTGGACTGGTGTTGATAAGTTGGTCTGGTGTTGATAAATTGGACTGGTGTTGATAAGTTGGTCTGGTGTTGATAAATTGGTCTGGTGTTTATAAATTGGTCTGGTGATTGTGCCGAATGGCCTCCATTCTAATTTCATTGTGTATCCTTGTGCATCATAATTTTTTTTCATATCTCTCAAGGTATGTCAAAAAAATTCTGCTTCTGCAGGTATATCATAAATCTTTTTTTTCTACCTCTCCATATTGAACATGTCTGGTGTTGGCTTAATGGTTAGGGTGACGTGCTTTGGATCCTGAGTTCAAATCCTGCCCCTCTGTTGAATGTACCAAGTGGGATTAACTCAGCCTGTCATCCTTCCAAGGTTGGCAAAATGAGTGCCAGCTTGCTGGTATACTGTGTCGGAGTGGCGACCCATCCAGGATTATGCCCAATAGCCAAGGGGACTGCTTAAGCAGCACCAACGCTCTGCACAGAGTATGGTCCCAATCTCCTCTCCTATGTTGAATATAAATCTCCTTTATACTGCTCCATATAAATTATAAATATTTGTACCTCTCCAAGTCGATCATATATATTTATTGCTCTCCAGGTATATCATACATCCTCTTTATACCTCTCCAGGTATATCATGCATCCTCTTTATACTCTCCAGGTATATCATACATCCTCTTTATACCTCTCCAGGTATATCATAAATCTTCTTTACACCTCTCCTGGAATAAAAATTTTTTTCTACTTCTCCAGGTATATCATAAATCTTTTTTCCAACTCTCCAGGTATATCATAAATCTTCCTGATACCTCTCCAGGTATATCGTAAACCTTTTTATACCACTCCACGTATATCATAAATCTTCCTAATACCTCTCCAGGTATATTGTAAACCTTTTCATACCATTCCAGGTATATCATAAATCAAATATATTTCTCTCTAGGTATATCATAAATCTTATTTATTTATAGACCATGATGACTCTACTCAGACCCCCCTTTACTTACTCTCTTTTGTGCTGCCAGAGAGCTTTGCCATGAAAAAATACTTGAGGTTCCGTTTCCTATAATTAAATCGCAATTAGGAAGAACTTTTCAACGACATTGGATGTCCAGGGAATAATTGTACATACTGTTTGTTTGTACGAGAAAGGAACAAAAGTTCCCAATTATTCTTCTAATTGTGTTCCTTGTTCTAAAACAGTATTGTGTTCCTTGTTCTAACGCAATATTCTGTCCTTGTTGTTCTTATTGTGTCCCTTGTGTTCTAATATAGGATTATATTCCTTGTTGTTCTCATTGTGTTCCTCGTGTTCTAATTGTGTTCCTTGTTCTAATACAGAATTGTGTTCCTTGTGTCTAATTGTGTTCCTTGTTCTAATACAGAATTGTATCCCTTGTGTTCTAATTGTGTTCCGTGTGCTAATACAGTATTGTGTTCCTTGTTGTCATACAGTATTGTGTTCGTTGTTCTAATACAGTATTATGTTCCTTGTTGTCATACGGTATTGTGTACCTTGTTCTAATGCACTATTATGCTCCTTGTTGTAATACAGTATTGTGTTCCTTGTTGTAATACAGTATTATGTTCCTTGTTGTCATACAGTATTGTGTACATTTAGTAGAACAATACTGTTCTAATACAGTATTGTGTTCCTTGTTGTAATACAGTATTGTGTTCCTTGTTGTAATACAGTATTGGGTTCCTTGTTGTAATACAGTATTGTGTTCCTTGTGTTCTAATTGTGTTCCTTGTTATAATACAGTATTGTGTTCCTTGTTGTAATAAGGTATTGTGTTCCTTGTGTTCTAATTGTGTTCCTTGTTGTTATACAGTATTGTGTTCCTTGTTGTAATACAGTATTGTGTTCCTTGTTTTTTTAATTGTGTTCCTTGTTGTAATACATTATTGTGTTCCTTGTTGTCATACAGTATTGTGTTCCTTGTTGAAATACAGTCTTGTGTTCCTTGTGTTCTAATTGTGTTCCTTGTTGTAATACAGTATTGTGTTCTAATTGTGTTCTAATTGTGTTCCTTGTTGCCATACAGTATTGTGTTCCTTGTTGTAATACAGTATTGTGTTCCTTGTTCTAATACAGTATTGTGTTCATTCTTGGAATACAGTTTTGTGTTCCTTGTGTTTGAATTGTGTTCCTTGTTCTAATACAGTATTGTGTTCCTTGTTGTTCTTATTGTGTTCCTTGTTCTAAGATTAAAAAAAAATCCTCAATTTTTATCCCATTGACTTAAAATTTGATGAGGATTTGCATATCTGGTCACTGAATTCAACCACCAATTATTTTTGAGTCAACATAGGCCAAAAGGTCAACATAGGCTGAGATTCTAATATTGTCAATTTTCATCCAATTGACTTGAAATTTGAACAGCATTTATCTTTCAGGTCACCGAATTCAACTGGACAATTCGTTTTGAGGTCAAACTTGGGTAATGGTTTTTGCAAGTATCGTGCTCTGCACGACGTCTTGTTTCTTTGTTTGTCCGCACAGAACTTTTGTGTTTTTCTCCGCAACCGCTTGATGGATTGCGACGAAATTTTCACAACAGGTGCGATGACTCACGTATAATGTTATAACCATCAATATGATGTCATAGGTCACGTGATGTGGCAGTCATATTGGAAAAATGGAAACACTTTGGAGCTCTATGTCTGAAACCACACCAAGGAAAAAGTTGAATCTTGGCACCTGGCAAGTACTCCTCATGGGGAATAAGTGATTTTCTTTTTTTTAATGATGTCATAGGTGCTTGCATTATGATGTCATAATTGCATATGTGGAACGTTATATCTGATCAGTATGAAAATTTTTGAGTGTCATCGAGGGATAAAATGATCCACAGAAAAAGATTTGATTATGTCATCGGTCACCTGATTCAGCAGCCATATTGTTTTTGAGTTTGTTTTACTTCAAAAATCTTCTTATCTGAAGTTGCTGAACAGATCGAGGCAAAACTTTATGCATATGACCACCTATCATTGAGGAACAAAAGCTCTACACATATGATGTCATAGGTGACAGAGTTTGGCAGCCATATTGGATTTACCCTAAAACATATAAATATCTTCTTCTCCGGAACAGATAGACAGATCGAGGGCAAACTTCACATAATGCTGCACAAGGCATGTGTGTACAAGATTGTTAAGGAATAATTGATAAATCACATGGTTTGGAAGCCATATTGGATTTAAGAAAATATTAAATAATGCTTTCTCTGGAACTGCTTCATCAATTGACGTGAAACTTCAGAATTGTGATCCAGTAGTGATGCAGAAGACATGTTTTAATTTTCAACTTGATCGGACACATGGTCTGGCAGCCAGAATTATATAAAATTTGGATGTGGGTTTTTTTTTTTTAATATATATCTTTTTTCCTTTTTTTCGAATAAGTCTCACTTGGCTGTGCCCGGATGGGTTTGAAGGTGGAGGAGTAGCAGTTGAAACCCGAATCCTATGCAGGTCCCTCCTAATGACTTTCCCTTTGTTTTTTGCTTGTTCAGGTTCCTTCTGATGACTTGCTCAGGTGTGTGTGTGTGTGTGTGTGTGTGTGTGTGTGTGTGTGTCAGTGTGTCACCTCCGAAACTCCAAAACCATGAAATCTCGTAACCTGTTACTTTGCATGTTTACCAAGGGAACACCACGAGAGTGCATAAATGAAAATTTGGTGTTTGGGTTAATTTAAACACCCCTCTTGAAGATAATAATTAATGGCCTTATTTAATAATATCCTTTAGCAAGGCATCATCCTTGGTTAGCCCTCTGTCAGCTTGCTGGGGTCTTAATTTGCCAATTTTTTCAGCCTATTCAAACATGTCTTGATTTGACAACACGATCTACTCTCACGGACTAATTAAAGTATATGATCGAAATGTTATATATCTGATTTGAGAACTGAATCTTGTGGACTAAATAAGTGTTGAAATATGGAGTGAGATCTGAAAATTTTTAACAAACTAGCGATTTTTAGCTTGCCTGTTCGAAGAACAGAGAGCTATAGCGATACCCCCGGCATGAGCGTGAGTGTCAGCGTCAGCGTCAGCATCAGCGTCAGCGTGAAAATGTTAAAGTTTTTGGTGCAAGTTATTTCCTTTCTAATGTTTTTATCTTCCACACTATTTTTTACTGATTACAATATACAAATACATATATTACTTTAAAATTATTTGGATCAGACTTCACTGCAATGCTTTATAAAAAATATTATTAGACTAGTCTTTTAAAAACGATAAATGTATAAACAGGCGAGCATTGGGTGGCTTTGACACCAACTCCCTGGTTATCACTAAGTATTTATTTAAGCAAAGCATGAAGCCGATTTTTTTTCGACTGTTCGGACGATTATATTTCTTGAAGAAAAGATTAAGGAATGTTCAGAAAGTGTAACACCATGCTCTGTAATCTGCTTTTGCAGCCCATGGTGATACAGTCCACAGGGTCATTTTTTTCTGGCAATTATTTATGCATTTTTTTCTTTTTACCGTTTTGTGTGATCTGCTTTCAAGACAAAATATTAATGTAAAATAATATACGAATAGTTCCTGCAATATATGAATGGTAGGTCGTTTCTGCAAGAGAAGAAGTACTTTTTTTGGTGCTGCAAGTGAAGAGGGATTTTTTTTCTTTGCTTGACAGTACAGGATGAAGTTGGCTTCCCTGAACACCTGGATCAGTGAGAGGATCACCAGTTCCATTGACAGCACCATATTCCAGAAATAAAACTGCAGGCTTTGCAGTTTGCATCTCTCACAGCAATCTTCAAAACTGAGCACCCCCTCAGAGTGTTTGTGTGCCTCTGTGCAATAATAAGTGTAGGCTACCTTCAGTAGTTTATAGAGACTGCAGGCTGTAATCTAGTGCATTTGACGTGTTCTCGTGACACTTAAAGCTGACAGAAATGATTCTGCCATTCCAGAAAAGGCTCCCTCTGCCTCAACGAGGGCTCCTGTCCATCTGCTGTCTTGGAGTAGAGTTCCAGCAGACCTCAATGCAGCCATTTCAATATGAAGGCCTACAAACATGATGACACACTTGTCTTCACCATAGCACTCAGGCCAGTGCCACTGGATCTGCTTCACTACTGCATAGATTGGCTGGTCAGCGGCAATGATAGGAACTTTCCCAGAGTTGAGGAGTGCAACTGTGTCCTTGATTTTGTCCATCACATGTCGGACTGTGGCAATCGAGTGGACTTCATTTTGAAGAAGAGGCAACAGTGATGCAATGCTGACTTCAAATGCTTGACTTCTCTTCTTAGATTAATGGTGGGCTGACGAAGTGACATTCACTGCACTATCTACTTCTTCAGTGATGCTGACCTTCTCCGGCCATTCATACTCAAGAGCCAGTTGCGGTCTCAGCAAGGCAGCGACTGTGATGGTCAAACCTTGCACTTTGGGTAGAGAAGCCTGTTTCATTGTGAAGTACACAGGGTGGATGTTGGTGAAGGAGTCAGGAAGTTCTGGGACTGTCTTCATCTTGCTCTTTCGAAGTTGGAGCGGTTCATGCCTTTCACCTTCATTGTTTGAGGTTGGGTGCTGGAAGATTGAAATTCTGGTTCCATGGAAAGAGGTAGTTGCTGTCGTTTCCATTGGGTTGTGGTCTATGCTGTCCATGGCAGATGTGGTGAATAACCCTCTTCGCAGAACTGGTGGACATACCACCCCATCTGCCACGTACTTGTTGACAGCTGCATCTCCTAGCCATGCGGAGACTATGAGCACTCTGTCATATGAAATGCTGAGGTCATGCTCATGAAGCATATCTACCAGAAGTC
Organism: Eptatretus burgeri; assembly: GCF_056783735.1. Classification (NCBI taxonomy): domain Eukaryota; kingdom Metazoa; phylum Chordata; class Myxini; order Myxiniformes; family Myxinidae; genus Eptatretus; species Eptatretus burgeri. The sequence continues at coordinate 156,379,632 of NC_140962.1, read as the reverse complement.
GCTTTTGGGTTTTCGCAAAAACATACATTCCTATGTAAACAGAAGATGGGTTCTCACGATCTTTTGAATGCCGGTGAGTAGCTGCTCCTTCTTTGTACCTTGCGTATCAGTTGTACTGCAGCAGCTGCGCCATTGCTCGGTCTGTCTTTGATGCTCCAAATCTCAGTTGAGATTTCATATCATCTCCATGTTCAATAATCCCCACAAAGTGGAGAAGAGTCGATGGAATGGCTTCTTCAACACATTCTCCAAGGAAGGTTCCATCAAATGTGGTTTTGTGGGCAAGAATGTGTCTTCACAAGATCTTGGCTGCTTTGTCAAGGATAATGGCTTCAGATTAGTCAGAGGCTTGTGAGAGGACTGAGCCTACATCTTTGTGGTAAGCCAGTAGAATATCCCTTCCCTTCTTGTGAGCTTCTAGCTCAGGAATTTCTGCCAACAGCTTGTCTTTTAGTCTGGTTGAGTTGACCTCAGGTTTTTCTACACTCAATTGTTCAAGCCGCTGCTTGTACAGGCTGACAATATCTGCAAGCCAGAATATAGCAGGACCTTCACTGCTGGGTTTGGACTAAACTATGAGGGTGAGTATCTCATAAAATGCCAGTGTGCAGTCATGGGTCCTCCCTTCTCTAGCAACCCCTGGCACTTCTTGTTCAGGCAGGCCTTCTCTTTGTTGTCCAGGCCTGCCAAGCAAAACGAATGGTACTTCATCTCTTGTGCTCCAACAACCCCACCACTCATTTTGGACAAAAGCCTTCCATCATTTTGGTTTCGGGCATATTCAATCAGTCTTTCACTGAGCCACATGATCATGGCTTGTCTCAGTTCTGATGCTGGAGCTTCCTTCTCGCATTATAAGCACTCAGACTGTACACCTTTATGGCTGCTTCTTCGCATCTTGCTACATTCTTTATCTGTCCTACTAGCGCTAGTTACTCTCTTCCTTGCCCGTTGTAGTTTGGTGTTGTTGAACTTTTGTCGACAGCTTTGATGGTATTTTGCATTGTTCTTTCTCAGCGTTTCTTCTATGCCACCACCTTCATCTATTCTTGCTGGATCCAAAATGATTTGGAGATTATTGATGGCTTGAAAGAGTGGAACATTTGACGAAATCATCGAGTAGCCATTATCGTCAGTACTGCATGGATAGTGGGTTGGTGGTGATTTTAGATCTTCGGCCTTCTTGTCAATTTGATAGAGACATTATTTGTTCCAGTCAATTTGCAATTTAGATGGTAATTCAGCCAGACTGACCATCGTGTGAGACGATGAACGGTTCACGCCCTGGCTGACTTCTGAAACAAAAGTAAGAAAGTTAATTCGTCATAAACTGCAAATATTTTCAGTCAATGTGCTACAAATGGAAGAAGGTATCTTCTAAGAAGTTTTATAGTTATTAATTCAGCTTCTCCATGGACAAAAACATATAATTTGACACGAAAATCATTCAAATCGGCCCTTCGTATCAAATTGTATGGTAAATATAGTATTGGTGACTCATTGTGAACTCATATATGAAGTTCGTTTATATGAAGTTTGACATGTACATGAAGTTGGTTTATATGAGGTTTGACATGTATATAAAGTTGGTGACTCATAAATGAAGTTATTTTATCTGAAATTTGACATGTATATGAAATTAATTTATGTATATTTATATGAAGTTTTGACATGTATATGAAGGTGGTTTATATGAAGTTTGAAAAGTATATGAAGTAAAATTTCTATGAAGTTTGACATGTATATGAAGGTGGTTTATATGAAGTTTGACAAGTATATGAAGTTAATTTATATGAAGTTTTGACAAGTATATGAACTTAGTTTATATGAAGTTAGTTTATATGAAGTTTGACAAGTATATGAAGTTAATTTATATGAAGTTTAACATGTATATGAAGGTGGTTTATATGAAATTTGACAAGTATATGAAGGTGGTTTCTATGAAGTTTGACAAGTATATGAAGTTAGTATATCAGAAGTTTGACAAGTATATGAAGTTAATTTATATGAAGTTAGTTTGTATGAAGTTTGACATGTATATAAAGGTGGTTTATATGAGGTTTGATATGTATGTCAGGTCAGGTATGGGAGCATGTGCCAGAACAGCACGTCGCTGCGTCCACTTTCCGCCGGTACTCCAGGGGCCTCCGTCTGGCCATCCCCCAGGCAGATGCCAGGCCCATCCCCATCTCCTTGAGATGATGGTCAACCTGTTGCAACCATGAGGCACGTGGTCGACCCACTGGCCTCCTCCACTCATGAGACTCCCTCGCTGAGAGAATCTGGTGAGCAGGATCAGAGTCAGGAAAACGAGCCACATGTCCATACAGCCGCAACTGACGCTCACGGACTATGCAGGTAACAAATCTCATCCGAGTCTCTCTCAGCAACCGCTCGTTGGACACAAAATCCGACCAGCGATAGCCAAGGATTCTCCGAAGAGACCTGGTACCAAAGGAATTAAGTCTCCGTCTCAGATCCTTGGTCAGAGTCCAAGTCTCGCACCCATAGAGCAAGACTGGAAGTACCAAGGACCTGAAGACTCGGACTTTCGTCCTCCCGCACAGGTACCGGCAGCGCCACACCCCATGATCCAGTGAATCCATGACTCCCCAGGCCCGACCCAGACGTCTATTGACCTCTGACTCGCAGCCAGCAGAGACATGAATATCACTGCCAAGGTAAGTGAATCTCTCCATGACCTCAACATCCTCACCACAAACAGACACAGACAGGACAGCAGCATCCAAGATGTCACCGAAAGCCTGGATCTTAGTTTTGACCCAAGAAACCCGTAATCCCAACGGCTCCGACTCCTCATTCAGCACCTCAAGGGCCCCCAAGAGGATGTCTGAAGTCTCCGCAAAGATGACTGCATCATCTGCAAAGTCAAGGTCCGAGATCTTGACATTCCCAAATGACGCACCGCAACTTGATCTCTCCGACATCCTCCCTAGAATCCAGTCCATACAAGTGCTGAAAAGTGTGGGGGCAAGTACACATCCCTGACGAACTCCAGTAACAACTGGAAATAAGTCAGAGATGGTACCACCACACTTCACAGCACTCTCAGTACCAGAGTAGAGTTCAGACATCAGATCGATCAGTTTTGGTGGCACCCCACGAAGACCAAGAATCCTCCAGAGGACATCCCGATTCACTGAATCGAATGCTTTACAGAGATCAACATAGGCTGCAAGCAGCCCCTGCCGAAACTCTCGCCTGCGTTCGGTGAGGACACGAAGTGCAAGGATACGGTCAATCGTTGACCTCTTTGGTGTAAAGCCTGACTGCTCTGGACGCTGGTGCTCAAGCAGATGGTGGCGAACCCTATCGAGAATTATCCGAGCAAAGACCTTGCCCGGCACTGAGAGCAGCGTCACCCCTCGGTAGTTGTTGCAGTCTTGGCGATCACCCTTCCCTTTCCAGAGAGGGACAACAAGGCCCCTCTTCCAGTCAGTTGGGATGATGCCTGTGTTCCAGGCAGAGCACAAAACTGCATGCAACGACACGAGTGCAGCATTTCCACCAGCCTTGAGAAGTTCGGCATGGATGCCACAGATCCCTGGAGCTTTGCCCCATTTCAACTGGTTCACCGCAGCCCGTGTTTCCACAAGCGTAGGTGGACCACAGTTGATTCGAGGGTCAGCAACAGGGATTGTAACACCCTTGACGTCCAACTCGACAGTTTGGGGATCAGCCTGGTACAACCGCTCAAAGTAACCGGCCCAGCGGGCCTTCACTTCAGACTCCTCTGTCAAGAGCCTACATCTCTCTGCTCGAACTGTAGTGCTCCGAGGGATGGGCTTGGATGAACGTAATGCGCGAATTCCCCCTGTAAGCGGGACGAGAATCACCTGTCCACAGGTGATGCTCTACCCCCTCACAGATTCCTCACACATAGGCCTCCTTGTCCACCCTCAGTGCACGTACAGTTTTAGGCCTCAGCTCCCTGAACAGCTCAGCTCTGCCATTCAGCCTGGCCCTGCGACTCTGGTCAATGGTATCCAGTGTCCCTTGAGAGACAAAATTCTTCTTTGCCCTGCGGTGAGCTCCAAGGCATCCACCGGCAACATCAACGACGGTGGTCTTGAAGGCACTCCACAACTCTTCAGGACCCCCCAAAGCACCCAGACCCCCCAAGTGTCCACTCAGCCTGTTCGCAAACTCCTCAGCTACTCTCTCATCCCTGAGCTTGGCAACATCCAGCCTCGGCTGGGATGGTACCATTCTCCAGGATTTAAGGTGCAGCTTTAGAGTTGCTACAACAAGCCTATGGTCAGTATTGAGGAACTGAGCACTCCGGTAGACCCTGCAGTTCTGGATCATCCTCCAACGACCGTCAATGAGGACATGGTCAATCTCCTTTGCCACACCGCCAGCGTTGGAATACCAAGTCCAGCGATGAGCTTGTGGGCGCTGAAATCATGAACCAGCCACCCTAAGTCCATGACTTCTTGCAAAGTCAAGGAACTTAGTGCTATTCTGGTTCATAGTTCCTGACCCATGGGGACCAACACACACCTCATAACCATCCCTATCAGTTCCAGTCGATGCATTGAAATCCCCCAAGACTAGAAGTGTATCTCGTCTGGGGCACTGATCAACCACAGACTCGAGTGTGGCGTCGAATGCATCCTTCACGGTGAGATCACTCGCCTCAGTCGGAGCATAAACAGAGACCAGGGAAATGACACCTAAGGAGTGACGAATCCTTAATCTCATAATACGCTCGTTGACCGGTGTTACCTCAATTATCATTGGGGTCAGCTTATTGGACACAGCTACAGCAACTCCTTGGGTATGGTAACCATCAGAGCGACCAGACCAATAGTAGGTGTAACCACCCACCATTATCTCGCCGCAATCCGGTCTCCGAACCTCAGAGAGAGCTGCAATCCCGATGTCTAAACGCTTGAGCTCAGATGATAACAGAGACAGGTGATCATCCTCTCTTAGGGATAGGACATTCCAGGCACCCACCCGAAGGTACCGCCTTAGGTTAACCCAAGGAGACCGCCGTCTGGTGGACGACACCTCAGCACCACTCCGACACACTCTCCCGCAATCTGACCCAGGGATGATATGTATGTGAAGTTGGCTTAAATGAACTTTGTGACTCGTAGAGGAAGTTAGTTTATATAAAGTTTGACATGTATTTGAAGTTGGTTTATATGAACTTTGAGACTCATATGGGAAGTTAGTTTATTTAAAGTTTGACATGTATATGAAGTTGGTGACTCGTATATGAAGTTCGTTTATATGAAATTTGACATGTACATGAAGTTGGTGACTCATATATGAAGTTACTTTATATGAAGTTTGACATATATATGAAGTTGGTTTATATGAAGTTTGACATGTACATGAAGTTGGTGACTCATATATGATGATAGTTTATATGAAGTTTGACGTGAATATGAGGTTGGTTTATGTGAAGATTATGACTTGTATGTAAAGTTTGACATGTATTTGAAGTTGGTTTATATGAACTTTGAGACTCATATAGGAAGTTAGTTTATTTAAAGTTTGACATGTAAAAGAAGTTGGTTTATATGAAGTTTGTCATATATATGAAGTTGCTGACTCATGTATGAAGTTCGTTTATATGAAGTTTGACATGTATATGAAGTTTGACATGTATATGAAGTTGGTGACTCATATATGAAGTTACTTTATATGAAATTTGACATGTATATGAAGTTAATTTATATGAAGTTTTGACAAGTATATGAAGTTTGAAAAGTATATGAAGTTAATTTTCTATGAAGTTTGACATGTATATAAAGGTGGTTTATATGAAGTTTGACAAGTATATGAAGTTAATTTACATGAAGTTTGACAAGTATATGAAGTTAATTTATATGAAGTTTTGACAAGTATATGAAGTTAGTTTATATGAAGTTTGACAAGTATATGAAGTTAATTTATATGAAGGTGGTTTATATGAAATTTGACAAGTATATTAAGTTAGTTTATATGAAGTTTGACATGTATATGAAGGTGGTTTATATGAAGTTTGACAAGTATATGAAGTTTATTTATATGAAGTTTGACAAGTATATGAAGTTAGTTTGTATGAAGTTTGACATGTATATAAAGGTGGTTTATATGAAGTTTGACATGTATATGAAGGTGGTTTATATGAAGTTTGACAAGTATATGAAGTTAATTTATATGAAGTTTGACAAGTCTATGAAGTTAATTTATATGAAGTTTTGACAAGTATATGAACTTAGTTTATATGAAGTTAGTTTATATGAAGTTTGACAAGTATATGAAGTTAATTTATATGAAGGTGGTTTATATGAAATTTGACAAGTATATTAAGTTAGTTTATATGAAGTTTGACATGTATATGAAGGTGGTTTATATGAAGTTTGACAAGTATATGAAGTTAGTATATATGAAGTTTGACAAGTATATGAAGTTTATTTATATGAAGTTTGACAAGTATATGAAGTTAGTTTGTATGAAGTTTGACATGTATATAAAGGTGGTTTATATGAAGTTTGATATGTATGTGAAGTTGGCTTAAATGAACTTTGTGACTCGTAGAGGAAGTTAGTTTATATAAAGTTTGACATGTATTTGAAGTTGGTTTATATGAACTTTGAGACTCATATGGGAAGTTAGTTTATTTAAAGTTTGACATGTATATGAAGTTGGTGACTCGTATATGAAGTTCGTTTATATGAAGTTTGACATGTATATGAAATTTGACATGTACATGAAGTTGGTGACTCATATATGAAGTTACTTTATATGAAGTTTGACATATATATATATATATATATATATATATATATATATATATATATATATATATATATATATATATATATATATATATATATATATATATATGAAGTTGGTTTATATGAAGTTTGACATGTACATGAAGTTGGTGACTCATATGTGATGTTAGTTTATATGAAGTTGGTTTATGTGAAGATTGTGACTTGTATGTAAAGTTTGACATGTATTTGAAGTTGGTTTATATGAACTTTGAGACTCATATAGGAAGTTAGTTTATTTAAAGTTTGACACGTATCTGAAATTGGTTTATATGAAGTTTGTCATATATATGAAGTTGCTGACTCATCTATGAAGTTCGTTTATATGAAGTTTGACATGTATATGAAGTTTGACATGTACATGAAGTTGGTGACTCATATATGAAGTTACTTTATATGAAGTATGACATATATATGAAGTTGGTTTATATGAAGTTTGACATGTATATGAAGTGGCTTTATGTGAAGATTGTGGACTTGCACATGAAGTAGGTTTATATGAAGTTTGACTCGTATATGAAGTTGGTTTAGATGAAGTTTGACTCATATAAGAAGTTGGTTTATATGAAGATTGTGACTCATATATGAAGTTTGACTCGTATATGAAGTTGGTTTCGATGAAGTTTGGGAATTGTATATGAAGTTGGTGTGTATGAAGATTGAGACTCATATATGAAGTTTGACTCGAACAAGAAATTGCTTTCGTTTTAGAATCGTCGCACGCATGAAGTACATTGCGGCTTGGCCCGTCCATCTCGCGGCCAACTCCCTTCATTGTCCCTCCCTTTGGCGGCCATTTCCATCTCCCGGCCGTTGTTTAATGCTCGGCTCTCCCACCTGAACGAGACTTCCCACCCAGCTGCCTGTAATTATTCTGCCACCGAATCAATGGCGGGTGCCCCGACCCGAGACAGAACGGAGGCACGCAATTAACCGGGTCCACTCCGGGCCAGCTGTGCACCCATGAGTGGACGGGCAAGGTGCAGATCCACAGGAAAAAGGAAGGCAGGGAGTGAGGAGTGCTGGGGAGGGGAAAAGGAAAAGAATGATGAGAAGAATGATGAGCAAGAATTAAGATGTCCTTGGGAAGGACAGGTTGTGCAAAGATCCAAATGGGTCCCATTAGAAATGGTACTGAGTGTTGCCATGGGTACAGTTTGAGAGTTTCTTTTTTGACGTTTACAAAGAGGGAAACGTGAGAGGGTTCCCTCCACATGTTATCGGTATGTACGTGGTAGGGCTTATTACCATACATAAATCACACGAGAACAGGTTAAAGGTAAAGGGTGGTTTACTCTGTGACATAACCATGTCTAATCACAGTGTATGTCGACACCATGGTATAACCATGTCGAGTTACAGTGTATAACCACACTATTGTATAACTGTGTCGAAACACAGTGTATATCTATACCATTGTATAACCATGTCTTGTCACAGTGTATATCCACACTATTGTATAACCGTGTCCAATCACAGTGTATATCCATACCATGGTATAACCATTTCTAATCACAGTGTATATCCACACCATGGTATGACCGTGTCTAATCACAGTGTATATCCATAATATTGTATAACCATGTCTAGTCATAGTGTATATCCACACTATTGTATAACCGTGTCCAATCACAGTGTATATCCATACCATGGTATAACCATGTCTAGTCATAGTGTATATAGACACTATTGCATAACCGTGTCCAATCACAGTGTATATCCATACCATGGTAAAACCATTTCTAATCACAGTGTGTATCCACACCATGGTATAACCATGTCGAATCAAAGTGTATATCCATACCATGGTATAACCATTTCCAATCACAGTGTACATCCATACCATGGTATAACAATTTCTAATCACAGTGTACATCCATACCATTGTATAACCGTGTCTAATCAAAGTGTATATCTACACCATTGTATAACCTTGTCTAATCACAGTGTATATCCATACCATTGTATAACCGTGTCTAATCAAAGTGTATATCAACACCATTGTATAACCGTGTCTAATCACAGTGTATATCCATACCATGGTATAACCATGTCTAATCACAGTGCATATCCATACCATTGTATAACCGTGTCTAATCACAGTGTATATCCATACCATTGTATAACCGTGTCTTATCAAAGTGTATATCTACACTATTGTATAACCGTGTCTAATCACAGTGTATATCCATACCATTGTATAACTGTGTCCAATCACAGTGTATTTCCATACCATTGTATAACCCTGTCTAAACAAAGTGTACATCTACACCATTGTATAACGGTGTCTAATCACAGTGTATATCCACACCATTGTATAACCGTGTCTAATCAAAGTATATATTTACACCATTGTGTAACCGTGTCTAATCACAGTGTATATCCATACCATTGTATAACCCTGTCTAAACAAAGTGTATATCGACACCATTGTATAACGGTGTCTAATCACAGTATATATCCATACCATTGTATAACAAGTCTAAACAAAGTGTATATCCACACCATTGTATAACCGTGTCTAATCACAGTGTATATCCATACCATTGTATAACCGTGTCTAATCAAAGTGTATATCTACACCATTGTATAACCGTCTCTAATCACAGTGTATATCTACACCACTGTATAACCGTGTCTAATCACAGGGTATATCCATACCATTGTATAACTGTGTCTAATCACAGTGTATTTCCATACCATTGTATAACCGTGTCTAATCACAGTGTATTTCCATACCATTGTATAACCCTGTCTAAACAAAGTGTACATCTACACCATTGTATAACAGTGTCTAATCACAGTGTATATCCACACCATTGTGTAACCGTATCTAATCACAGTGTATATCCATACCATTGTATAACCGTGTCTAATCAAAGTGTATATCTACACCATTGTATAACCGTGTCTAATCACAGTGTATATCCATACCATTGTATAACCGTGACTAATCACAGTGTATATCGACACCATGGTATAACCGTGTCTAATCACAGTGTACATCCATACCATTGTATAACCGTGTCTAATCACAGTGTATATCTACACCATTGTATAACCGTGTCTAATCACAGTGTATATCCATACCATTGTATAACCGTGTCTAAACAAAGTGTATATCTACACCATTGTATAAGCGTCTCTAATCACAGTGTATATCCATACCATTGTGTAACCGTATCTAATCACAGTGTATATCCATACCATTGTATAACCGTGTCTAATCAAAGTGTATATCTACACCATTGTATAATGGTGTCGAATCAAAGTGTATATCCATACCATTGTGTAACCGTGTCTAATCACAGTGTATATCTACACAATTGTATGACCGTGTCTAATCAAAGTGTATATCCAGACCATTGTATAACCGTGTCTAATCAAAGTTTATATTTACACTATTGTATAACCGTGTCTAATCACAGTGTATATCCATACCATTGTATAACCGTGTCTAATCACAGTGTATATCCATACCATTGTATAACCGTGTCTAATCAAAGTGTATATCTACACCATTGTATAACCGTGTCTAATCAAAGTGTATATCCATACCATTGTGTAACTGTGTCTAATCACAGTGTATATCTACACCATTGTATAACCGTGTCTAATCAAAGTGTATATCCAGACCATTGTATAACCGTAGCTAATCACAGTGTATATCTACAGCATTGTATAACCTTGTCTAATCACAGTGTATATCTACACCATTGTATAACCTTGTCTAATCAAAGTGTACATCTACACCATTGTATAACCGTGTCTAATCACAGTGTATTTCCATACCATTGTATAACCGTGTCTAATCAAAGTGTATATCTACACTATTGTATAACCGTGTCTAATCACAGTGTATATCCATACAATTGTATAACCGTGTCTAATCAAAGTGTATATCTACACTATTGTATCACCGTGTCTAATCACAGTGTATATCCATACCATTGTATAACCGTGTCTAATCAAAGTGTATATCTACACTATTGTATAACCATGTCTAATCGCAGTGTATATCCATACCATTGTATAACCGTGTCTAATCACATTGTATATCTACACCATTGTATAACCTTGTCTAATCACAGTGTATATCCATACCATCGTATAACCGTGTCTAATCAAAGTGTACATCTGCACCATTGTATAACCGTGTCTAATCACAGTGTATTCCCATACCATTGTATAACCGTGTCTTAACAAAGTGTATATCCACACCATTGTATAACCGTGTCTAATCAAAGTGTATATCCATACCATTGTATAACCGTGTCTAATCAAAGTGTATATCCATACCATTGTATAATCGTGTCTAATCACAGTGTATATCCATACCATTGTATAACCGTGTCTAATCACAGTGTATATCCATACCATTGTATAACCGTGTCTAATCAAAGTGTATATCTACACTATTGTATAACCATGTCTAATCGCAGTGTATATCCATACCATTGTATAACCGTGTCTAATCACATTGTATATCTACACCATTGTATAACCTTGTCTAATCACAGTGTATATCCATACCATTGTATAACTGTGTCTAATCACAGTGTATTTCCATACCATTGTATAACCCTGTCTAAACAAAGTGTACATCTACACCATTGTATAACCGTGTCTAATCACAGTGTATTCCCATACCATTGTATAACCGTGTCTTAACAAAGTGTATATCCACACCATTGTATAATCGTGTCTAATCAAAGTGTATGTCTACACCATTGTATAACCGTGTCTAATCACAGTGTATATCCATACCATTGTATAACCGTGTCTAATCAAAGTGTATATCCATATCATTGTATAATCGTGTCTAATCACAGTGTATATCTACACCATTGTATAACCATCTCAAAACAAAGTGTATATCCACACCGTTTTATAACCATGTCTAATCACAGTGTATTTCCATACCATTGTATAACCGTGTCTAATCAAAGTGTATATCCATACAATTGTATAACTGTGTCTAATCACAGTGTATTTCCATACCATTGTCTAACCGTGTCTAATCAAATTGTATATCCACACCATGGTAAAACCGTGTCTAATCACAGTGCATATCCACACCATTGTATAACCATGTCTAATCAAAGTGTATATCCATACCATGGTATAACCGTGTCTAATCAAAGTGTATATCCATACAATTGTATAACCGTTTCTAATCAAACTGTATATCTACACCATGGTATAACCGTGTCTAATCACAGTGCACATCCACACCATGGTATTACCATGTCTAATCACAGTGTATATCCACACCATGGTATAACCTTGTCCAATCACAGTATATATCCACACCATGGTATAACCATGTCTAATCACAGTGTATATCCACACCATGGTATAACCATGTCTCATCACAGTGTATACCCATACCATAGCATAACCATATGTCTAATCTCAGTGTATATCCATACCATTGTATAACCGTCTCTAGTCACAGTGTATCTCCACACCATGGTATAACCGTGTCTATTTAAAGTGTATATCCATACCATTGTATAACCGTGTCTTAACAAAGAGTATATCTATGCTGTGGTATAACCGTGTCTTATGAAAGGGTAAATCCACACCATGGTATAACCATGTCTCATAACAGTGTATATCCATACCATGGTATAACCATGTCTCATAACAGTGTATATCCACACCATGGTATAATCATGTCTCATCACAGTGCACATCCACACCATGGTAAAACCGTGTTTAATCACAGTGCATATCCACACCATGGTATAACCATGTCTAATCACAGTGTGTATCCATACCATGGTATAACCATGTCTAATAATGGTGTATATCCATTCCGTGGTATAACCGTGTAAATCATAGTGTTTATCCATACCATGGTATAACCATGTCTTATCACTGTGTATATCCATACCATGGTATAACCATGTCTAATCACGATGTATATCCATACCATGGTATAACCATGTCTTATCACAGTGTATTTCCATACCATGGTATAACCATGTCTAATCACGGTGTATATCCATACCATGGTATAACGATGTCTCATCACGGTGTATATCCATACCATGGTATAACCATGTCTAATCATAGTGTATATCCATACCATGGTATAACCATGTCCAATCACAGTGTATATCCATACCATGGTATAACGATGTCTAATCATGGTGTATATCCATACCATGGTATAACCATGTCCAATCACAGTGTATATCCATACCATGGTATAACGATGTCTAATCATGGTGTATATCCATACCATGGTATAACCGTGTGAATCACAGTGTTTATCTATACCATGGAATGACGGTATTCGGCAGGCATGGTATCATTGGATGGATTCATCGTCTCTGTTTCGAATGACAAATTAAACTATCGATACCATAACGATACGTTTTGTGAGCGCCATGAGAATCTTCGTACCCGCACCGTTTGTGGGATTGAATATTTCCCAAATATGGGAACGTTTAAACAGTTAAACGTTTCAGTTTAAACCACTCAAGTTTAAAAGCTTTATTTATAACCTAAAAACCTTCAAAACAAATAACATTTCCTGATAATTCTCAGAGTTTCTTGGGGGCAACACCACGCACGTTCCTTGGAATGACCATAAAGACCCCTCGCGCTTGTTCTCTTGGGGGCAATGACGTGTTGCCTGCCATTGGTCACCTGGAGGCGAAATATTTTATTTCCTTCTCTTGGACAAACAGGAGGACACTTGTTCTCCGGCCAACGTTAAAACACTTAACGCATTTTTTGTAATTCGCGTGTTTTGAGAAGTCTTCGCCGGGTGTGAATTGATGGCGTGTTCGTGGTTACGAGGCATGTAATTATTTACACCAGCCTCGGATGTATACTCCACCCTTTCTATTGACGGATTGTTCGGAGCGCTGGTCACTCTACGCCAAGGTCGTGCATATGAACACTGTGTGTAAGTCACATGGTGGCTCCTCGATCACCCAGTGGTCACACTGTCGTTGGTTCTCCGGAGAAGGTCCGCGTTTTACACTGGGAAAGAAGGAGGGGATGGGTGTCAAGAGGCAGTGGGGGGAGGTGAAGGAGGAGGGAGCGAGGGCAGCCCAAGCCATTGCTTTCCCGGCGCTTTGCTAACTCCGCACTAGACGTTTTCCTACATGCTCACCCATCAGCCCATCGCTCAGGCCTATAACGGCTGGAAATTGAGAGATGCCACTGGCGTCAGGAGCTGCAGGACATGAGACCTTGAGCCAGGATTAGGTGATCAGGGGCGCTCACCATCTTCTTGGATGCTGAAGGGTTAACCGGTAAGGACCAGGTCCCTTTATCCCCACATCCCAGGTCCCTCGGCATCACAAGACCAATGCACCACCAGGCTATAGACATGCCCCATGTGGGATTCCGACCGAAGGTGTTATTGGATCGATCTCGCTCTGCCCACCGATACCGCTCCTTCATGATAGAGGAAATACTATCCACCCCATCGGCTGCTCCTCGACTGCTCAAGTCCATGTCATATCCGTCCGGGGACCTCCTGCACTTCGGCCTGCACGCTTACACACCACGGCACTACCACGATCACACAGGTGAGCGCATACCTCACCTAATGAGACCCGATTCTGGGTATTAAGAAATGATACTTTCATATGCAGTCCACGTGCAACCGTAAACTCTTCATTGAAGGCAACATATCACCAGTATATTGAGTATGTACAGGATCCTGCTGTGCCGAATAATTTAATGTATGCAGTTCTGCACTTGACTAATATACTAATCGATGGTATTTTGTAATCCATCTGTAAATGCTAGCAGGAAGTATTTTTATCTACGAATACCGCTTTGGCCTTTTAAATCTGTGCCATATCTCCATTACTACCCAAGCTCAAACCAATCCAGTGGTCAAACACTATAACAAATAATAAATTAAAAATGAAATACTCTTAACATCAGGCAAAGGTAGATAATTTTAATGTTTGATTCATCAATAATGGTGAGACAAAAAATACAAACTAAGCAAACAACACGAAGCATGTGAACAATTGAAGTGATGCAGATGAACAACTACGACAGTGCAGACTGACAAACAATGCATTGCACTTTGAGCAAACAAGGCAAAGCGGGCTAAACAACAAGACTGCAAAATTAACCATCAATTACACATGCAATTTCGACAAATAAACACGGCAATGTATGTAAACTAATAAACAAGGCAATGTATGTAGAGTAGTAAACAAGGCAATGTATGTTGATTAACAAGCAAGGCAATGGATGCCAACAAATAAACAAGACAATGTATGTAAATTAATTAACAAGGCAATGTATGTGGAGAAATAAACAAGTCAATGTATGTAGACTAGTAAACAAGTCAATGAATGTAAACTAATGAACAAGTCAATGTATGTAGAATAATAAACACGGTAATGTGTGGTTGACGAATAAATAAGGCAATGTATGTGGAAAAATAAACAAGGCAATTATGTAGACGAGTAAGCAAGGCAAATTTACAGTATATGGACTAATAAACAAGACAATGAAGACAACTTCAAGTAGTCAATGTAAGATAATGTTCAAGACAATGCACACTAATAAACAAGTTAATGATTGCCAACCAAATAAGTCAATGGAGATTAATAAACAAGGCAACCAGACTAATAAACAAGACAATCAGATTAATAAACAAGGCAATGAGAGCCAACCAAATAAACCAATGAAGAATGCAAGTCAATCACGAACATTAATAAACAATTAAACCAAGCTAATAGTATTAATAAACTATTCAGTCACTCTCCTAACAAGTAATCAACTATTGCTTTATAGCAGCCTACAAACATTAATAAACAATTAAATCACACTACTAACATTAATAAACTATTCAATCACACTACTAATTTTAATAAGCTCGTCAATCAGGCTACAAACATTAATAAACAATGAAATCGTTTTAGCTCTCAGATGAGCCTCGACAGTGTATACAAAAAGAAATCACATGACTAACATTCATAAACTATTCAATCAGGCTACTAACACTAGTAAACAATTAAACCACACTACTAACACTAATCAACTATTCAGTCACTACTAACCATTAATAAACTATTCAATCAGGCTACAAACATTAATAAACAATTAAATCACACTACTAACATTAATAATCTATTCAATCACACTACTAATATAAATAAACTAGTCAATCAAACTACAAGCTTTAATAAACGATTGAATCATTCGAGCTCTCAACAAACATTAATAAACAATGAAATCATTTTAGCTCTCATATGAGCCTCGACAGTGTATACAAAAAAAATCACATGACTAACATTCATAAGCTATTCAATCAGGCTACTAACACTAGTAAACAATTAAACCACACCACTAACACTAATAAACTATTCAATCACACTACTAACATTACTAAACTATTCAATCAGGCTAGGAACACGAATAAAGTATTCAATCACAACACTAACATTCATAAACTATTCAATCAGCCGATTCACACTAATAAACAATTAAATCACACTACTAACGCTAATAAACTATTCAATCACACTACTAACAATACCAAACTATTCAATCACACCATGAACGTTAATAAACGATTCAATCAGGCTATTAACATTAATAAACAATTCAATCACACGATGAACATTAATAAACTATTCAATCACACGACTAACATTAATAAACAATTCAATCAGGCTACCAACATTAATAAACTATTAAATCACACAACGAACATTAATAAATAATTAAATTACGCTTCTAACATTAATAAACTATTCATTCACACTACTCGCATTAATAAACTATTTAATCACACTATGAGCAATAATAAACTATTCAATCACACTACCATCATTTTCCAAATACCATCATTTTCTGACCATCATTAATAAACAAAGACGACTAACCTGAGTAAGAATCGTTAATTATCGAAATGTGTTGATAGAATTTATAGGTTATAAAATTAACTCTGTTTTCAACAAAACTCTGGCTATCTGTGAATGTATGACTTTCCTTGAAACTATAAATATGGAAAAGTATATATAATAGTTATTATAATAATTATAGATAAGTAATAGTAATTAAACCTAAACAATTACATTAATTATATTTAAATAATAATAGTAATTTTACATATCATTGACATGCTGCATTTTTGTCGTTCTGGTTAACGCAAATGTATAATTTTCAGGATTTTTATAAACACGACTTTGAAAACACTCGAACATCCCTGGATTGGAAATTCTCTCCACAATTATTTCAACAAGAGAGAGAAAGAGAATTTGTGGAATGGTGATTTTGTTATTGGAAGGACAATGTCGAGTTTGATAGAGTGCTGTTCATTATCATTTCAATAACGATGTCTCCTGGGAATTAGCGGCGATCCAATTCATGTCTCATGTGCTTTGTTTGTGTGTTTAACATTCATGAAGAACATGCTCTCGTAGTACATTGACCTCAACACTCGAATGAGAGTTATAAGTACATGATGTTCACTGATCGGATTATCTTTTTAATCAATTATATTAATCCGAAGGGATTGCCATGGATCCAATGGACATTCATGGAGTCGTCACAAAATCTTCTTTCTAAAGAACATGCATCATTTATTCTAAAGAATGTAAATCTTGCCACTGATCTGATCGTTTTCATGTAAAAGGTATATCGGATGTACAGAAAATGATGGTCTTTGGAATTCCATCAATGATTATAATCCAAGTAAAGTATGCACAAAATTCTATTGAACTTTATCAACTCGGTGTACAGTATAGTCTTTTAACGCGTTCAGATAAAAACAACCATTTGAACCAATGGATGTGAAATTATTATGCGACGGGAAGGACTGCTGGTCCGACGGGCAGTTCCATATCTGGAGGACAAACTGATAAATATGTGTGAAGAAATGAATTGATTATAGATGGATAGATAGGTAGATGGAAGGATGAACAAATGCATGAATTGACAAAAAGATGGACGGATGGACAGACAGGTGTCTATTTTGGATCAATGTAAACATGTACATAATGGTAAAGATTAAAATATTTCCCACTGAGACCTTTTCGAGTCCATGATTTTTATCCTTTTTTTGAAGTCATATTTGATTTTTTTTTGTTTGTTTGTTTTTTTATCCAAAATTTTTCAAACTTTTTGTATATTTCTCTCTGTAAATGCTGAGAGAGAAAACAAACGGTTGCATTCTATCCGTCCTGATGTGTTCGGAGAAAGCCGTTGTATACGGACATTTACAAGGCATTGGTCGAGACATGCATTTATGTAAACGTTTATCGATGCAATTTTTAATGATGTACAAATCATGTGGGGGGACAAAAGCGTGTATCACATTCGGATTTGTACAAAACATCAATAAATTATCGTTTTTCTTTTTGTGTTTTCCCAAGTTTAATGTTTATTAAATCATTGAATGGTAAAGTTTGTTTTTGATTGACGTTAGAAAGCAACAAATGAGATAAATCTTTCTGGAATTAAATGTCCTCATAATGCTGTTCAAAGTCGGGAACAAATTAATGGACACACAAGTGTGTGTGTGTGTGTGTGTGTGTGTGTGTGTGTGTGTGTGTGTGTGTGTGTGTGTGTGTGTGTGTGTGTGTGTGTGTGTGTGTGTGTGTTGTATGTATGATATTTCTAATACCAAATGGATACATGGATCGTATGTGCATTGTTGGGTTGATTTGGCTGTCTGGACACAGCTGAGGATGTGGACCCATCATTTGGAGAGATTCTAGACTGAAATGGTCGAAACCTCGATGAAGAATGAAGCCAAACTGATGATCTGGGTCGTCAAGAAAAAAAAATCTATCAATTCTTTACAAACTAATAAGATTCTAACTTTAGGTAAACAACTATTACAAGGTTTACAATTAAGTTTTGGGTGTTGTCGAATAAATATAATTTACATCCTTTAAATGTTCATATAATACTTTAGGAACAACCATTACTGCTCAATAAATGATTGGACTTGTGAGGAGCAGACATAAAGATAACGATGCGTATGTCTGTGTGTGCGTGTGCACTTCACCATTGAAAGTTTAAGACTTTCATAATTAAGACCTTAAATGTAGTTGGATACCAAAACAGTACCAAGATGGAAAAGTTTTATCATTAAGAAGACAGCATTGCATCTCAGGCACTTGATTACCTAATAAATAAATGAGGTACTTGATTTTTCATTGGCACCTCAACAATGCAACGTGATATTGAAATACTTTTTACTGCACTATTTAAATAGAATTAAAAAAAAATAATAATAATAATAATATAATATCACTAAATAAATTTTAATGTGTACAAAACTGGATTTGTATTTTTCTTCAAAAAGTTTGAAAGAACTGGTCATGTGAGGATTTTTCAGTGAACACGTCATGTATGTGTATTATACGTTAGAAATATACCTGCCAGTATGGTATCAATGTGTCGTAATATACATTTGTTATTTACATGCATTGTATGTATGCATGTGGTGTGTACAAATCTTGTGTGTGAACAGGTATCACTTGTATCTGCTTTGTGTATGTGTTTTACATGTATTATGCACACCTGAAACAAGCACATGTGCTGCCTGTACACCTGTACCTGTGTTGTGCACACACATGGTGCATACATGCGCTGCATGTATCTGAGTTTTGCATGCACATGTTGCTTGTACCAGTGATTCTTGTATCTGTTGCACATACTTATGTTGTGCATAAACATGCTGCATGTACCTGAGTTATGTGTAGGCATACTACATGTACTTGAGTTGTATGCAGATATGCTGCCTGTACCTGAGTTGCATGTAGATATGCTGCATGTATGTACCTGTGTTGCACATAGATGTGCTGCCTGTATGTACATGAGTTGCACATAAATGTGCTTCATGTATGTACCTGAGTTGCATGTAGACATGCTGTCAGTATGTACCTGAGTTGCACATATATGTACTGCTCGAAGCGAGTGAAGTTTTCCTTGTTTTATAAGGACTGTTTGCGCTCACACAGAGGCGCTGAAGCTGGCAGTGGGTCCTGGGGTCCCTGGTTCCACAAGCCTGCTTGGGGCCGCACACCCACTCGCCGTGTCCCTCCAGCTCCGCAGCAAGCTTCACGATGCTGAAGATTGCACGAAGAAAGCAAAAAAGTGCCGGCGGAGCCGCACCGTGTTCACCGAGCTGCAGCTCATGGGTTTGGAAAAGAAGTTTGAGAAACAGAAATACCTTTCAACACCAGACAGGTGCGCACACATTATAATACATGTTTACAAATTCATACATGACAGATACCATGCAACTCCCATATCCGAGGGTGAAACCTCGAGGAGTAAAAGGCGTTACATCACAAATTCCTACATGATACATCCATTCCAAAAGGAGCCACAAACTCTATCCGATACTATCGATACTAAACACTTGTGCTATAATGACACTATAGCCAGTCAGATTATTAGGGGTTAAGGTTCATGTGGTAAACTGTGTGTAAAAGGTAACCTGGTTTGAGATGTAAACTGAGTCGCCATCTTTATTCCTCTTCAGGATCGACCTGGCCGAGTCGCTGGGACTGAGCCAGCTTCAGGTGAAAACGTGGTACCAGAACCGACGCATGAAATGGAAAAAACTGGTTCGTCACCTTATTGGCCTTTTCAACGTAGAATATCCATTGACTGTGATTCTTCAAATGGTTTGTAATGATTCTTATACCATGTATCTTATTGTATAACCTGGACCTTGGCATTCTTGGATGTTTTCGATATCAGTTCATGACATCATATTAATAATAAAAACAAATTTAGGCACTTGCTTAAACGGAATAGTTATACATTTCATCGTACACAGATGTAAAGCTTTCACATAACTATTACAAACACACAGAAAGAACGGAAAATAATCCTTTGGCTGATGTGCTGAGACAAACACTTGTTCCATCAAAGTCAGGCCATGCAGATTTTAACAAGGCCGTGTTGCCTGCTGGGCAAACATGATACCTGTGTCAACAGAAACAGTGAAAGGGTTAATTTGTAAAGGCAGTTGGAATTGGTGCAAATTACACGTACCGCCTTCTCTTGCACGTTATCCAATGGAAGGAGAGCATGGCTTGCACTGCCTCCGCCTACAGACCGATCCGTGCATCGTCAATTTTATATATATATATATATATATATATATATATATATATATATATATATATATATATATATATATATATATATATATATATATGTGGATATATTTTGCATATATATATATATATATATATATATATATATATATATATATATATATATATATATATATATATATATATATATATATATATATATATATATATATATATATATATATATATATATATATATATATATATATATATATATATATATATATATATATATATATACATATATATATCTGTATCTATAATATCTATATATATATATATATATATGTATACGTATATATGTATATATATATATATATATATATA
>NC_140962.1:156350894-156353394 GCF_056783735.1 Eptatretus burgeri | reverse complement strand
TCCTGCTGATTGTTGAATTAATACCTGGTGGGGTTGACAGCCTGTCATCCTTCTTAAGTTAGCAAAATGAGTAACAGCTTGCTGGGATGATTAAGCCATTTGAGTATTCTGTCAGAGGGATGACCTCTCAAAGATTGTGTGCAATAGTCCCTGAAACTGCTTTGGCAGCACCAGCACTGAACAGAGTATGGTTCCATTGGATGGATGGATTTATTTCTCGAATTAATTTAATTTATCCTATCGACTTCATTTCATCTATTTATCTATATCCTTCTTTTAATTGATTTCTCTATCTACATTGAATGTATTTATATGTTTACTTCATTTTATCGATTTCTCTACTTCATTTAATCTATTTATATACCTGTATACAATTCATTTAATTTATTTGTCAATCTACTTTATTGAATTTTCATATATTTACATTTATATATTTATATATATATATATATATATATATATATATATATATATATATATATTTATATATATATATATATATATATATATATATATATATATATATATACTTAAATTTATCGATCTACAAAACTTCATTTAATCGGTCTTTCTATCTCCATTGAATCAATTTATCCATCTACTTAATTTTATCAATTTATCAGTCTACCTCATTTAATCTGTTCATCTATTTCCTTCATTTAATTAATGTATCTGTCTACTTCATTTAATCCATTTGTCTACCGAGTTCAGTGAATTGATTTAGATGTCCTTCATTTAATTAATTAGGCTGACAGGATGGCCCAGAGGTAGAGCCTCACCTCTAAGCTGTCTTTCTTGGATTTGAATCCCAACTCAGCTATAAACTCTCATCCCGGTGGTACACAGGCAAAGTAATTCATCAATGAGTGTGCTGTCTCTTGCATGGATGCTAAACAGGAATTTCATCTGCCAGCATTCGTTGGTGAAAGTTAAAAGATCCCATGGTGTCCTTCGCGAAGAGGAGGTGAGCTATCGCCAGCATCATAGCTAAATTCCAAATTCCTGCCCTAACCACAAGAGGGCATTGCATTAGCAGTAAAGCCACACCCTCAGCCAAAGATACTACCCCACATTTAATATATCCACTTAATTTAATCGATGAATACCTCAATGGTTTAATGGTAAGACCATCTACTCTGAGTCTGAGAGGTCGGTGGTTTGAACCCCGGCAGAGTCATACTGAACACTTTAAAAATGGTATGTGCTGCTTTTCTTCCTGATGCTCAGCATTTAAACGGGATAGAACGTGGAAAACAGGAGGTTGGCAATCATTGCTCAAACTTTGATGTGTCTAATGGCATTTAGTCTTGTCTTGTGTCTTGAAAGGGAACGCGTGTGTGTGTGTGTGTGTGTGTGTGTGTGTGTGTGTGTGTGTGTGTGTGTGTGTGTGTGTGTGTGTGTGTGTGTGTGTGTATGTGTGTGTGTGTGTGTGTGTGTGTGTGTGGGTGTGTGTTGTCAGGGCTGTCAATATATATATATATATATATATATATATATATATATATATATATATATATATATATATATATATATATAATATTCTGGTTTGACATAGTATATAAATAACGATGATAATTTCAAAACGGTTTCATTTGAAGTCAAAGTGCGAGGAGAATTCAATACTTACACATCCAAACATTGATTAAATAATAAATAAATAAATAATAATAATAATAATAACAACAACAATAATTTTTATCGGCCTGTATCCAGAGAAATTCCTCTTTGATGACGCCGTAAGTTCAAAAACCATGAAAAAACCAACAAACATAAAACAGAAAACAACAAAAGCAATAAGAAGACTGGTTAAAAAAAATGGAAGATGGACTAAACAACAAAATGTGTAAGAATTTGAATTCAACATTTGACTTGCAAAAAGTACAAATGACTTATTCAAAATGTTCATCTTCATCCACTGAGCACGAAAGTGTCTCCCTGATTGCAGTTTTTCATAAGTTTCTCCATTTTTTTTGCCTTTTTTCAATCAACGAAGTGAGGCCATGACAGTATGACCAGTGCACTGCAGGTGACCTGTACCTGTTCTTGCCAATGGACCCTCGTTTCTGTCAAAGAATGTAAACGCTTCAACAGAGCCCACAGGGCTCACCTTTCTTACCTATGTGTGTGGGCAGGTGCTCCAAGGAGGTGGTCTTGAATCCCCTACCAAGCCCAAAGGTCGACCGCGCAAGAACTCCATCCCAACGAGTGAGCAAATCGCGGCGGAGGAGAGAATGCGAGCAGAGCGACGGGAGAGTGACCCCTCAGACCCCCAAACCATCGGCATCGAGCTCACGGGCTCAGAACCAGCACGATTGTGCTCGGATCATGCGAACAGTGATGACCGAGTGGAAGAAGGGCCACCCGATGACCCGGACCGTCAATGAAAGGCCAAATTGATCTATTCAATACTGCAGGGTCCAGTTGAAGAACTTGCTTTGAGCGACTATCCCTATCGTTCTGACCTCCTCCGCAACAATGACGGACCTGGATTCGGTCTCCA
>NC_140962.1:156323394-156348394 GCF_056783735.1 Eptatretus burgeri | reverse complement strand
GGATCCAAAAGTCCTGAGTTCAAGCCCCGTTGGGCCACTGAATTAATACACCAGGGGGTTGACTCAGCCTGTCATCCTTCCAAGGTCGGCGAAATGAGTACCAGTGTACTGGGCCGGTGTATACCCCAGTTAAAATAGGTGTACCATATCCCTGTGTCGTAAGAGGCGACCAGGGTTGCATCAGGAAGGGCATCCGGCATAAAACATGTGCCAAATCACTCTGCGGATCATACGGATGATCCGCTGTAGCGACCCCGAACGGGAGCAGCCAAAAGAAGAAGAAGAAGGTGAGGTTTAGGACTTGGGGGTTGAGGTTTTGAGTCTGGGGTTTGAGGTTTAGGGGGCTGAGATTTAGGACCTGGGGTTTGAGGTTTAGGGGCTGGGATTTAGGGCCTGGGGTTTGAGGTTTGGAGCCTGGGGTTTAGTGCCTAAGGTTGAGGGCCTGGGATTTGAGGTTTCGGGGCTGAGATTTAGGACCTGGGGTTTGAGGTTTTGGGGCTGGGATTTAGGGCCTGGGGTTTGAGGTTTAGGGCCTGGGGTTTGAGGTTTAGAGCCTTGGGTTTAGTGCCTGCGGATGAAGGCCTGGAGTTTGAGGTTTATGGCCTGGGATTTAGGGTCTGGGGTTTGAGGTTTAGAGCCTGGGGTTTGGTGCCTGAGGTTGAGGGCCTGGGGTTTGAGGTTTAGGGCCTGGGATTTTGGGTCTGGGGTTTGAGGTTTCGGGCCTGCCCGGTTCCATGTTTACCTCTGAAACCGGAGGTTATGTTTTACCCCCTGTTTGTTTGTGTGTTTGTTTGTTTGTTTGTTTGTTTGTGTGCAGGACATCTCAAAAAGTTGTGGATGGATTCGGATTAAATTTTATTTGGTGGAGAGGTTGTGTGTGTGACAAGGATGAACTGATTAGATTGGTTTGAAAATTTTTTATGTGATTCTTCACCATTGAGAGATAGGGCCAAAAACAATATATCGCATGATTTTTCAAAGTAGGGGACGGATTCGGATGAAACTTGGTGGTCACTTTGGGTGTGTATTGAGGAAGAAACAGTTAGATTTTGGTGAAGAACCGAAATCGGATCTGGCTACGATAATTTTTTCAGTGATTCCTCCCCCATTGAGAGAAAGGGCCAAAACCGATATATGGCATGATATTTCAAAAATGTATTGTGCCCGATTTGTTCTCGTGGATCTGGCATTGTGTGGCGGAGGTATGTGCTCCACTGAGTGCCCTTCTAGTTTTTTTTTGCTGGGACAGGAGAAGCAACACATCCAGGGTTGAGTGACTTTGCCGAAGAGGAAATGGATGGTTTGTGATAATAAGACAATTAGAGAAGATGAAGGATTTACCTGTGTCGAGTTGAGATGATCCATGGTTTGTTTACTGGAAATGATCCATGGAGATGATCCATGCCATTTTTGTGAAGTGGGACAACAATGATATTGGATGGACAGTGGGAAGTCATGGTTCCATTCTTGCTGGTCTTGCTGGTTCTTGCTGGTCGTGCTCTACAAGGTGCAGCAACGGAGTGTTGATCACTCGGTCTCGTTATAAACAACCTTAATCTGGTAAGTTCACTAACGAGCCTTTTATACGAGTGAAGTTAAAGTATAACTCAGCTGCACACCTTCACACCCAGATTTTTTGAAACAAATTATCGGGAGCCATTTATTTATTCCGTCCCGCAAGCATGGGGGGATCCACCTGCGATACCAAACACCGTAAGTACGTCCGTACGAGCAAGGAGGGAATCTTAACCTGTGATTGGCATCGAAGGACATGATCTCTTAAGACCTTTAAACAACAAGCAAACTCAATGAGTATTCACTCAAACGGGATGTAGAATGTAGGCAAACACGTTCCTTTCGCATAAACTTTGAGAGAATTTATTTGCGCACAAGTTTTGGATATGGCCATGGACCCCTGTCCCCACCTCCCACCCTCACCATTATATACAATATCCGAAGTATGGCGTGCAGCTGTTTGCCATTAGCATTTGAACGCGAAATTGCCTTATTAATCTTATCGCCCCGAGCCGCTTCGCCACAACGGCAGAGTTAATCATCGGAACGTGACGTGGCGAGAGCGCAAGTCGCCTCCGGTGCGCCCTGGGCCCAGCCCCGAGATTCAGACAGGGAGATTTAAACATTTTCCGGGTAATTGATCGCTTTATTTCTGCCTGGCGGGCCTTCAAAGCCCGGCCGTGTGACGTACGCCTGCTGGGACTGGAGCGGATCATCCGCACTTTATCTCTCCGACCCTCCCCGCGACGCAACAACAGGTCTTCGTAACGACCGTCGGCGTTTTGCCGCGTTTTTCAGCTTTTTAATAGTTATTTTTCTTGTTTATTTTTTTCCCGCGCTTTTTTTTTCCCGCGCTTTTTTTTTTTTGGCCCGCGCGCACTTTTTGCGCCGTCACTGACACCACTCGCAAAGGCCACGGTGGCATGGTGTTTGTATGCGCAGAGACTCGGTGAGCGATGATGCGCAATTTCAAAACTGGGATAATGATGGGAAAAGCAAAAAGACTTAACGCCTAATTAAAATTAATAAATGGCCCAACGGAGACCTAATAATGGCGGAATTAGTGTGTTTACAAGAAGAGGGGCAGAAAAACACAGCCGCTAATGGTTTGCAGGGGTAGAGAACGCAAGGACAGCACTCCGCCACGTGGAGCTGTGGATCAGAGCCATTCATCACCTCGACGTTAACTGATGCAAATGGTTTGGCTGGACCGGGTCCACAAAACCGCACCAAACCACACAATTGGGCGGTCTATAAACGTGCTGTGGGGATGGGGGTTCAGAGTAGGCAGCTATTGGTCGTTGTAATTTCAGGCATGCAACCGCTTGCATGCTTGTTGTGGCCACTACAGGCTCGTTTACACCACATCTTGGAATCCACTTGAGACCCGGAAGGACCGCATGATGTTGTGTTGATAACCAATCCGATTGGTCATGGGTGGGAACGTGGCGTGTTGAGTGCTAAGAGCTGTCAGTCACTACAATACCAGGACCGTCGCGGCCACTTCAGCCTGGGTAGAAATGACTATCCATCAACGTCATCGGTGTGACGTCATGATTTTGTAGAGGAATGTGAAAAATGGTCGACATTGTTGTGTATGTGGAGCCAAAGAGTTTTTCTCAGTGCTGGGAAACCAAGTAAGTGCAACATTTACTTTTACTCTCGTCGGACGAGTCTGTTGAACAATGGCAAAGTCAATGTGTACGCCATCCATCAAATGGACATGAAGCTGGATGACCCATCGACCAGCAGTGGGTGTCGGTGGATATTGAAGATTCCCACGGTGTATTTCAAGAAGATTGGGCGAGTCGTCGCCAGTACCCTGAACAAATCACAGATTCTTGCCCACCAATAACCCTTGAGTCGAGTATCCTGGGACGGAGTGGTAATCTCCTCATGATTGGTTTGCACCTTCAACCGTTTCTCGACATGCTGTGAATGCCTCAAAGAGCTATCAAGGGGTCGTGTCTCCATTATTTTATTATATTACAGATCATGACTTACTCCAATACTCACTTTTGAACAGACTATGGTCTGGGCTTCCCGGGCACACTATAAACCTTCCTTGGAGACAGGTTTAAACTGGCTGTATTGTCTGATAAAACGTTTGGTGGACCATAAGGTTGCCATGGACCATTTTGAAAGAGTTTGGGGTGATTTAGCCACTGCTAACTTCCTTCTCTGACTGCTGCTGGAAGGGGTGAAATGGCAAGCCACCCAGTGTATTTCTTGCTGCGAGACTGCTAATTGGCAGCACCTATGCTCTGGGAAGAGTACGCACTTTTCCAATCATGAGACTCTTTAAAAATAAAAATACAATTGGCTTTCACAAACTCACTGCAAATTGCAACAAAACATTATGGACGACTCAAGTTCTAAGCTATTCTCAATTAGCTGACCATTTTCATTTCAATTATCTCAACTGTCATATGATCAGCATTTTCCAACACAATTTGAAATATGAAAATAGCGAGTCACCCTCCAAGAGGGAGAAAGAGTGAGTCATGCCTTCGGGGAGTGACTCCGGCCTTCAGGGAGATGGAGTCATGCCCTCGGGGAGAGAGAAAGAGATAGTCACGCCCTGAGAGAGAGAGAGAGAGAGAGAGAGAGAGAGAGAGAGAGAGAGAGAGAGAGAGAGAGAGAGAGAGAGAGAGAGAGAGAGTCATGCCCTCGGAGAGAGAGTCACGCCCTCAGAGAGAGAGTCACGCCCTCGGAGAGAGAGTCACGTCCTCAGAGAGAGAAAGAAAGAGTCGAGCCCTGAGAGAGAAAGAGTCATGCCCTCAGAGTGGGAGAGAGGGAGAGTCATGCCCTCAGAAAGAGAGAGGGAGAGTCATGTCCTCGGAAAGAGAGTAATGCCTTCAGAAATAGAGAGAGAGTCACTCTCTCGGGGAGAGAGGGAGAGGGTCACTCCCTCAGAGAGAGGGAGAATGTCATACTCTCAGAGGGAGAAAGAGAGAGAGTCATCCATCAGAAAGAGAGAGTCACACCCTCGGAGAGAGAGATAATCACATGCTCCTGGAGAGAGAGTCACACCCTCAGAGAGAGAGAGAGAGAGAGAGAGAGAGAGAGAGAGAGAGAGAGAGAGAGAGAGAGAGAGAGAGAGAGAGAGAGAGAGAGAGAGAGAGAGAGAGAGAGAGAGAGAGAGAGAGAGAGAGAGAGAGAGAGAGAGAGAGAGAATCACATCCTCAGGGAGAGAAAGAGTCACATCCTCGGGAGAGAAAGAGTCACATCCTTGGGGAGAGGAGTCACACTCTCAGAGAGAGAGACTCACATCCTCAGGGAGAGAAGGAGTCACACCCTCGGAGAGAGAGAGAGAGTCACATCTTCAGAGAGAGTCACATCTTCAGAGAGAGAGAGAGAGAGAAAGAGTCATACTCTTGAGGAGCAAGTCATGCCCTCAGGAGCGAGTCATACACTTGGGAAGGGAGTCACACTCTCAGGGTAAGAGTGTCATGCCATCGGAGTGAGAGTCATGCCCTCAGAGATCGAGAGGTTCATGCCATTGGAGAGGGAGAGAGTCACACTCTCGAGGAACGAGTGAAAGGAAAGATCTTGATGGTGTTGTTTTCCCCTGATTGGTGATGTCAGACAACCAGACAGATGATCTGCCGAGATAGTTTTGAACAGAAACTACTGGAAAATATGTGCAAGTTGGCTGCCTCACTTCCTCAGTGTCACTTCTTCAGCTTTCAGGTGTTGTTCAATAGTCGATCCTTTCAATGTATATGTTCTTGGGGAAATTAATAAAATGGTTATCAAAAGTTGTAATTGTATAAAATGTGAACAGATTACATGCTGTTATGATGGTGGGTATTCAAGACCATTGTGACTCGGGGCAGGTATGGAATAAAGAGGTCTCAGCTTCCCACTGGGTAATTTGGTGTGAATATGAGTTCAAAAACATGACTGCGGCAAAATCACAGAATTGGCCAAATGAGCTGTAAAGCAATTTGCTTTTCAAGCACTTCCGCATGCAAACCCCAAACTGCCCACCTAAAGGATATAATTGCCAATTTGCTACTCACTATGGAGCCCGCTGCCAATGGTTCACATTAACAAGGATTTAATGAAAAGATAATTGTGGGGGGTGGGGGGGGTGAGAGATGAAGAGCATGGCCGCATAGTGGAGAATAGTAGATGAGACAGAAAGAAGAGAAAACCTGCTCCCTACGTGACGCGTACACATGCAGGGTGAGTCTTGGTTTGGCCCGTCTTCCTGGGAACCTGTGTACCTCCCCAATCATGCTCGTTACACAAGATCACTTGTGCCACAAGCCGTGCCATGGATCACCACACACCACCAAACCACGAAGGTCCTGGCAGGACACATGGCGCAAAACAGTTCTCTATGAAGGCAAACAGGCAGGTGAGAAGGTGTGAGCCACAGAGAAGAAATAACCCAACCAGCACAGTGCATGAGCTTGTATGTATCCCAAGGGACACGGAGGACCACCCACGGCGCATACCCAATGGCCGACGCTGCTATCTGGCCACACTTGATGGCTCACTCTGACTGGCAGTGCAAACCAGGGAATTTCCACATCAAGTGTGGTCCGGTATCCTTGATCGTGATGATGCCGATATATGTGTCCTTCTGCTGCACCCAAGATCATGCTCAGTGGCTGCACCGATTGGCTGTAACTCAGAAGAAAGGAGGGTCGAGTCTTTTTGTAGTTGTGTACATGAGTGGGTTTTTGAATTGTTTGGTGCGATCTCCATAAAAAAATGAAAGTAGACAAGACTACGTAAGGTCTCATTTAGGACAGACTGTATAAGGACATCAGGGGAGGTTCGAAGAAGATGCATGGAGGAGGAAAAGGCAGGGTGTAGATACAGACGCTTGGGCGGGGCAACTATATCTTTCTAAACAAGTGCCCTACACCTTTTGTTTAATTACAGGGATTTCATTACACTTATGCTGAGATGCACAATGAATTCACTATTCTAAATTACTTCTTATTTTACGAATAAACTCGATAATATGAAGGAACTACCAGCCGATGAGAGTGCGTTTGCTGATGAGGCTACGCGGCCGCCATATTATGACTCACGAATGACCGAAAGTTCTACAGTAAACGATGCAAAAATATTTCAACAGCAGAATCGATTTTATTCTCCCTTTACATAATAATTGCTGTTTATTAATGAAATATACAATAAACGAATGAATGACAGTACGCAGAACTTTAGACAGTATAACTCACATTCAGTTCCGCCGATAAAGTAAAGCTACACTGTATAGAGGGTTCCAGTTGTATGTTCAACGGATAACTACAGTACCTGTGAAATGACTTCCCACAGCCAAAATATTGTTTGTTTTTGCACCCAAGTGCAACACAACACACGCCAACACTGTGCTAGTACGGGCATTATATGACATGACCTCACACAAATTGCAACAGAAACTTTCTCATAAATACGTCCTGTATAACATTTCAAAAGTCCTAAGGAATCCAAGTGGTGGAAATTATTGAAAAGTACTGAAATCGGTGATGGCATTTTTCTCCATTGCCGCCAATCTTAAAATAATGGATTTTTGCATGTCTGCTTGTCTGATGTCCACACAAAGGGTTCAGTACTATCCACAATCGACCAGGAACTTTGTTTTACATGAGACATAATATTGGGTGCAGTACGGTGCATGTTCACAAGGAAATTCACAACAAATGGAAGAGATTTGCATTGTAAAAACGGTCAAGTTGAAAGTTGCAAAATGTGCAATCAGTGAAATTCATGTGTGGTTATATGGCACAGTTACTGTACTTTAAAAATGATTGTGCAAGCTCCAGGAGGAACATCCAGATGTCCACCAGAGATTTGAAGAGGGATTCCATGTGGTCAGAAGAAGTAATCGCCTATGGGCTGGCCTGTCCGTAGATCTCATCATTGAACAAGTGCAAATGAGAAGCATGAAGACCAGTGGTGGCCTCACAAAAGGGCGAGGAATGACAGAACAGCAGCGTGTAACATGGCTCCTCGCCATGCCAGCTTGCGCTGAAGTCAACAATGACATGCAAGAACTAACAGGAGTCAATTACAACACTGGTGAGCAAAAACAAGGACATAACAGATGCAAGGCAAGCACGTAACCTGAAGGACACATGCAGTTCTGAACTATCTCCATGAAAGAAACCCCTTCTGCCCTGATCCAAGCTTGCGCAGTGTCTCGACTGGGGTCCATGCACACTACTGTGAATGTTGACAAGGAAAAGACTATCAGGAACACCATCTTGGCTAGCATGGATGGACACACCACTGCTGAGTACACATTCATGAAAAGGGATCAGGCAATCGCCTTGAGCACGCAATCATCAGTGAAGATTGGTGG
Organism: Eptatretus burgeri; assembly: GCF_056783735.1. Taxonomy (NCBI): domain Eukaryota; kingdom Metazoa; phylum Chordata; class Myxini; order Myxiniformes; family Myxinidae; genus Eptatretus; species Eptatretus burgeri. The sequence continues at coordinate 156,340,551 of NC_140962.1, read as the reverse complement.
CAAAGCAGTGCAGGTGGATCCTCAACTTCTTTTCCAGCGATTCACAGTTGCTGCAAAAGCATCACGAGATCTGGCATCAGTATTCAAGTATGAGCTGTGCAGTCATCCACCAGCACAGTTTGACACCTCCCTAATGCTTCAACAGCAGCAGAAGCCAGTGCTCGCAGATGCCATCTGGGCCCTCCTCACACTTGACCTTCCAGGGATCACAGGTCAGGTTCAGTATGTGCTGGATGGCGGAGCACTTGTTCAGCGCATCCCATGGACACGTGGATCCACATGCAATAACATCTGCAGGTTGTACACCGAGTATGTCACAATAACGTATGGGGAGGCAATTGTCGTTTTCGATGGTTATGAAAGTACATCCACCAAGGACATGACACACCAGAGACGAGCAGGTAGGAGGACTGGAGCAACTGTGACTTTTGATGAGGGCATGCTTGTTACAATGAAGAAAGACGAGTTCCTCGCAAACACCACAACCAAGCAACAGTTCATCAACATGCTCAGTGGCCAACTGCAGAAGAAGAACTGTCAGACATATCATGCTTCAGGTGATGCTGATCTCCTCAGTGCAGAAAGCAGTGGAGTCTTCAACCACAACAAACACTGTGCTCATCGGTGATGATACAGGACTGCTCATGCTCTTTATCTACCATACCAAACTTGAGTCACATGACCTCTTCTTCCAACCTGAGCCAAAGAAGTTCACAAAGAATCCACGTGTCTGGAACATCGAGGCTCTCAAGCAGCAACTGGGTCCCAGTTTGTGCACTCACATTCTCTTCATCCACGCGATCCTTGGATGTGATACTACATCCCGCCTGTATGGCATTGGTAAAGGAGCCGCCCTCAAGAAATTCACAACCAGTGACGACTTCCATGAGCAGGCTACAGCGTTTGACACTCCGTCAGCTTCCACAGCAGATGTTGTGGCAGCAGGAGAGAATGCTTTGGTCTGCCTGTACAATGGTAAGCCTGGGGAGGGACTCGACTCACGACGACACAAGCACTTCTGTGAGGAGGTGGCTACTAGAGCTTCTTATGTACAGCCACAGAGTCTACCACCTACCTCTGCAGCAGCAAAGTACCACAGTCTTCGCGTGTACTACCGGGTGCGGCAGTGGAAGGGAACTGTGGATGAACTCCTGCCGCCAGACTGGGGATGGAAAGAAAGTGATGGGGGGCTCATTCCTGTCCAAACTGACTTACCACCAGCTCCCCAGGAACTCCTGCAGGTCATCAGATGCAGCTGCAAGACAGATTTGCAGCAGCCGAAGGTGCACATGCAAGAAGCACGACATTGAGTGCTCTGTTGCATGTAGCAACTGCAAAGGATCAGAATGTGATGACGATGACGATTATGGGCATCGATTGGTTGGGGACGGGGGTGACATTCCCCCTCCCCACTTTTTATCAAGGGGGGGGGACAACATATCGACTGTACCCCCACTTTTTTCATTGAACGTAAGTTACGTAACACAAAACGAGCTGCTCTAGTACAACCAGGCCGAGATGCTCCTCAAATACAAGAATAAATTTTTTAATCTCTATAATTCCAGCAATCTCTGTGTACTTGTTTGTCTGTGGGCATGTTTGTCTGTGACTGCTTTTTCTCGACAACCACTGGTCTGATCTACTTGAAACTTGCCAGGTATATTGCTGGGGAGCCGAGGATGTGCCTTTTCAAGGTTTGAAATTAATCGGACAAGTGGTTCCCAAGTTATGGTCTCCGTACTCGCAAGCCGTTCGCGTCTGCTTTGGCTTTGGGAGTTGGACCAAACCATTTCATGTAAAAAGAGGGGGGGGGGGTTGCCCAATACAGAGCCTCTCTGGATCTTTACTTTTTGCCAAAAACAACAACATAAAAAGAACCGTTAGTTTTATTGGTCTATTATAGTTCTATTAAAGATGATAGGTTGACAATTCAACATTGAGGGATCCGTGCTTCCCAAGCCATGGTCTCCCACCCACCAAGCGTCCATATCGACGTCACTTTTTGATCCTTCGATGTCGGCTCTTCCTATCATTGCGAAGCAGAATTCGCCAAGCGTTGGATTGTTCACCCACTAACAGGGAACGTGACCTTGACATTTTGAGGTATGTTGGGACGTTTTCGGACTTTGTATCGTCATTTTATGAGTGTTTAAAGAAATCGCGGCTTCATGGCCCAGAGCGCCACGCCTCAGATAGTGTTAGGCCGCAACGGCTCGGGGCTCCTTTAGCGACCAAAATAGTTGATTTCACCTTTCTAACTTATATCGCCGGATGCCCGATATTTTTACCTGCACGATGATGTGTGTGTTTAATTTTTGTGACTTTGCACCGTCAAGTTATAAGCTAATAAAAGATTTTGCGGTCTGGTCTGCTGATTTGAGATGGTGGAGCTTGTGCAGGATGACGCGGTTCCACTCTACCAGCTCGCACGAACGAACGGAAAGATATTTTGTAATTCTGTTTTTATATTTCGCAGTCGATAACAGTGGCCAAAATCCCAACGTTGAAAACCGGGTGAAAATCGAAGGAAAGTGCGTATTTTGGCGACTAAATTAGCTTTGAATACTTGGGAAACATAAAATAAAATGCGCTGATTCACTCGCTTTTGCGGCGGTTATTGTAAATAATGTTTTCATCGGTACTTGGACTTAGGGGAGATATAGACCTACAAAACGAGAGGTATCATTCGGTCGTCGGACTTATGCGGATTAAATTATAGATTTTAAAAGGTAGCTGTTGAAAAATATGCAAAATTCACCTAAACGATTCGGACAAACGAACGGAAAATTATTTTTGAATTCTGTTCTCGGAGTATACAGTATCTATAGGGTAGTAATGAGATTACCTCGAAAATCCGATTAAAAAAAGGCTTAGGATTAGTAGCTTATCCGCGGCTTGCAATTTTTACTAGGAAAAAATACCGTTCCGGAAGGAATTTCTCTTCCGCCATCATCCGAATAATTTTCCGTTTGCAGGAGGCCAAAGAGGAAGGATAGACCGTCAGAATAAGGACAAAGGATAGGCCGAATAAAAATGCCCTGTAACGCAAAAATAACCCCTATAATTCACATGTCAAATTTATTCAACTGAAATGAAATTCCCTTCTCGTTTCATAGAGGAAATGGATATCGGAAAGTTTTTCACGACAGCATCAAGTAGCACATCCCCGACCACTCTCCTGGAGCAATCAAGTTTCCAGAAAGAGGTGGACGATTCAAAGGAGAATATAGCAGAAAAGGGTGCATGTGCGAGTACTCGGCCTAATTTCCCAGATCAGCATTTTCAACCTCATGATGTCAGTTGTATGCCAGTCCAAATACTGCCAAACCGAAAATTGAAGTTTCAACAACAGTGCTTCAAAGATTTTCCGTGGCTTCATTTTGATCAGAGCATAGGCGGTGTACTCTGTCACACCTGTACGGATGCTTCTTGTGAAAAATCGTACCGAACTTGCCCGCTGTGCAGAAGACGCATTTGTCTCAAAGGGCTTTCGGAACTGGAAAAAGGCCACAGAAAAATTCAGACAACACGAACGATCAAACACACATAGGCTTGCCTCTGAAAATCTGAAATGTTGCAGAAGTCAACCTGGTGTCCATGTGCAGCTGAGCAGCAAACTGCGAGAAGAGCAAAGATCTGCATGGTGAGCACTTGTGAAGATTATCACCTCACTGCAATATTTAGCCTGACAAGGTTTTGCAATTCGAGGGAAGGATGCCTCTGAAGGGAATTTCAAGATACTCTTACAGTTGCAGGCCGAGGATGATGTATACCTCAAAATGTGGCTGTCAAGGAAGACGACGTTCACAAGTGGAGAAATTCAGAACGAAATTCTACAGTTGATGAGTCATGCCATCCTCAGAAATATCTGCAGTAACGTGAATGAAATGTCCACTCAGTTCTGACTCGTAACTGATGGAACGCAAGATATTCAGGGTAATGAGCAGGAGTCGGTGTGTGTGCGCGATGTGACGGATTCCTTTGATGTTCAAGAAGATCTCATCGGCCTCTACCAAGTATCATCAACAACAGGAGTATCACTTTGTAAGATGCTTCAGGATGTCCTAATTCGGTGTCAACTCCCTATTGAACACCTCAGAGCGCAGACTTACGATGGGGCAAGCAACATGTCCGGAAAGTACAAGGGCTGTCAAGCACAGCTAAAAAAACTCCAACCGCTGGCCAATCATGTTCACTGTGGAACTCATGTCACCCAACTCATTACATCCAAGGCCCTACAAACTGCACCATTCATAAGATATGCCCTTGATTATGTCCAGGTACTCAGCAACATCTACAACAACTCTGGAAAATTCAAGCATCTGTACTTGAATATCCACGCTGACGATGCTGACACTCCTTGCCCTATATGCTTGAGGCTAATTTGCCCGACGCGTTTGTTAACTCGTTCTCCTGCCGTGAAATCGATATTGGATAACTATGAAGCGGTACTGGATGCCCTTCAACAAGCAAGTGATGACTTTGGTACGAACACGGCATCACGAGCCAACGGTATTCGAAGCTGTCTTTCATCAGGAAAGTGTGTTCTCTGTCTGTTTGCATCATTGCCCATTCTCCAATCCCTTGAATACCTCAATAAGGCACTGCAGGGTTCACAAGTTACCGTCTCTGGTATGCTTACTGCTACAAAGGTAACTGCACAGAATCTCCAATCTCTCCATACCGACCAGACGTTTAAGGAGGTTTTCGAAGCAGCACAACAGAAGTTCCTGCAGTGCCAACTAGATCCAGTGACCCTCCCTCATTAGCACAAGCTTCCAAAGAGACTTGATGGAGGCATGCAGGAATACACTGCCAATTCTGCAGAGGAGGTATACAGAGTAGAATTTTTCAAAGTCATCGACAGCACATCCAAGAACTTGAATGAGTACTTCACATCAACCGACCTCATGGCGTATAGGGACTTGGGTGAAATGCTCTTGTCTGGGTCATTCAAACCACAAATAGTCCGCAAATATCCCGAACTATCGGATTCCCTAGAGCAATAACTTGGCTTCTTTCGTAACCAGTTCAGTGGTTCATCTGTTGAGGATTACCGTAAGATATTTGTAGACGTGGTGCCGGAAGTCCGTCGAATGTTCCCACAGGTAGAACGTTTGCTTAGGCTTCTATTGGTTTCCCCAGCAAGTTCATGCGAAGCTGAACGGTCACTCAGCGCACTCAGACGTATGAAGACTTGGTTACGTTCCACAATGACCCAACAAAACCTCAACCATCTCATGATCTGTCATGTTCACCGAGATCGTCTGACTGCACTTGACCCCCAAGATATTTCTACAAAGTTTTTAACTGGATCGGCAGACAAGAGGGTTCATATTTTTAGCAAGTTTTAAGGTAAGTTGGCCGTACTCGTGTAATATCAATTTGTATGTCAGTCTAGTTTTCAGTTTATGTTTAGTGAATCAGTTCAAGGGTCATGAGAAGGAGGCTTGATAAACAATTCTTTATATATATATATATATATATATATATATATATATATATATATATATATATATATATATATATATATATATATATATATATATATATATATATATATATATATATTTCTTTGATGACACTTGAAACTTTTAAATGTGTATTATTAATGTTTCATTAATTTCGCTCCGTCTGCTTACATTTGATAAAAAGATGGTCGATAGATGGTCAGATTAATTTAAGGGATTTGTGTGATCAGAAGGCAGCATGTCAACGAGCGTATAAAATCAAGAATTTGCAAGGGTAGACTTGCTGTGTCCACGCCGGCACGAAGTGGGCTTCGTGGTCTGGACATGCAATGTCCCCCCCACTTTTCAAAAGCGATCGACACCCATGATGACGACGATGATGAAACCAGTGGTTGAGTAACCAGACAACCTAAAATATTATGTTGCCTTATATAGTATAATAGTGCTGTTCCTTTAAAATAATGTCTTCAGAAGCACATGACTTTTTATCGTTACACATTATTAGTTGTGTTGAACACCAGTGCATGCACTTTAAAGTATACATGCCAGGCCATAATCAATGGATTTAAATCATTTAGAGGTCTTATCTGAAGGCACGGGTCATCTCAATATTAAAACCAAACCATCTTCGTATGGAAATATGTGTTTAGTATTACATATATAGTTAGAGCGTTGCTAAATATCCCATTATAAAGTCGCAAAAAGTGGTACCAGAGTACGGTTAATAAACATTTTGGAAAAAATAAATAAATTAAATTAAATTAAAAATAATTTTATTTTATAAAAAAATTAATTTTTCAAACACTTGGATTCATTAGGACTTTTTATATTTTATAGAGGACACATTTATGAGTAATGAACAGTTATCAGATTTTCTGTTGCAATTTGTGTGAGGTTCAGTCCTTATTTGTCATATAATGCCGAGCATGCTGCCCTTGCAGTTGTGGTGAGTACCAAGATGGTGGCCGGTGACTTCAGTTTTTTTTCAGCAAACCAGTGATCCAGTTACATTTAGATCAGTGCATTTAATCCATTATACCATATCTGTAACATTACATATCCTGTTCGGATTTTTTTTTTATAGTAATCAAACAGCATCACAGTTTTTACCAATGTAAATACTGTGTGACATCATTCGGGGCTAGGCTTGTTGTATTCTCAGCAATTCCTGTGAAAGCAGTCACGTCTGATCTATATGGGTCTCTGATAGTCCATCAAAGCTCACATGCAATTTATAGCCAATCACAGACCACCAATGTTAAGCATCTTTTCCATCGTTTAAAACAGCAATGTAAAGTGCAAAATCATTTAATTTTCAGGGACTGCACAGTAATTCTCAGAGATGATTAAGTTTGAGATGTCTTACTCTTTGAGTTCCCCTTTCATACAAAGTCCTGGCTCATGGAGGAGAAAATTTCCTTTGATGGTTTACATTTACATCTGTAGGTCTTGCTGTGACCGGGAACTCATTGTCATATCCACAACGCTTTACCATTGTGTGAAAACGACACTATTGTGAAAATTTTGTGAAAAAAAAAATCGTTCAACTCTAACCTGGGTCTGAAAACTTTAAAAATGGGACATGCTTGACCTTCAGCATTTAAAACGGATAGAGCATGGACAAACAACTATAGGCTGGCAACCATTGTGCAGGAAAACAAACAAACAAAAAACAATTCTTTAAAATATGTAAATTTATCATCTTCCATTACTTCAAGGGGAAGTGTCCATCCATCATGCTTTATTCTAAAGGGTTCCTGCTGTCATATAATAAAAATGGTACCATTGTTAAACTCATTCTGTAATTGATTAACTTTGTTGGAAAACTAATATAATCAATTTAATTGGAACAAATATTCATGTCCGTTTAATCATTGATGTGAGTTGTAAAAGCCTGTCTTTCCGGGAGAAAAGAGGAAGAAGCTGGACCTGGAGCTTGAATGTGGTGGTGACAACGGTACGACAGCAGGAACCCTTCTGCTTCCGGGTTTGGAGCGTCGACAGGTCTCCCCCAGGGCTCTCTGCTGACAATCTCAAAGTTAAGTTTCCGGTGGTTATCTGTCCCATTTTAACTGTTGATTTTCTCACCTACATGTTACTGTGTGTTCCTAGTTCGGTTTTGTTTCAAAAATTGTGCTATTTTGTGAGATTTTGTCAACCTTGTCTTACCAGGTGTTTGAGGCCTACCCTTGAGGCTTGAGGCCTACCAGTTCCCCTCGGTGTACGATCGTGTTTATTTGTTTTTTCTCCCCATTACCTTCAATTTCTATCTTCCCCACTTGCCTAACATCCCCCATTCCTCCCAACCAATCACTCTATTTCTTATCTTAAACCAAAAAAAAAAACACCGCGACCTTTCTCCTTGCTCACTCACGAGTCTCGATTCTTCTTCTTCTTCACCCTCTTCAAGCTCTTCCTCTTCACCCTCTTCCTCTTCACCCTCTTCCTCTTCACCCTCTTCCTCTTCACCCTCTTCCTCTTCACCCTTTTCACCCTCTTCCTCTCTTCTTCTCCACCCTCTTCACTCTCTTCCTCTTTACCCTCTTCATGCTCTTCCTCTTCACCTCTTCACCCTCTTCCTCTTCACCACTTCACCCTCTTTCTCTTCACCCTCTTCACCCTCTTCCTCTTCACCTCTTCACCCTCTTCCTCTTCTTCCTCTTCCTCTTTCCACAACACTTCCATGACCTAATCTGTTGAAAACTCTCTCAAACAATAATAATAATAATTATAAAAACGATCTCCTATAATGCTTCATCTTCCTCTTTTACACATCTGGTACTCTTTACTGGATCATAATGCACTACTCTTCTACTATTTTTTCTCAATTCGACCTCTCCTCTATACCTTGCCCAAAAAATCCAACTGTTACAGCATTTCTTCTCTCCATTCTCTGAATTCGCCTTTATTGCATCCATCAAGAAACGTGTTAAATCGCTTCTCTGACCTAAAACTTAAAAAAACCCCAGTTTGCGATGAATTCACTTTCCATCAACCATTCTTTTTTTTCCAACTTCAGTGCCAACTCACCCCTCTCACCCATCACTCTCAAAGCAAACATCCCACTCTACTCCCTCCAAGCCACCCTCTCACCTCTCTCAAAAACTCCCCCCTCACCTTTCTCCCACAATTCATCCCCCTCACTCCTCCTTCCCAAAGTTGCCCCCCTCCCATCCACAAAGCTGCCTCCTTCCACTGCCCTCTCACCTCCATCTCTTCACTCCACCTCCTCAAATCCTCAACTGCCTTCTTCCCCCTCTCTTGTCCCCTCTCTCCCCCACCACCACAGAGCCTTTTGTCCTCCTCATCCAGCCCCCTCCCCTAGCTATTCTGCAATCCCCCACACTCTTTCAACAACCCTCCTTACCTCCCCCCCCCTCATCCCTTGTCCTACCCTCCCCCTCCCCCCACCCCCTGCACCCAAGGCCTCCTCCCTTCCCTCTTCATTAAAAGTATGGACCTCAAATATCCGGGGCCTTCGCTCAAACCTTTCAGATCTTTCCATACACGTTGCCACTGACAAACCAGACATAATCTGCCGAACAGAAACTTTCCTCCCCCAAGACGTGTCTGACTCCCAAGTATCTGTCCCTGGTTACTCCCTCCTCCGGTATGACAGACCTGAGCCTCGTCCTAGTGGAGGAGTTTCTCTCTTCATCAAAGACTCTATTCCTCACTCTCCATGCACTGCTCTCACTCCCCCACACCCCCAGGAATACCTCTGGCTACGGCTTCCCCTCCACTCCCACCTCATGTTTATATGTGTACTGTACCATCCACCGAACAGTGGTGACTCCATCTACACCTCACTATCCGAAAACATGGACCAACTTCTATCTTTTCATCCAAATTCTCTCTTCCTCATATGTGGTGACTTCATTTGTCATCACGCCAGTTGGCTCGGTGTGGGTACCTCTCTCACCTGTCATGGTGCCTCAGCAAAAGCTTTTTGTGACTCATTGGGAATGACTCAATCGGTCAACTTCCCGACTTGGATCTCAACCAATGGTACTCCATCTCTTCTAGATCTGATTTTGATAAATATCCCAGAAAATATCTGCTGCTCTTTCTCCGCTCCAATCGGTTCTTCTGACCCCGTCTTTGTCAAAGTAGACATCTCTCTGCCTATTATTTATGAGAGAACCACCTCACTGCCATCGAGTCTGGCTTTTCACTCAAGCCGACTGGCAGGGTCTCCGAGCAGCCATCAAACTTATAGACTGGTCTCCTATCGCTACTTTCTCCAACATCGACTCATCCTGGGAATTCTTTCAAAGAAACTTGCTCTCCCTCATGCATAGATTTATCCCCTTTCGTGTTCAGTTGTCCTACCCTTCCTCCCGCCCTTGGTTCACTGAAGCTTGTGGTGAGGCAGTTGTCCTGAAACAACATGCCTTTGCCTCATGGAAAGCAAACCCAACTGAGGGCAATCTCAGTTCCTTTCATAAAGCTCAGAACAAGTGTGTATCTACCCTCAGGAGAGGCAGAAAACAACATCTTTCAAATCTCAAGTCTGAACTCTCAAACCTCTCTCCCTCCTCAAAATCCTGGTGGCATCTTATCAAATCTGTTTCTGGTGTATGTTCCCCCTCCATCCCCTCCCTTACATGAAATGGCCGCACTGCTAATACCGCATGTGAAAAAGCTGAATGCCTAAACTCGGTGTTTGCAGCTAAATCTTGTGTGCAAAACGCATCACTTTCTCTAATCACCTGACCCAGTCGCACCCAACTGTCCCTGGACTCTGTGTCCTTTTCTCCTGACAAGGTGAAGAGCTTGCTGTCAAACCTCGACTCAGATTCTGCAACCGGTCCAGACGGCATAAGACCACGTGTCCTCAAAACCTGCTCTTCTGCTCTTGCTCACCCTCTCTCTGTTCTATTCAACCTCTCATTTTCTCAAGGTCATCTGCCATCTGCTTGGAAATGAGCAAGCATCACTGCCCTGCACAAGAAAGGTGCAAAAATAGATCTCTTCAACTACAGACCAATCAGCCTTCTCCCAATCATCAGCAAGGTTATGGATCCATCATCGCTTCAGACATTAAATCCTTCCTCTTCTCCAATGACTTTATTTCCGATCATAAATTTGGTTTCAGACCAGGTCACACAAGATCAGGTCACCCTGGATATGCTGCTTCTGCTCTCCCAACAATGGATGGAAGTCCTCAATGCCAGACAGGAAATCCGAATAGTATCCCTGGACATATCATGTGCTTTTGACGCAGTCTGGCACTCTGCCCTGTTCACCAAACTCTCTTCCTATGGTATCCAAGGCCATCTCCACTCATGGCTCACAGACTTCCTCTCCTGTCGCAGTCAACGTGTGGCCATAAATGGAATTCTTTCATCCCCTCTTCCTGTCCAGGCTGGAGTTCCTCAAAGTAGCGTTCTGGGCCCTGTTCTTTTTCTGGTTTTCATCAATGATCTCTCCGACTCCAGAAAATCCTCCATATCTCTTTGCTGATGACTCCACCCTCTGCTGTACCATCAGTCATCCCTCAGACCGGCAAGCAGCAGCTTCTTCGCTCACTGCAGATCTGGCTAAAATCACAAAACTGGTCCAACACGTGGAATATGTCTTTCAATCGGGACAAATCTCACACTCTCACTATGTCTCTTCGAAAGGACCGTTTAGAAACCCCCCCCTACCCCCCTCCACTTTCTCAACAATCCTTTGGAAGAAGTCCTTTCTTTCAAGCTTCTGGGTCTCACTATCTGCCATGACCTTTCCTGGGAAAGCCACATTTCAAACCTCGCCTCCAAAGTCAGTCGCCGACTGTGACTCCTCCGTCGTGCAAAGTCATTCCTCGGCCCACCTGAGATCCTGACCACTTACACAGCTTTTGTCCGCAGTCTGATGGAGGACTGCTCTCCCCTCTGTGCTGGTGATCCTGCCTCCCACCTTTCTCATCTTCACGCTGTAGAAACCAAGGCATTTTGGATCATTGGCATCTCCCGCAATGAGGCTGAGTCTTTGGGCTTCTCACTCAATCACCGCATGTTGGCCGGTGGTCTTTCTGTCTTGTACCGTCTCCTCTCCAGCCTCACCCCCCTGCTTTCTCTGCGATTTGTCCCCACCACAGTTCCGCAGGGCGCTCAAGGTCCGCCAACAACCCCCTTCTGGTAAAACTACCAAAATCGCAAATCACTGCTCACCTTCACTCTTTCATTCCTCTTTTTTCCCCGCCTTTGGAATAAACTCCCTCACTATATTCAGTCCCATTCTTCCCTCCAGGCTTTCAAAACAGCTGTTCGCCACCACGTCTTATCATCCCCCATCCAAATCCTCGATCATTTCTACCCCCGATAATCCACCCAAGCTCACCTCCTTCAAATTCCCTGATTTCCTTCCTGAAAGTTCCTTTAATGTCCATCTTCTATTCCCCATGTTCCCCGTCCCATCCCTCTCCCTTCCACAGATCTCCTAATGTCTCTGTTCCCCACTGTTTTGTCCTTCCCACTCCCTCCCCTCTTGTCTCATGCCCCCCCTTTCTGTGCGTTGTGTGTTAGCTCTCACACGAGCCTCGACAAGGTATACAAAAATAAAAATAATAAAACCCTTTAGAGTATGGCGTGCGAACACGGAAGGAGCACACAAAATTAAATATAGTCATACTCTACGAAGGAATAGAAAAATATATAATAGTGCTTCGAAGGAGCACAAACAACACCAAAACAAGAGTTCAACAAAACAACAAAACAACAACATCGAGAGTTCAAAGAAGACATTATCCTGCGCTGTCTTGAAGAACAAGAACATGGGCGAGATCTACAAGTGGCAATTTTGTTTGGCTGTAATGATGTAAAATGCTGTAATCGTTTGTCCAAGTGCAGTACTGTGAAACCGAAGGATTTTGAAAGTGTCAATAAGGTGATTTATGTTCTGCAGTGTTCAAGTATGTAATCAAATTGCAATAAAATGAATATTTTGAAGGTCATAGAAAAAAACTAGAGGGGGAGCACTGGAAGAGTGCAAAACCTCCGCCGCCAATACTGCTGGGTCACTTAAGTGAACCTGATATCCTTTTCATTGTCGGTCAAAACGGATCAGACTCTACTGAACCACGATTGAATATACTAAACTAGATCGACGTGCATGTAGAAATGCCAAAAAAAAAAATCGAAATTTTTTTTGAAAAAAAAGTTGCAAAATTTGCTTTTTTTTTGTCTCTTACAAATTTTTTTTTTTGGGGGGGTTGGAAATCACTTAAAACATGTAGAAATGCAAAAAAAAATTCAAATATTTTTCAAATAAAATCGAAATTTTTTTGGAAAAAAAGTTGCAAATTTTTTTTTTCTCTAACAAGTTTATTTTTTTTGTTGTAAATCACTTAAAACATGTAGAAATGCAAAAACAAAAATTCAAATATATTTTTCAAAATGGCCGCCATAGCGGCCATATTGGACTTTGGACCAAGTCCAAAATCTAATGGCATGATCCTTGGACCATACCTTATCCCCCCACCAAGTTTTTCGTCGAAATCCGTTGAGGAGTTTTTCCGTGAACAGAATACTGTTCACAAACAAACAAACAAACAAACAGACGGGTGAAAACAGTAACCTCCGTCCATCTTCGATGGCGGAGGTTAAAAATTCGGAAGTTTACTGCCATTGATTTCGCGTCGTTTACACCACCTTATTTAACACGTTATATTAGTTCTTCGTGCCTGCTGTTTGTGTCCTTCACAAAGTTCTTAAAAACAGAAAGTTTCCTGTTTGGAATGATATTCCATTTTGTTTGACTGCTCGGCAGGCAGATAGAGCAAAACAATGATCTCACTTGTCTCTGCGTGATCAGGACGAACCCACAGCCAACGTACTGCTAGACTACAGGTTGTTTTCCGATTCATGTTCCATGTCGTGTTCAAAATATAATATTCATTTCAAATTGAGTTGTTCCTCAATCATTAACTGATGTTTGTTGACAGACAGACAGAGTGAACCAATTGCTAAACCACACTTTTCGCTTTGCCTGCATGGGGTAACCCCAGCCACGATGACAGCAACAAAAACAACGTGTTATAAAAGATCATTTCTTTAATGTTTTACTTCATTTTACACCCTTATTAAGATCCATAGATAGACATGCAATATTTTTGTGAAGACAGACATGCAATATTCATAGATAGACAATATAACATGCTGTGTTTTGATCAAAACCATCAGCGAAGTGACACATTGGCACTCTGGTGGAAGCACTGCAGTTACAGCACTTAGATATTATTATTATTAATAAGCAAATGCTCCTGACTCGCAGTTATTTGAATGGACAGATTTTTTTTTTGAGTCACTTCTGTTTACACTTCTGTTGTCAGTCAGGTCAGGTTAGATCTGTGACCTGCTACAGGTACCATGTAAACCTGTACTAACCTGTTCCATGGCCGGGTTGTCGGCGACTAAACCGTCTCCCCCACCAGGTTTTCTGGTGAGGAGGGTGTTTGGATATGGACACCCAACAGGATTAAAAACAAAACGTGTCAAAGGGCGGAGGAGATCCTTGTGAGCCAACGGCCATCCATATCTAGCGCCCAACTGTGTCTGCGGACGTCCCGCTGCAGTTGGTTTACTTTTTATTAGGAGGTTGGTGACAGGATTTGCACTCCGGCCACCGTAAAACCCTTCATGCCGCAAAAACGGCAAAAAAAATCTGAAAACCCACTCCGTGGGAGTACCTCCTGTGCAGCTTCCCTTCGCAGGGCAGCTCACCGGATGACGGCATTGGGGCAAAGCCTTCGGGACCCCAATCTTTGATAGGAGGGAAACCACGGGGTAACCTCCCTGGGTCAGATTGCGGGAGAGTGTGTCGGAGTGGTGCTGAGGTGTCGTCCACCAGACGGCGGTCTCCTTGGGTTAACCTGAGGCGGTTTCTTCGGGTGGGTGCCTGGAATGTCCTATCCCTAAGAGAGGATGATCACCTGTCTCTGTTATCATCTGAGCTCAAGCGTTTGGACATTGGTATTGCAGTACTCTCTGAGGTTCGGAGACCAGATTGCGGAGAGATAATGGTGGGTGGTTACACCGACTATTAGTCTGGTCGCTCTGATGGTTACCATACTCAAGAAGTTGCTGGAGCTGTGTCCAATAAGCTGACCCCAATGATAATTGAGGTAACACCGGTCAACTAGCGTATTATGAGACTAAGGATTCGTCACTCCTTAGGTGTCATTTCCCTGGTCTCTGTCTATGCTCCAATTGAGGCGAGTGATCTCACCGTGAAGTATACATTCTATGCCACGCTCGAGTCTGTGGTTGATCAGTTCCCCAGACAAGATACACTTCCAGTCTTGGGGGATTTCAATGCATCGACTGGAACTGATCGGGATGATTATGAGACATGTGTTGGTCCCCATGGGTCAGGAACTATGAACCAGAATAGCACTAAGTTCCTTGACTTTGTAAGAAGTCATGGACTTGGGGTGGCTGGTTCATGATTTCAGCGCCCACAAGCTCATCACTGGACTTGATATTCCAACGCTGGCAGTGTGGCAAAGGAGATTGACCATGTCCTCGTTGATGATCACTGGAGGATGATCCAGAACTGCAGGGTCTACCAGAGTGCTCAGTTCCTCAATACTGACCACCGGCTTGTTGTAGCAACTCCAAAGCTGCACCTTAAATCCTGGAGAATGGTACCATCCCGGCCGAGGCTGAATGTTGGTAAGCTCAAGGATGAAAGGGTAGCTGAGGAGTTTGCGAACAGGCTGAGTGAAGATTTTGGGGGTCTGGGTACTTTGGGAGGTCCTGAAGAGTTGTGGAGTGCCTTCAAGACCACCGTCCTTGATGTTGCCGGTGGATGTCTTGGAACTCACCGCAGGGCAAAGAACAAATTTGTCTCTCAAGGGACATTGGATACCATTGACCAGAGTCGCAGGGCCAGGCTCAATGGCAGAGATGAGCTGTTCAGGGAGCTGAGGCGTAAAACTGTACGTGCACTAAGGGTGGGCAAGGGGGCCTATGTGTGAGGAATCTCTGAGGGGGTAGAGCATCACCTGTGGACAGGTGATTCTCGTTCCGCTTACAGGGGAAGTTGCACATTGCGTTCATCCGAGTCCATCCCTCGGAGCACTGCAGTTAGAGCAGAGAGTGGTAGGCTCTTGACAGAAGAGTCTGAAGTAAAGGCCCGCTGGGCCGGTTACTTTGAGTGGTTGTAGCAGGCTGGTCCACCAGCTGTCGAGTTGGACGTCAAGGTTGTTACAATCCCTGGTGCTGACCCTCCAATCAACTGTGGTCCACCTTCGCTTGTGGAAACGCGGGCTGCAGTGAACCGTTTGAAACTGGGTAAGCTCCAGGGATCTGTGGCATCCATGCTGAACTTCTCAAGGCTGGTGGAAATGCTGCACTCGTGTCATTGCATGCAGTTTTGTTCTCTGCCTGGAACACGGGCATCATCCCAACTGATTGGAAGAGGGGCATGGTTGTCCCTCTTTGGAAAGTGAAGGGTGATTGCCAAGACTGCAAAAACTGCCGAGGGGGTGACGCTGCTCTCAGTGCTGGGCAAGGTCTTTGCTCGGATAATTCTTGATGGGGTTCACCACCATCTGCTTGAGCACCAGCATCCAGAGCAGTCAGGCTTTACACCAAAGAGGTCAACTATTGAACATATCCTTACTCTTCGGGTCCTCACCGAACGCAGACGAGAGTTTTGGCAGGGGCTGCTTGCAGTCGATGTTGATCTCTGAAAAGCATTCGATTCAGTGAATCGGGATTCCCCCTGGAGGATTTTTGGTCATCGTAGGGTGCCACCAGAACTGATCGATCTGATGTCTGAACTCTACTCTGGTACTGAAAATGCTGTGAGATGTGGTGGTACCATCTCTGACTTATTGCCAGTTTTACTGGAGTTCGTCAGGGGTGTGTACTGGCCCCCACACTTTTCAGCACTTGTATGGACTGGATTCTAGGTAGGATGTCGGAAAGATCAAGCTGCGGTGCATCGTTTGGGAATGCCAAGATCTCGGACCTTTATTTCGCAGATGATGTAATCATCTTTGCGGAGACTTTAGATGTCCTTTTGGGGGCTCTCGAGGTGCTGAATGAGGTGATGGAGCCGCTGGGATTACGGGTTTCTTGGGTCAAAACTAAGATCCAGGCTTTCAATGACATCTTGGATGCTGCTGTCTGGTCTGTGTCTGTTTGTGGTGACGATGTTGAGGTCGTGGAGAGATTCCCTTACCTTGGCAGTGATATTCATGTCTCTGCTGGCTGTGAGTCGGAGGTCAATAGACATCTGGGTCGGGCCTGGGGAGTCATGGATTCGCTGGATCATGGGTTGTTGTGCTGCTGGTACCTGTGCGAGAGGACGAAAGTCCGAGTTTGGGTCCTTAGTGCTTCGTCTTGCTCTGCAGATGTGAGACTTGGACTCTGACCAAGGATCTGAGACGGAGACTTAATTCCTTTGGTACCAAGTCTCTTCGGAGAATCCTTGACTATCGCTGGTTGGATTTTGTGTCCAACGAGCAGTTCCTGAGAGAGACTCAAATGAGATTTGTTACCTGCATAGTCCGTGAGCATCAGTTGCAGCTGTATGGTCATGTGGCTCGTTTTCCTGATGCTGATCCTGCTCACCAGATTCTCTCAGCGCGGGAGTCTCGTGAGTGGAGGAGGCCAATGGGCCGACCACGTGCCTCCTGGTTGCAGCAGGTTGACCGGCATCTCAAGGAGATGGGGATGGGCCTGGCATCTTC
>NC_140962.1:156303394-156318394 GCF_056783735.1 Eptatretus burgeri | reverse complement strand
CCCTGTGTCGTAAGAGGCGACCAGGGTTGCGTCAGGAAGGGCATCTGGCGTAAAACCTGTGCCAAATCAGGATGCGGATCATAACGGATGATCCGCTGTGGCAACCCCTAACGGGAGCAGCCGAAAGAAGAACAACACAATATATATATATATATATATATATACATATATACATATATATATACATATATATATATATATATACATATATACATATATATATATATATATATATATATATATATATATATATATATATATATATATATATATATGTGTATATATATATATATATATATATATATATATATATATATATATAACCAGGCGTAGTGGCGTGCGCCTGTAATCTGGCTACTCGGAGGCTTGGGTTGGAGGATCGCTTGAGGACGGGAGCTCTGTGCTGGGCCACGCTATGAGAGGGTGTATGGCAGCCTGGAATCATGGCGAAATCCAATCCTTATCCCTGTGTCATAAAAGGCGACCAGGGTTGCGTCAGGAAGGGCATCCGGCGTAAAACCTGTGCCAAATCAGTATGCGGATCATAACGGATAATCCGCTGTGGCGACCCCTAACGGGAGCAGCTGAAAGAAGAACAACAACATATATATATATTTTTTTCATATATATATATTTTCATATATATATATATATATATATATATATATATATATATATATATATATATATATATATATATATATATATATATATATATATATATATACATATATATATACATATATATATATATATATATATATATACATATATATATTTTTATATATATATATATATATATATATATATATATATATATATATATATATATATAAAAGTCTGGCCATCCACAAGGCACATGCCGCTTAACCTGCTGCAACCATAAAGCACGTGGCCGGCCCATTGGCCTCCTCCACTCACGTGGCTCCTTTGCTGAGAATATCTGGTGAGCAGGATCAGCGTCAGAAAAACGAGCAACATGTCCATTCAGTCGCAGCTGATGCTCACGGACCACACAGGTACCAAATCTCATTTGAATCTCTCACAGAAACTGCTCATTGGACACAAAGTTCAACCAGCGATAGCCAAGGATTCTCCGATGAGACCTGCTCCCAAAAGATATAAATCTCCATCAAGGATCCAGTCAGAGTCCAAGTCTCATCTGCAGAGCAAGACTGGAAGCACCAAGGACCTGAAGACTCGGACTTTCGTCCTCCCGCACAGATACCGGCGGAGTTAAACCCCATAATCCAGTGAATCCATGACTTGCCAGGCCTGACCCAGACCTCTGTTGACTTCTGACTCAGCCAGCAGAGACATGAATATCACTGCCAAGGTAAGTGAATCTCTCTGTGACCTCAACATCCTCACTACAAACAGGTACAGGCAGGATAGCATCATCCAAGATGTCATTGAAAGCCTGGATCTTAGTTTTGGCCCAGAAAACCCATAATCCCAGCAGCTCCGACTCCTCAAAAAGATGGCCCCCAAAAGGAAATGCAGAGTGTCTGCAACAATAACTGCATCGTTCTCGAAATCAAGGTCATAGATCGTGACTTTCCCAAACGATGCACCGCGGCTTGATCTCTCCGATATCCTCCCCATAATCCAGTCCATACAAGTGCTGCAAAGTGTGGAGGGCAGTACACACTTCAATGAACACCAGTAACAACTGGAAATAAGTCAGAGATGGTATCCCCACATCTCACAGCACTCTCAGTTCCAGAGTATAGTTCAGAGATCAGATTGATCAGTTTTGGTGACATCCCATGAAGACTAAGAATCCTCCAGAGGTCATCCAAATTCACTGAATCAAACGCTTTGCCAATATCAACATAGATTGCAAGCAGCCCCTGCCAAAACTCTCATCTGCATTTGGTGAGGACCCAAAGAGCAAGGAAACAATCAATCGTTGACCTCTTTTGTGTAAAGTCTGACGACTCTGGATGCTGGTGCTCAAGCCGATCGTGGCAAACCCTATCAAGAATTATTTGAGCAAAGACCTTGCCCGGCATTGAGATCAGCATCACCCCTCTGTCGCTGTTGCAGTCCTGGCAATCATCCTTCCCTTTCCAGAGAGGGACAACAAGGTCCCTCTTCCAGTCATTTGGTATGATGCCTGTGTTCCAGGCAGAGCACAGAATTGCATGTAATGACACGAGTGCAGCATTTCCACCAGCCTTGTGAAATTCAGCATGGATGCCACAGATCACAGGAGATTTATCCCATTTCAACCGGTTAAACACAGCCTGTGTTTCCACAAACGAAGGTGGATCACAGTTGATTGGGGCGTCAGCAATATGGATAGTAGTACTCCTGACATCCAAATCAACAGCTGGTGGATCAGCCTTGTACAGCCACTCAAAGTAACCGGCCCAGCGGGCCTTCACTTCGGACTCCTTTGTGAAGAGCCCACCACCCTCAGCTCTTACTGCAGTACACCGACGGATGGGCTTGGATGAACGCAATGTGCGAATTCCCCTGTAAGCAGGACGAGAATCACTTGGCCACAGGTGATGCTCTACCCCCTCACAGATTCCTCGCACATAGGTCTCCTTGTCCACCCTCAGTGCATGTGCTGGTTGATGCCTCAACACCCTCAACAACTCAGCTCTGCCATGAAGCCTGGCCCTATGACTCTTGTAAATGTTATCCAGTGTTCTTTGAGAGACAAAGTTCTTCTTCGACCTACGGTGAGTTCCAAGACATCCACCAGCAACATGGGCCTGGTGTTGGCTTAATGGTTAGAGTTGGTGGGCTTGGGATTCTCGGGTCTTGAGTTCAAATCCCGCTTTGGTGTTGAATTAATTCCAGGTGGGTGACTCAGCCTGTCATCCTTCTGAGGTCGGCCAAATGAGAACCAGCTTGCTGGTATCCTGCGTCGGAGTGGTGACCCATCCAGGGATTGTGCCCATAGCCTACAAGACTGCTTTACAGCACTAATGCTCTGCACAGAGTATGGTCCCAATGGATGGATGGACCGGCAACATCAAGGATGGTGGTCTTTAAGGCACCCCACAACTCTTTAAGATTCCCCAAAGCACCCAGAATCCCCAAATCCCCACTCAGCCTGTTCACAAATTCCTCAGCTACCCTCTCATCCTTGAGACACCCTGAGGCTCGGATGATACCATTCTCTCGCATTTAAGCTGTAACTTCAGAATTGCTACAACAAGCCAATGGTCAGTATTAAGGAGCTGACTGCTCCGGTAGATCCTACAGTTCTGGATCATCCTCCAGTGACCATCAGCGAGCACATTGTCAATCTCCTTTGCCACACCACCAGCATTGGAATACCAAGTCCATCAATGAGGCTGTGGGTGCTGAATCCATGAACCAGCCACCCCAAAACTATGACTTCTTGCAAAGTCAAGCACCAACTTGGTGCTATTCTGATTCACAGTTCCAGACCCATAGGGACCAACACATGTCTCATAACCATCCATATCAGTTCAAGTTGATGCATTGAAATCCCCAAGACTAGAAGTGTATCTTGCCTGGGGCACTGATCAACCACAGACTCAGCATTAGTTGGTAGATGTTAAAGACCCCATGTTGTCCTTCATGAAGAATCAGCGTGCTATCGCTGGCACCCTGAAAACATTACAAATTCTGACCCTAACTTACAGGGGGGCATGGCATCAGTGACACAGCCAACCTCCCAGCAAAGTATGCAGCCCACCCCCACATTATGCATGCAAAAGAAGAAGTTGGAGAAGCATGCGATGCACCTCAATCTCATATCATCCCCGATCCATACCCATGATCTTTATTACCCCCGTTGACGCGACCTCACCAAATTCTCTAACTAGTATGAGGTTACTATGTTCCACCCCCTCCTCCTCTCTCCTCTTTTCATATTTCGTTCATTCCTTTGCTTTTTTGTCCAACTGTAGCCCTACCGTCAGTTCATTACCTTTGCCACCGAAGGTGGATGGAGGTTATGTTTTCACCCCTGTTTGTCTGTCTTCTTTGTTTGTTTGTGAACACAATATGTCAAAAAGTTGTGGAAGGATTCAGACAAAACTTGGTGGTCAGGTTAGGCGTGTGCCAAGGATGAATTGTTTCGATTTTGGTGAAGATCCGAATGTGAATTCTGGAATTTCTTAGTGATTTTCACCATTGAGAGATTGCGCCAACAACAATATAGATATTTCAAACTAGAGGGGGAGCACTCGGGAGAGTGCAAAACCTCCGCCGCCAATACTGCTGCGAACCTTATATCTTATTGTGAACTCATGTGTGATTGTGAACTCCGTGAACTCTTATTGTGAACTCCGTCACTCATGTGAACCTTATATCTTATTCATTAAATATGATGTCAACAGTGCTGACAGTTATAGTTCTTTTCTCCATTTTTGGGGGGGGCGGGGGGTTGGAAATCACTTAAAACATGTAAAAATGCAAAAAAAAAAAATCGAAATTTTGTTGAAAAAAAAGTTGCAAATTTTTTTTTTTCTCTAACAATTTTTTTTGGGGGGGTTGGAAATCACTTAAAACATGTAGAAATGCAAAAAAAAAAAATTGAAATCACTTACCCCCCCTAACCATACCTAACCCCCCCACCAAGTTTTGTCGAAATCCGTCGAGGAGTTTTTCCGTAATACTGTTCACAAACAAACAAACAAACAAACAAACAGAAAGGGGTGAAAACAGTAACCTCCATCCATCTTCGAAGATGGCGGAGGTTAAAAATTGTGGATGGATGAGGACAAAACTTGGTGGATGAGTTGGGTATGTGACAAGAACAAGCCAATTTGATTCTGGTTCAGGTCCGGATTCAGATCTGACCTATTAGTGGGATACAAAATGTAAACTAATCAGCCTGGTGGAGGCATATGCTCTACCGAGTGCAATTGTAGTTCCTTCTGTCACCTTGCTCTTCCATGAACCTCGACTTTTTAAACTTTAGAGTAACAAAACACAAGCTGCTGTGCTGTTTACACATTTTTGGTAGATCTGGGAGGTAATAAAAGTTTTCTCAAATGACCAACCGACTATTAAATCTAGAAATGAGTAAATAATTGTGATTTGACAAACATGCCACATACCTATCCATTGTTTCAGTGGGGTGGTGGAATACCTTTAAAGAACCTTTTACTTTCCCATATATTAACCATCTCTGATAATCTATGACTATCAATATGTGACCGATGAATTTACTCAATCCCTGTCAATCAATGGAAGTTTTTAAAAAATTGGACGTAAAAGATGAGATTACACATTCACCACCTTTTCTTATGTTCACTGTAAGGAATCATATCCATCGGAATCAGAGGAAGAGTGCTTGCAAAGGTTGTCGATAATGGGCCGTCTGTTCAAATCGGGCCGCCAGGCTGTGTCGTACTCAGTGGGTCGGGTCCGCCAATGGTCCGCTGAGATGATACTTGCCAGGTGTCCGGATGAAGTGCAGCCTCCTCGGCAGGGAAAGCTCCTGGGAGCGTCTGAAGCACCACTGGACCACATTTCGAGAAAGGTCGATGAGAAGCGAATGTTTTTCTTGGCGAGTCTTCTCCAGACACTGCACTGCATATCGGCACATGACTCCCTGTTATGCTTTCTATCTCATGAATCCTTTTCAGACATCTCCATATTACATACAGAAAATGGTGGCATAATCACCTATCGTATAGCACCAACACATCACTCTTCGCTTGTTTCTTCCAAATTTCCCTTCCCTTTCTCTAACATGTCCTCCTTAATACATCCCCCTAAAATCTCTATTCTTCCCTCTACTCCTACTTTCACAATCCATCCACTCATGTAATATATATATGTAATATATAGATGGACCCTTAAGGAGCATGAGTCAGCCAACCAAGGACATCTGCTGAACAATTTCAAAGAGACCCAAAATCTTTAACTCCATGACATGTACAAACACCAACTGAGACCCTGGAGCTGTGCACCAAACTGATAACCTGTATGCTTGTGTCCCAAAAGCAAATGATGGATGTAAAGGAAGGACTGAGGATGTCACAAAAGATCTTGAGTTATGTTTTTTCAGTTGATGTTATCATTCCATCGTGAAATGAAATTAAAAATAAAATTCCTTCCATTGAAGGGAGAAAAGCATATCGAAAGAAGTGATCAGTTAAGAGAGGACCAAGTTCGAAGGTCACCTGGGATCATAGGGTACAGTTCTCTTCTTGTAAATAGCAGCCTGGCTGCTGGGTAGCTATCATTTCTTGGAAGTGTGGCTATGCTGCTGATGCTGTGCCCCTCTACCAGAACACTGGTACTCATTTCGCTGACCTCAGAAGACAGGCTGAGTCGACCCCACCTGGTGTTAATTCGGCAGCCAACGGGGCTCGAACTCAGGACCCGAAGATCCCAAGCATCGGGTGGAGTCGAGATGACAGGTAAGTTTGCTAATTTGTCGTTGAACAAGTCATTTTGAAGGAAATGCATAAGATGTGGGAGGAGGGAGATTTCAATATTTACACCACTACTCTACACATAAATTTACATCACTACTCTACAAGTGAATTTACACCACTACTCTACACCTGAATTTACACTACTCTACACATAAATTGACATCACTACTCTACAAGTGAACTTACACCACTACTCTACACCTAAATTTACACGACTCTACACTTAAATTGACACGACTCGACACCTACATTTACACGACTCCACACTTAAATTTCCATTCAGCTACACCTGAATTTAAACCACAACTACACTGACGCTACATTTAGTGAATTTAATCCACAACACTACAACTACACTGAATTTACACTACTCTAATACACCTGAATTTACACAACTCTACACTTAAATTGACATGACTATACCTAACTTTAAACCAAAAACGAAACTTACATTTACACTACTCAACACTTAAATTTACATAACTCGACACCTGAAGTTACACTACTCTACACTTAAATTGGCATGACTCTACACCTGAATTTACACTACTCCACAATTAAATCGACACACCTCCACACCTACATTTAAATGACTCTACACTTAAATTACACTCAGCTACACCTGAATTTAAACCACAACTAAACTTCTATTTACACTACTCCAATACACCTGAATTTATGCTACTCTGCACGTAAATTGATGTGACTACACCTGAATTTACACGACTCTACCCTTAAATTTGCACTCAGCTACACCTGAATTTAAACCACAACCACACCTTGATTTACACTACTCCAATACACCTGAATTTACATGACTCTACACTTAAATTGATACAACTCTACACATGAATTTACATGACAGCACTTAAATTTATACTCAGCTGCACCTGATTTTAAACCACAACTACACTTCAATTCACACTACTTACTCTAATACACCTGAATTTACACAACTCTACACTTAAATTTACACTCAGCAACACCTGAATTTAAACCAAAACTACACTTAAATTTACACTACTCGACACTTAAATTGGCACGACTCCACACCTGAATTTACACTACTCCACAATTAAATTGACACACCTCCACACCTACATTTAAACGACTCTACACTTAAATTACACTCAGCTACACCTGAATTTAAACCACAACTAAACTTCTATTTACACTACTCTAATACACCTGAATTTATGCTACTCTGCACGTAAATTGATGTGACTCTACACCTGAATTTACACGACTCTACACTTAAATTTGCACTCAGCTGCACCTGAATTTAAACCACAACTACACCTTGATTTACACTACTCCAAGACACTTGAATTTACATGACTCTACACTTAAATTGATACGACTCTACACATGAATTTACATGACTGCACTTAAATTTATACTCAGCTACACCTGATTTTAAACCACAACTACACTTCAATTGACACTACTTCCTCAAATGCACCTGAATTTATACTAATCTACACTTAAATTGATATGACAATACACCTGAATTTACACAACTCTACACTTAAATTTACACTCAGCTACACCTGAATTTAAACCACAACTATACTGACATTTACACTACTCTAATACACCTGAATTTACACTACTCTAATAATATACACCTGAATTTAAACCACAACTACACTGACATTTACACTACTCTAATACACCTAAATTTACACTACTCTACACTTAAATTTACACCACTACTTTACACCAAAATTTTCATCACAACGCTACATCTGGATTTACACCACGACTCAACACCTAAATTTATACGACTGTACTCTTCAATTGAAATCACCCCACTACTCCACACCGGGATTTCAGACCCGAGGGTGAAAGAGGAAATCATCAGGTCATGTAAAAGTAAATAAAATGTGATTTTCAGGGTAAGGAAAAGATACAAATGAAAGCAAATAATGAGGACAATCAGAAGCCATTATTAAAAACAAAATAACACATTATCAAAAAAGAAAAACAACAAGGAAGGTTAAAAGAGCTGAAAAAATTTAAAATTAAAAACCGGGAGGTTGGACATTTATATACAGGAAAGGAAGAAAAAAAATTGGGAATGATAGAGGTCGTAATCTGTTATACAATTATACCTTCCCAGGTGTACACTCCCCAGGTTCAATTAATTTTATTTGATTGAAAAAAAAATTACTATTTTCCCATCGGTTTGCATTAATTTGAAGCAACTTTTACTTCTAATTTTTTTCTCTCCGAAGAGCATTTCCCTGTTTCTGGGACAGACAGACAGACAGACAGAGCATATTAGTCCACATACATATAGACAATCATGGACCCGCGGAACATCCATGCAATGTAAAATGTGACTTCAAGTCCTCAATCTCCTCCTCGCAAGCAGAAGGCTTCAATCCCTTCCCCACTCCAAGCTTCAAAACCCCCTCCCACCCTACCCCCAATACAACTCCTCAACCCCCCCCCCCTCTCCCTGCCCCCACAACAACTCCCATCCACACAAGGAAAGGACACAAGGAAACTAGAACAGCACTCGGTAGAGTGAATATCTCTCCCAGGCTGAACAGTTGACGTTTTGTATCCCATTGATAGGCCGGATCTGAATCTAGAACTGAACCAAAATCAAACTGGCTTGTTCTTGTCACAACTCATCCACCAAGTTTTGTCATTCTCCGTCCACAACTTTTTGGAATACCATGCTTCTGCAAGTACATCGTTTTTGTCCCCATATCTCAATACTGAAGAATGCACTTTAAAAAGTCTCACATCAGAAATCAGAATCTTCATCAAAATCTCATCAATGAGTTCTTGTCACACATCCAACCTGTTCACAAAATTTCCATCCGAATCCATCCATAATAGTTTGAGATATCCTGTTCACATGCAGAGACGGATGAAAACGTAACCTCTCTCTCCCTTCGGTGGTGGAGGCAACAATCGACATATGTATGTCCATTAGTGGAGTTATTTCCATAGTATAGACATGAATTTCAACCAGGGATCCCTGCATCTTACACCGTGGATGAGATGGAAACATGAAATAGACCAACCACTCCATGGGTCGACGTGGTCTGCTGCGAGTGGAAAAGTGTTTAGTCCATGCTTGGTGGGGTGACCCGGCCCAGTGCTCGTTTCCTCCAATGTAGCCCCCTCGTAACCTCAATCACCTTGATTATTCCATCGATTACCATACAATTACCTGTGAGCCAATTGCCAACATATAATGGAGTAAGAATGAGTTGAGTTATACTATTAGCCGTTTATTTCACCTCATCAGGACCGTAGTTGTGGAATGTGGAACCCCCAATTCCTAACTGATGTCCACCTTCACCATGCATACAGCAATCCTCACATACAACACTTAGACAACACCTAACCCACCTGCAGCAGCCTTCCCCCTCTCTCCGCAAGCGTAGTTTTCAGGGAAGACCCCCGGGGCTTTATCAAAATTTCTTAATTCCTCGCCACGAACCTTCCCCAGATGGGCCTGAAATTGCTTCCTGCCATTATAGCAATGCGTCCAGAGGCCGGGGAGCAGGCGAGCACCATTCAGGGCCACCAGGCTCAGGGCTCGGGGTTAAGGGCCAAGGAACTTTTTTCCTCTCGGATAACGCGGAGCCGTCGCTCATCTTACATCGACAGTGGGCCTCGACACGTGCTCAGGGTCATGCGCCTCGAGTGTTCCCGCCTTTACCGTGGCACCTGCCACAGTCCTCCACCTTGGATGTGAGTTCGTATCGGTGTGTGGCAGTGTCCCCATGGGGCGCGACGTCCGCCTCACTGAACAAATGGTCTCCGTTGCTTTGTCTGCCTGTCGAAAAAGACCATCACATGACCATTGGCAATGCCATGAGTATCACAAAAATGGAGGCATTGTTACAAAGAATGCAATTATGACGTCATGTAAACACAAAAGGCAAAAGTGCAGAATGTTTACAAAACGTGATTCCAAAGTTAAGCCACACGATGTGTGTACAACGTTAACCTTTTTGGAGTATTTATCATGGAATCTCTTGGGAGTAGATTATAGTGAAGGAATTTTTTGCTAGTGGCCTGGGGGCACACAATGGCCTGCTCTTTTTGAAAGGTACCGTGAGATCTTGAACGTCCACCGGGGAATGCTCTCTCCATATTGTCGACAGCCGGCTCGACGTCCTCTTCAAAGGTCGGCGTGCTCGTTGATGCAACACCATGCCTACCAAACACCAGGAGGGCAGTTTAGAGTGAGGTTTGAAATCAAACTGACACTGGACATTTCAAAGGCTCGTTCATTAGCTCTGAACTATTCTGCCAAATCTGTCATGTGTACATCTTCTACAGCACTATTCATGAATTACTGTTTGTATCTGACAATATTAGTCTCTAATTAGTTAATACCTGCTTAATGAAGAGAAAAGTCATGCATTAAGTGGGACACATTTCCACGACAACATGAATCAAGTGGAAGACATTGTACCTTGTTGCGGAAATGGCATCTAGGGAGTAAAAATGGCATAGCTTAGCAATAGTTATTTCCATAGTACATGTCAAGCATAAGTGTGAGTTAATTTAATTATGATGAATGATTATGCGTCGATATTTGTATGAAAGCTGCCGTCTTCCCTCCCTGATGGTTGTGTCTAAAATTGCTTTTCCCTTAAATCCCCTTTAATGTTTTTTTCTCTTTGTAATTTATCTTGCATGTCCTTTTATTGGGCACATTCAGCCTCGCAATGCTGCAAAGGCACAAGTTTTTGTACCAAGGTGCAGGCTTTGGCGCAATGGGCGTCCCAGGGGAAGGGTTCTCGTTGATTTACATCCGAACCACCAATCGTATGTGCGGCAGACAAGGCAGGGGGCACGCCACTGGGCAAGGCATCGAAGGGGCAGATAAAAAGCCTGCACGCAGGTCCAGCCGAGGTTTTCGGTGTTGGGTTCTTCTCTTCTTTGTTCGTGGTTCCTTGCCCCCGTTACATTCTACGGTTCGTTCATTGCCGGTCAAGCTCAGACCGATTCAGCATTTGGCCAGATGGGGTCAGAGAAGGAGTCAGATGGGGCCAGAAGGAGCTACTGAGATCCCGACCTGCTGCCGCAAAGACATCCGTTCAATTCCCGCCATTTAAGCTGCACTGTAGCTCATGCATTGGGGCCGGCGTGGGTCGGTCACACATTCTGGATTGCGACTGGTACTCAATTGTCTTGTCGATTTCACCCTGGTCTTTCTCCTGTGGTGTGATTGGGGCCCAATAAGGTTTAGTTTAATAAGGACCTTCTGCATGTCCATTACCCGGGGCACGCATTACGTTGTGAATAACACCGTGATGTAAAATGCTTTCACGTCCCTTGTTGTCCCTTCCCCGTCCATTGAATACATATGTGAAGTCAATCCGTCTCCATTGAGTTATTTTGAGACAGCGCGATTAGTAAAACTTCCGTTATATCAGTCCTTTAGATTACAGATTTGGTGCGATGATTAGCATCCATTTCAAACTCTCCCCTATCTGGCGCACCAAAACCAAGCTGTTTTCAAATTTTCATCTGTATCTCCAAGCTGTGTCTCCAAAATTTCAAGAAAAAAAAAAAAAAGATTATCTTTAAATGATCGACATCAAGACAAAGTTGATCACATTGACGTCCTCTTTCAAGGCCCCAAGCCCGAGCCTCAATTTGGTGCAAGGTGAACGCATGAGGGCTCGGGTCAACCTGGGCCTACACGGGTCACGTGGAAAAGTGCTCCGGTATAAAAACCCGGAAGTAGTCGGCCAGGTGGGATTTTAAAAACTTAACAGCAATCAGGCAAACGCTACGAGGAATGGAAAAAAAAGTAGTTGCGGCCGGTCAGCAATTACTAGCGCAAGCGAGGCCATCAGGAACCGGTTGGGTTCACCCAATCGATCGATGGGATCACCGAGGGTCTGCGCTGGATAGGAGAGATGGACACATCCAAAAGTAAGTCATCTTCAAAAATCTCGAGAGAATTGTTAACAAGGCCATACGACTTGCACGGCACATGCGTGTGCGCGATTAATTAATTTCTACATCATCCTACGGAATGCTTCGGGAAGTCGTTTGAAGACTCTAAAACAACAGGTAAGCAATCTGTCCCTGCCGTGAAGAAACTGTTTACGAACTGTGTCCATTCACTCAAAGTGGAATCGAAAAGACAAAACGCTCAGAAGCGCTTCGTTTGTGATGATGGTTCCCAGGTGGAAAACGAACTGGTAAATTAGCTCTAACTGTTAGCAGGTGTTAACGATACTGGGGGGAGGGCCTAAGGATTGCCTGGCTAGGAGGGATGACTCCACTGGAGGCTTCGATCCTCGGACTAACTGAGTCATTGATCTCGCAGTGCTCAGCAAGGAGGGGTCATCACATTTCCTTTTCTTATTCCTCCTCTCTGCCCTTTATAAAGAGTGGGGCCGAACATGGTACCAAGCTTCCAAGAATGGTACTAAGAGTGACAAGGACCCTAAATTGAAGATCTATACTATGGTTGAAGTCCTTATTCCCTGGATGGTTCACGGTGTTTACTTTTTAGAATCGTTCCTTGCCTATGTCTGCTACAGCAGCCCCCGTGAGACTCCAGACAGATCGGAACCGTTGAATTGACTCGATTAGGAAGAGACCGGGTGTTGCCCCTTTCCAAGCATAATGCCTCGGTGTTTTCTTTCCTGTACGGCATGTGAACAAACACCGGCCCGAACTGAAAGGTTCTACCTAAAAGAAAAAGACGTTGGGACAAAACAAGTAATTGATAAAGGGACATCAGAGAGACGTAGACCCGGCCAGGTGGTTCAAAATCAACCAACGCTTCAGAAAGGGAGGTGGCTCGAGGATCAAGAGTCGTGTGGACTTTTCATAGAGGAACGCATGAAAAAATAAGAAAGGTGCAAACATCGAAGGTCTCCAGATCCAGACAAATTCAAGGTTCAGTCATATCCGGAAAGGTGCGACAAGAAGCATTCCAGAGACAGTGGCCATGTACACCTGTACTGCACGATAACTTCCGTCCTCATATGGTAAATGTGACACTACAAGTCAAGTAGAAATGTATTGGGAAATTCGAAATTATCTCCTATATATTCCACACTCATCACCTTGGGATATCAATCACATTGGATCGCTCAAAGAACCTCGGGGAGGGATTGAGTTGACAAATGATGACGATATTAAAGCACGTGTCCCAAAATGGCCTTCTACCCATCCCACAGGCCTCTGGACACATGTAATCAAATCAAAAAGATACCACCTCGATGATGTATACCAGTGTGTTTGTGTATCCAGGGGAACACCTTGAGAAACTTTCAAGATAATTGGAAACTCGCACAATGAGTCTGAGTCTATGGACCATCACGTCCACATCGCAGACAGGTCGGTGGTCTCTCTGTCTTCTACCACCTCCTTTCTGGTCTTGCACCCTCTGCTCTTTCCATGCTTTGTGTGCCACATGTTTTTGCAGGGCACACACGGTCCACCACCAACTCCCTTCTCATGAAACCACCTAAATCCAGGAACACTGCTCACCTCTACTCATTCGTTCCTCTTCTTTTCCCCACCAGTGAAACCAACTTCCACATTCTCTTCAATCTCATCCTTCCCTCAGGTCTTCCAGATAGCTGTTCAGTGTTCAACACCATCTCAGATTATCCCCCATCCAAAACCATGATCTTTTTTTACCCCCATTAACTCCCCCACGACCAAGTTCACCTCCTTCAAAATTTACAATTTTTCCTTCCTGAGAGTTTCCTTCTGTGTCCATCCTGTCCACCCCACGCGTCCTCCCCTTCCCCTCGTTTTTTTCCCCATGTCCCTTATTTGTCCAAATCTCTCTCTATTTTTGTCCCTCCTCCCTGCTGTTGGTCTCTCTGTCTTCCTCCTCTAACCTACAGACGCTGCATCAGTGGCACAGCCAATGATCGACGCGATTCTCATCCTTGTGGCGCGTACGAAAGAAGAAGAAAAAGGAGAATGCAGGCTGGATGTTTCATCACAAAGTGCACTGTCCCTCGGATGTACGTCAAGTCGGCTGTCCCATCTTGTAACATTATCAGGTGGACGGCGTCTTTCCATGATGACTTGGTGAGTTATCGTTGCAACTTGTGCAAATTACACACCTCTCAAGGCTGTACCTGCGATTGTAAACAATGTAATAATCATAAAATCTTCAGCATAGGAGACAAAAAGCATGAAATTACGTTCTTGCACAACAGGTGTCCAATGCCCCCCCCCCCCCCATGGTATCCTTTCAACTTCTCTTTCCCATTTTCCAAGTTCCCAGGCGGCTTGAGGCCGTGACTCGGAATGATGAGCGGAACGAGTTCATTAGCAGTGGCTCACAGGCCCAAGCCCTCATCACCCTCCTCATTAGCCCCCATAGCCTTTACAAATGTCCCCGCGATGATTCCTGGTCCCCAAACAGCGAACATCCCATCTCATCCGGTGCACATCCAAAACGTCTCCTCAATCACCACTTGGGATCATCTTACCCAGCCTGAGCACGCGGCCATTCCAGGATTATCTCCCATTCGTTACCGCATTTTGGCTAATCCCATGACCCCTCTCGCAAGCAATCTGTCCGTATACTTCTCCATATAGTACTGCAGGGGGGGGGGGGGGGACGCGGATAACTCAATAAGCCACAGTCAAGGTA
>NC_140962.1:156290894-156298394 GCF_056783735.1 Eptatretus burgeri | reverse complement strand
CTGCATGCTGTCAGGTGTTCCCTGCATGCTGTCAGGTGTTCCCTGCATGCTGTCAGGTGTTCCCTGCATGCTGTCAGGTGTTCCCTGCATGCTGTCAGGTGTTCCCTGCATGCTGTCAGGTGGTCCATGCATGCTGTCAGGTGTTCCCTGCATGCTGTCAGGTGTTCCCTGCATGCTGTCAGGTGGTCCCTGCATGCTGTCAGGTGGTCCCTGCATGCTGTCAGGTGTTCCCTGCATGCTGTCAGGTGTTCCCTGCATGCTGTCAGGTGTTCCCTGCATGCTGTCAGGTGTTCCCTGCATGCTGTCAGGTGTTCCCTGCATGCTGTCAGGTGTTCCCTGCATGCTGTCAGGTGTTCCCTGCATGCTGTCAGGTGTTCCCTGCATGCTGTCAGGTGTTCCCTGCATGCTGTCAGGTGTTCCCTGCATGCTGTCAGGTGTTCCCTGCATGCTGTCAGGTGGTCCCTGCATGCTGTCAGGTGGTCCCTGCATGCTGTCAGGTGTTCCCTGCATGCTGTCAGGTGTTCCCTGCATGCTGTCAGGTGTTCCCTGCATGCTGTCAGGTGTTCCCTGCATGCTGTCAGGTGTTCCCTGCATGCTGTCAGGTGTTCCCTGCATGCTGTCAGGTGTTCCCTGCATGCTGTCAGGTGTTCCCTGCATGCTGTCAGGTGTTCCCTGCATGCTGTCAGGTGTTCCCTGCATGCTGTCAGGTGTTCCCTGCATGCTGTCAGGTGTTCCCTGCATGCTGTCAGGTGTTCCCTGCATGCTGTCAGGTGTTCCCTGCATGCTGTCAGGTGTTCCCTGCATGCTGTCAGGTGTTCCCTGCATGCTGTCAGGTGTTCCCTGCATGCTGTCAGGTGTTCCCTGCATGCTGTCAGGTGTTCCCTGCATGCTGTCAGGTGTTCCCTGCATGCTGTCAGGTGTTCCCTGCATGCTGTCAGGTGTTCCCTGCATGCTGTCAGGTGTTCCCTGCATGCTGTCAGGTGTTCCCTGCATGCTGTCAGGTGTTCCCTGCATGCTGTCAGGTGGTCCCTGCATGCTGTCAGGTGTTCCCTGCATGCTGTCAGGTGTTCCCTGCATGCTGTCAGGTGTTCCCTGCATGCTGTCAGGTGTTCCCTGCATGCTGTCAGGTGTTCCCTGCATGCTGTCAGGTGTTCCCTGCATGCTGTCAGGTGTTCCCTGCATGCTGTCAGGTGTTCCCTGCATGCTGTCAGGTGTTCCCTGCATGCTGTCAGGTGTTCCCTGCATGCTGTCAGGTGTTCCCTGCATGCTGTCAGGTGTTCCCTGCATGCTGTCAGGTGTTCCCTGCATGCTGTCAGGTGTTCCCTGCATGCTGTCAGGTGTTCCCTGCATGCTGTCAGGTGTTCCCTGCATGCTGTCAGGTGTTCCCTGCATGCTGTCAGGTGTTCCCTGCATGCTGTCAGGTGTTCCCTGCATGCTGTCAGGTGTTCCCTGCATGCTGTCAGGTGTTCCCTGCATGCTGTCAGGTGTTCCCTGCATGCTGTCAGGTGTTCCCTGCATGCTGTTAGGTGTTCCCTGCATGCTGTCAGGTTTTTCCTTGCCTGCTGTCAGGTGTTCCCTGCATGCTGTCAGGTGTTCCCTGCATGCTGTCAGGTGGTCCCTGCATGCTGTCAGGTGGTCCCTGCTTGCTGTCAGGTGGTCCCTGCATGCTGTCAGGTGGTCCCTGCATGCGGTCCCACCAGTCAAACAGTTGTGGTTCTACCACGCATGTTGTACCACAGGTGTCACGTGTGATGTGTGCAGGTCCGCAGAATTGTGGGGTTCTTTTCGAGGTCGTTCCTGGCCATATTTTGTGTAATATTGTGTTCCAGACGACAAAGAATTTCTTCAAAGAGCTGAGAAAGTCATGATTCTTGAAAGGAAATCCAGAGGGCCCTCTGTGAGTTGGATCTGTTTCAATATTTGGTGAACCCCGAAGGTGCACGGAGGTTATGTTTGCACGCTGTATGTGGGCATGATTTCTCAAAAAGTTATGAACGGATTCGGACAAAACTTGGTGGACAGGTTGGGTGTCTGATGAGGACAAACTGTTTCAATTTTGGTTCAGATCTGACTCCAGATCTGGACCATCGGTAGGATACAAAACTTGAACTGTTCATCCTGGAGGAGTATGCACTCCACCAAGTGCCACTGTAGTTCTACATTGTGTCAAACTACTCTCACCAATGATAAACTGTGAGACGTTGAATCCTCATAGTAGAGACCTCATGCAAGTCAGAACCTGCTCAGGTGCTTCCAGCATGACATTTAATGAAGGCGAGTGACCTGACATCCTTACCTGGTATCCTTAATGATCAGGAAACCATCCCTCCGACACATCGTTGCACTTGTATGATCAATATCTTTCAAAACTTCACCTCTTCTTCCCTGATTCCAGGCCTGCATATGTATATGCTCTCTCTCATGTTTGTTATCTTCTGCCAGGACAATCATCCCATTACCCAATCAGAATGAGGAGATTACATGCGTTTTCTTTCCCTCCCATTTCCCGCACTCCTCCACCCACCAACATCCCTGCACCACCCTCCCTCCTCTGGGCACTCCCCTACCCAACACCATTCCCCACACTATTTTACACACCACACTCCCCTCTACAGATGTATCCGAAATCCATACTTTATTAAGTTCAAGCCACCACATCCGACAATTATTCCGGGCCGAGCTCGACTCGGCGACGAGGAGCAGCTGAAGAAACAGGACGTTGCACATTCGAAAGGAGGTGATTATAAGAGGATATGATGGATATCTTCAAGATGATCAAGGTTGAGATCTTCTTCAAGTTGAGATGGTAGTAAGGCAGGGGTCTTTCACTCAGAGAGTAGTTGATGCACAGAATTGTCTCCTTGGAAAGGTGGGTAGCAGCAGAAACGTGAGATGTGCCAGCAGGGGTGCCAGCCCAAAGAGGAGAGCAGTACTCCATCAAACTGCGAATAAAGGCCTTGTAGGTTGTCAAAAGCTCAGATTGGCCAAGGAAAGACCCCTCGGAAATGTGGTGTGCCCAAGAAGGAGGCCCAAAAGTTTGAGTGACAACCTCTTCAAGTGGTTTGTTGAGGAGGTAGATGGAATTCGATTCACCAGACTGTCCTTTCGAGAGAGACAGGGTGAGTGTGTGGGATTTGTCCGGGTTGAAAAGCATATCCCAAGTGTCGGACCAGCTCCTGATCCTATCAAGGTCTGCAGAGAGAGAATAGGCTGCTGCCTAACTGTCTGAAGGATGAGAAATAATATGGCGGACGGTGGAATCATCAACAAGTATGTAAGCAGGTTTTTTTTTTCTCCATAGAATCAGGGATATCATTGATAAAGATGAGGAACAAGACTGGGCCCAAGACACAGCCTTGGGGCACTCCAACCTTGACGGAGAGAGAGGAGACGAGAGGGTCCCGTTTGGAGCTACCGGCTGAATACGGGAGAGGAGGAAAAGTCAGCGACCCACGCGAGGAGGTGGTCGATCTGAAATGGTAAGGTATAGATTAAACGATTTCAGGACAGTAATAGAGTGTTTTATGTGAGTAATATAATAACCCCCTCCTACCCCCCCAAAACGTTCTAAACAACCATAGCATGGCCCCTCGTTACCCCACTGGTTAAACAACTCGCACACTAACACCCAAATTTCCCTTTTTCCGCAAACTTCCATGAAAGTTTTCACAAAGCACAGGCCGGCGGAGCCAATATGTAAGGATGGAAAGCGGAGCCGCTGATTTCCCCTGCCAACTGTGATCAGGACTAAGGGGCAGGAAATTGGCGGTAACTGGGAAATATGCCGTTTAAACGGCTGGGGAGTGCCTCGTTGACAATTCATTAGTTCCACATTGTGTGTGTAAATGAGCCATGGTCGTTCAAAGATCGCAATAAGGGAAGCAGAGATCAGGGCGTTACTCAGGTATTTAGGTGTATTCTTCCATTGAGAAAAACACATGCACGCACATACACCTACCTGCAGACAAGGTGCGATTTGTGAAAATTTCCAGCGGGGCAGATGAAATTGACAGACAGCATGGCAAGCCTTACTCCATCTGTGATGCACAATTTCTTCAAACAGTTAGGATAATCTATAAGCTGCTTATAGATTGAAACAACTTCTAAAAAAAAAAAAATTGAGGAATTACATGTTTTCCAAATTTGTTGTCATGCATGATGCATTCACTTTGTTATTACCTCGCCACTGAAGATGGACGGTGGTTGTTTTCACCCGTCTGTTTATCTGTTTGTGAGCAGGATATCTCAAAAGGTTGTGGACGAGTTATGACAAAACTTCGTGGATGCGTTTTGTAGGTGACAAGGACAAATTGGTTCGACTTTGGTGAAGATACGGATCTGGATAGGGTAATTTTTTAATGATTCACCATTGAGAGATGGGGCCAAAAACAATTTATAGTGTGATATTTGAAAAAAGTTCTGGACGAGTTATGACAAAACTTCATGGATGAGTTTGGTAGGTGACAAGGACAAATTGGTTCGACGTTGCTGAAGATACGGATCCAGATATGGTAATTTTTTAAATGATTCTTCACCATTGAGAGATGGGCCAAAAACAATTTATAACATGATATTTCAAAAAGTTGTGAACGAGTTATGACAAAACTTCATGGATGAGTTTGGTAGGTGACAAGGACAAATTGGTTCGACGTTGGTGAAGATACGGATCCAGATATGGTAATTTTTTAAATGATTCTTCACCATTGAGAGATGGGCCAAAAACAATTTATAACATGATATTTCAAAAAGTTGTGGACGAGTTATGACAAAACTTCATGGATGAGTTTGGTAGGTGACAAGGACAAATTGGTTCGACGTTGGTGAAGATACGGATCCAGATATGGTAATTTTTTTTAATGATTCTTCACCATTGAGAGATGGGCCAAAAACAATTTATAGCGTGATATTTGAAAAAGTTGTGGACGAGTTATGACAAAACTTCATGGATGAGTTTGGTAGGTGACAAGGACAAATTTATTCGACTTTGGTGAAGATATGGATCCAGATATGGTAATTTTTTTTTAACGATTCTTCACCATTGAGAGATGGGCCAAAAACAATTTATAACATGATATTTCAAAAAGTTGTGGACGAGTTGGTTAGGTTAAAAGGATGAATCGATTCGATTTTGGTGAAGATCCAGATACAAAGCGTAAACTGTTCAGCCTGGTGGAGGTATACACCCTTCCGAGTGCCGTTGTAGTTTCTGACTGTTGTAAGTTTCAAGCTATACATAAAGCTGAAAATCCACATTACTATTAAAATATACATTACAACTTATACATTTCTCACTCTGAAAAAGAGTAAATAAAAACAATATTGGAACTATTTAAGTTCAACATGTACGGATTCAAAACGTATTACCACTTATATCAAAGTTTGACAGCTTTTTATTGACAAAAGCCAGATATGAAATTAAAATTGATAAACTTACCGATTTCGCTGAGATGTTGGATCATTGTATTGCAGAACAGTTTGGTTGATGATGTGGGAGATGGTGTCCTCCTTCCTCCTCTTTCCTGTGGGGTTGTCCTCAGGTGGGTGATGTTCCTCCTTAATCCACAATTCTAGATATTTCACACCTTGGAAAGTGTCAAGGTTTGGCCCGTTAATTGAAATACATACCATGCTGCTTGTTGAGTGTGCTGACATGCGTTCGGCTTCCCTGATCAATCAAAATAAGATTGATCAAATTAAAGCCACTTTTTTTTTTTTTTTGCTCACCTGCGAACTCGACAGGTAAAAAAATGTTCAGGTTGAGTCTTCTCGGGTTTAAAAAAAAAATAAAAGCTGAACATGATGTCTGCTGTCTCTTCATTTTTTTTCCTCCCCCCCTGGATGCACCAGACACACTTATAGAGTAATTTTTTTCAATGTCGGTTTGAAATGATATGATACGTCATGATAAAATTTTCATTGGTTGATTTCCTGTGCAACGTCAGGTGTCGTTTTTAGATCCTCTTGGAGGATCTCTAAGTCTTACTCACGTTGTTGTTGTTCATCTTCTTCTTGTGGACTTTTTTGTTTCACAGCCTACAGTTTTCATCGAAACTTCCTGAAACTTGGCATATATATGTAAAAATTCCCTGCGCAGACAGTAACCATCTCCGATTTTGAAAATTCCTCCGAGAAAAAAAAGTTATGACGTCAAAATATCTCCGCTAATGGAAATCGCCTAAAAATTATCTCCGAAACTCGGCAAGCTTTTTGAATTCTGTTTGCGGGAATCGAACAGGGCATTAGCAGAGATGAATTACCGCACATATGATACATCACTATGACGTCATATCAATTTTTATGACGTCATTCCTATTTTTTGATATTTTTTGTTTCACAACCCAGAGTTTTCATCGGATCTTCGTGAAACTTGCCATGTATATGCAGAAAGCCCACACGCAGACAGTAACCATCTCCGATTTTGGAATTCTTCCGAGAAAAAAAGTTGACGTCATAATATCGCCGCTAATGGAAATCGCCTAGACCATTATCTCCGAAACTAGGCAAGCTGCTTGAATTTTGTTTGCGGGAATCAAGCCGGGCATTAGCACAGATAATTTATCGCAAACCTGATACATCACAATGACGTCATATTCGTTTTTATGACGTCATCATTAAGAGGACGAGGATCTTAGCTCATTTGAGCTTGTTATAATCAGTTCGTGCTAAAAAAGGACGTAGCATACATTTATCATTTTTAAATGTCAGACGTTAAAACTTCACTAATTCGATCAACATGAATACAAAATCTTTTAACAGAGGGGAGGGGGAGAAATGTATTGCCCCCTCCCCCCTCGGAGATGTCAATTTTAACTGCAGTGTCAAGGATATAAAAAATAAAGCAGAGCTGGGGAAATGGCTCCGTTCCCCCATCAAATGGCACCATACCTATCTATGTACACACACAAGTACATACATACACCTACACACACAAACACCGACACACACACACACACACACACACACACACACACACACACACACACACACACACACACACACACAATCACCTATACACATACGTACACACATTCCTGCCAACACCTATACACACACCTATACACACCCACACACACACTCACATGCACAATCACCTTTCTACATGCACCTATATACACACACCGATACACACACCTACACAAACACCTACACACAGACACCTACACACACAAACACCAATATACACACACATACATACACACCTACACATACCTATACACACACCTACACACATATACACCTACACATAAAGCACTTCTATACACACACCTATATAGGCGCATGCCTATACACACACATAACTACAAACACCTATACACACACACTTACACACACAAACACCAATACACATGCACCTATACACACACCTACACAAACCTATACACCCTACACACACACCTATGCACATAAACACCGATACACATGCACCTATATACACACCTACACCCCAACACACATCGATACACACATTCAACTACACACACACACACACACCTACACAAG
>NC_140962.1:156265894-156285894 GCF_056783735.1 Eptatretus burgeri | reverse complement strand
AGACGGTTGTCTGCCATGACATTTCCCACCCAGCTAGCACCTAAAAGCGAGTAAAACAATTTTAATAGAATATTGGGATCGATTTGCAAAGGTTAGAACATTAAAAAGGGGTTCAAAGGGATTGTGGATTTAGACACATTCACTATGGAGGGTTGAGATCGTCCATATTTTACATAAGCGATACATATCTAATATCACAATTAATA
The DNA here is from genome assembly GCF_056783735.1 of Eptatretus burgeri. Lineage (NCBI taxonomy): Eukaryota > Metazoa > Chordata > Myxini > Myxiniformes > Myxinidae > Eptatretus > Eptatretus burgeri. Next base: position 156,285,688 of record NC_140962.1, on the reverse strand, counting down.
ATTATTTTATACTTACACTATTACCTGCATCATGAAGGAGCAAACTAAACTATACTAAGCAATGTTAACCTCGAGGAGCCATTTCCACAACAATATTACCAATTATAATCATGATAGGATTAACTGGAATGACAACATTTGATGTCACGACATCACCAGATATGCCTCCGCCCATATTATTCCATCATTATAATACTTGTACCAAGTTTGATTTATATCCTCTGAACCCAGACATATAATATTCGATAATTCTGGCTGCCAGACCATATGTCCGATCATGTTGAAATTTAAAACGTATATTCCATATGACTACGAGATCATAACTGTGACGTTTCACATCGATTGATGAAGCGGTTCAAGAGAGATTTTTTAAAAAAATTAATTTTGTTCAGACGAATATGGCTGCTGGAGTGCCAGAACATGTGAACAATTAATTATTCGTGAACACCCTGGTATCCCCAAGGCTTGGGGAACATGTAAGTGAAGCTTCCCCTCGGTCTATCAAGCCGTTCTGCAGAAGAAGATTTAAAAATGTTTATTCCTCAAAAAAATCATAGCTACCAAACCATGTGACTTATGACGTCATAGGTGGAGAACTTTTTGTTCCTCATGGATGGGCAATCAGACCTGTAAAGTTTTGCCTCGATCTGTTCATCCGTTACGGAGAAGATTTTTGAAGGTTTTTTGTTAAAAGCAATTCGGCTGCCAAACCACGTCACCGATGATTTTGCAAATGACAATTTAGCCCTTGATGACCCTCAAAGTTTTTCATACTGATCAGATAAAGCATTTGACATGAAATTAACACGTCATAAGGAAGCCATGAATGACATCATCAAAAAAAATCACCCATGTTTCACATGGGGAGTACATCACTTGTGCCAAGCTTAATTTTTTTTTCCATGGAGTGGTTTTGGAGATACAGAGGTCCAAAGTTTTCTTTTTTTCCAACATGGCTGCCACAACACGTGACCTATGATGTCATAGTTATCACCAAAACATTCTCCATGAGTAGTCGCATCGATGGTGAAAATGTGAAATTTATATGATGAAAAAAAAAACCATGCCGCCCCGCTTTGTTACAACCCCGCTTCAATCGGACACCTGACCCATGATGTCCTCTTTGTCAAATCAAATTCAGAATGAGTGGCCGATCACGTCTTTGAAGTTTCGTGTTGATCAGATAAGGCTTTTTGTCCAACATGGCTGTGAGACCGTTTAACCGCTGATGTTGAAATTTTCAACCAATATTCCCCATGCCGAGTCGATTATATAAAAATTATATATTTCTCTGAAACTGCTTAGCCTTTCACTGCGAGACTTGGCAGTGATGATCCACTACTGTTACTACAAATATTTTATTTAACAATGATCTCATCAGTCACATGATGTGGCAGCCACGTTGGTTTTAAAGAATTAATTAAACACTTATTTCTCTGAAACTGTTTAACCGATCAATACTAGACTTTGCAGTTATGATTCACTGCCCTTGGTGCATACATTTGACTTAAAGTGACATCATCAGTCACGTGGTGTGGCAGCCACATTGGTTTCCAGGGAAATATTAAAAAATTATATTTTGGAAATCGCTACAGCATTCGATGCAAAAACTTAAAGTTGTGATTCACTGCCATTGCTCCATGGAATGCAACATGACTCAAATTGATCTGTTCAGCAGTTTTGGATAAATAGATTTTTTTTATTTTCGGTTTTCAAACTAACATGGCTGCCAAACCACATGACCAATGGCATTGAAAATTTGGACTCTGCCAAAGACTTTGGGAAGGATCACTTGTGTGAAGTTTTGTTTTGATCCGATAAGGTTTGTTTTTCTATCCAATATGGCTGCCACACCACGTGACCTATAATGTAATAATTTCCACACTGTATGCAGGTATATAGTTTGATGATACTTGGTAAATTTTGCTTCGATCGGATAAGAGGTTCCAGAGAAAACATTATTTAATATTTTTCTTCAATCCAATATGGCCACCGAACCAAGTGACATCAATTATTCTTTATCAACCTATTACCGGAAGTCATGGGGAACATGTCTGTGAAGTTTCCCCTCAATCTGTCCACCGTTTTGAAGAGGATTTTTCGAGGTCTGAGGATAAATCCAAGATGCCTGCCAGGCCATGTGACCAATGACATCATAGTTGTCAAACTTTATTCAGCATGGATCGTCGATCATTTGTGTGCAGTTTCACTTCAATCTGTAAAGCGGTTCTGGAGGGATATTTTCCATATTTTAGCTCACCTGTTCGAAGAACAGAGAGCAAAAGCGCTACCCCCGGCGTGAGCATCAGCATCAGCGTCAGCGTGAGCGTGAAAATATTAAAGTTTTTGGTGCAACTTATTTCCTTTCTCATGTTTTTATCTACCACACTATTTTTTACTGATTACAATATACAAATGCATATATTGCTTTAAAATTATTTGGATCAGACTTCACTGCAATGCTTTATAAAAAATATTATTAGACTAGTCTTTTAAAAACGATAAATGTATAAACAGGCGAGCATTGGGTGGCTGTGACACCACTCTGGTAGCTCGCCTGTTCGAAGAACAGAGAGCTATAGCGATACCCCCGGCATTAGCGTCAGCGTCAGTGTGAGCGTGAAAATGTTAAAGTTTTTGGTGCAAGTTATTTAGAAGCTTTCCATTCATTTAATATGTGTACTAGGATACTGATATTTGGCATGGAGGTTCCTTTGGGGTATGTTATTGATGTAGTGAAGTTGAAATTAAAAAATAATTTCAAATGTTTTAAATTTTTGACCTGTTTTGAACTTAACTTTTTTGTAGCACATCAACGTTAAAGTTTTTGGTGCAAGTTATTTAGAAGCTTGCCATTCATTTAATATGTGTACTAGGATGCTGATATATAGCATGGAGGTTCCTTTGGGGTATACTATTGGTGTAGTGAAGTCGAAATTAACAAATGATTTTAATTTTTTTTATTTCACTCTAAGTTGGTGTCAAAGCCACCCAATGCTCGCCTGTTTATACTAGACGCTTGCCATTCATTTAATATGTGTACTAGGGATGCAATGAAGTCCAAATGAAATAAATTTTGTTGGTGCACCTTTTTCAGAGACTCAATATTTGTGAAGTCAAAACACTACATATTACTTTTTCTTTGAGATGCATTTCTCATGGCAAGGCAAGTAGGTAATGTATTATTGCATAATGTTGACAAATACCATTGCACATGCACTGTTATAACTGTGATGCCATCATAATTACAAATAATTTAAAAAATGATGCTGCATGGTAGTTCGACTTGTTCATTAATAATGCTGCCACTGTAACATGATTTGCTCTCTGGTTTGAAATGTCTTCAACATCTGAAAACACTTTCAATGTGGTATTTCACAATGTCAGGTCTCTACATAAGCATATCAGTGACATTAAGTCTTGTCAGTTTTATACTGCTGCAGATCTCGTGATGTTTGTGGAAGCAAAGATTTCAGATATTTCAAAGATGAAATAGAAGCATATCGAATTCCAGGATTCTATTCGTACATGTATCCCTTTACTCTCACAGTGGATGACAGACGTTCAGTCTAAGGTACTGCAGTCTATTCACGTTCTCCATTGTTAAGTAAATACATTCAGACTGTCCAACTACAATCAGGGATTGAATTCACCATCATCGTTCTACACAACATTTTGACAGGACAATGCTGGTTGTTGTTGCACTATATGCATCTCCCAGCACAACCATGGAAAGGCTACAAACAATTCTACAAGACATAACATCTCGGATTAATCATTGGAAACCAACGAAAATAATCCTTCTTGGAGATTTAAATGTGGATTTGATGAAAAGGAAGAATAATCCGATTCTTGACATTTTGGATTCTTGTGATCAAAAAATCAGTTGACCAACTACAGATTATGGATCATTGATCGACCAAGTTTACAGCGATATTACAAATTCAACAAGTGAATGGGGGGGGGGGGGGTGTTTGAGTCGTACTTCTCAGACCATAAACCTCTATGGGGTTGTATTAATGAACTTAATGAATAATGATGATCTGTGGAATTTTTGATGATGAAGAGGGGGTGCATGTTTCTATAATTGGAACTTATTATGTTTCTTATGTTTATCTGTGAAACTGTTCAGGAGGTTGTGCTTTTTGTCACATCGGATTAGGTAAACTGATGTGTTGCCTGCTTCGCACTTGAGTTAAATGTACTTGCTCAAAAACTATTGTGTGAACTGCCGTGTCACAATGTCATAGTAATTAAGTTGTGATGCATTTTATAACTGGGATGATGATGCATAAACTGTGGAACTTTTGATGATGAAAAAGAGGGGGGTGTATTCAATAACTGGAACTGATGCTTATGATGTATTGTATATATATATATATATATATATATATATATATATATATATATATATATATATATATATATATATATATATATATATATATATATATGTGGAACATTTTAATATGATGATGATGATGATGATGATGATTTATCTTTAAATGGTAAGCATGAGTCAATATTTATTTCAATATTGTCATGATGAGTTGAACACCTTGATGTGAAACGATTTTGTAATGTTCATGTTTTCATTTTTTAGCTCGCCTGTTCGAAGAACAGAGAGCTATAGCGATACCTCCGGCGTGAGCGTCAGCGTGAGCATGAAAATGTTAAAGTTTTTGGTGCAAGTTATTTCCTTTCTAATGTTTTTATCTACCACACTATTTTTTACTGATTACAATATACAAATACATATATTGCTTTAAAATTATATGGATCAGACTTCACTGCAATGCTTTATAAAAAAAATATATTATTAGACTAGTCTTTTAAAAACGATAAATATATAAACAGGCGAGCATTGGGTGGCTTTGACACCACTCAGGTTTTTTTAAACAGTAGAGCTGCCAAACAACGTGACGGATGATGTCATAATATTTTTTTCTGTGTTGTCATGTTTCCGGAGATGAAACTCAGAAATTTTCATGCTGATCAAATGCAGCGTTCTACTTATCGAATTTCGATCAGGATACCACTTCACTGATGATGTCAGAGTGAATTTGATCTTCTTCCCCATGCAGAGAAGTTGGCAGGTGCCAAGTTTCAATTTTTTCCATCTTGCCGTTTAGGTGATACAGAGGTCCAAAATTTTTCCGTTTTTCCAACAAGGCTGCCACCCCCACGTGACCTATGACGTCACAGTTATCAAAAAAAATTCTGCATGATGAGTCAGATTGACGGTCTCAATTTTGTTTCAATAGGATAAGCGGTTACAGAGAAAACAAAAATTTTGCATGTACGTACGGACGGACGGACAGACGGACAAACCGAAAACATGATGCCAACTGCGACATCGGTACCGATCCTGACCATGTTTGGATTAAAAAGACCATGTCATGGATCCTGACCATGTTTGGATTAAAAAGACAATGCAACCGATCATGACCATGTTTGGATTAAAAACACCATGGTACTGATCCTGACCATGTTTGGATTATAAAGACCATGGTACCGATCCTGACCATGTTTGGATTAAAAAGACCAGGCCACTGATCTTGACCATCTTTGGATGAAAAAGACCATGCCACTGATCCTGACCATGTTTAGATTAAAAACACCATGGTACCGATCATGACTATGTTTGGATTAAAAACACCATGGTACCGATCCTGACCATGTTTGGATTAAAAACACCATGGTACCGATCCTGACCATGTTTGAATTAAAAAGACCATGGTACCAATCATGACCATGTTTGGATTATAAAGACCATGCTACCGATCATGACCATGTTTGGATTAAAATGACCATGGTACCGATCATGACCATGTTCAGATTAAAAAGACCATGGTACCGATCATGACCATGTTTGGATTAAAAAGACCATGGTACCGATCATGACCATGTTTGGATTAAAAAGACCATGGTACCGATCATGACCATGTTTGGATTAAAAAGACCATTTTACCGATCATGACCATGTTTAGATTAAAAAGACCATGGTACCGATCATGACCATGTTTAGATTAAAAAGACCATGGTACCGATTATGACCATGTTTAGATTAAAAAGACCATGGTACCGTTAATGACCATGATTAGATTACAAAGACCATGGTTCCGTTAATGACCATGTTTAGATTATAAAGACCATGGTACCGTTAATGACCATGATTAGATTACAAAGACCATGGTTCCGTTAATGACCATGTTTAGATTATAAAGACCATGGTACCGTTAATGACCATGTTTGGATTAATAAGGCCATGGTACCGATCATGAAAATGTTTAGATTAAAAAGACCATGGTACCGTTAATGACCATGATTAGATTACAAAGACCATGGTTCCGTTAATGACCATGTTTAGATTATAAAGACCATGGTACCGTTAATGACCATGTTTGGATTACGAAGGCCATGGTACCGATCATGAAAATGTTTAGATTAAAAAGACCATGGTACCGATCATGACCATGTTTGGATTAAAAAGACCATGGTACCGATCCTGACTATGTTTGGATTATAAAGACCATGCTACCGATCATGACCATATTTGGATTATAAAGACCATGTTACCGTTAATGACCATGTTTAGATTAAAAAGACCATGGTACCGATCATGACCATGTTTGGATTATAAAGACCATGTTACCGTTAATGACCATGTTTAGATTAAAAAGACCATGGTACCGATCATGACCATGTTTGGATTATAAAGACCATGTTACCGTTAATGACCATGTTTAGATTAAAAAGACCATGGTACCGATCATGACCATATTTGGATTATAAAGACCATGTTACCGTTAATGACCATGTTTAGATTAAAAAGACCATGGTACCGATCATGACCATGTTTGGATTATAAAGACCATGTTACCGATCCTGACCATGTTTGGATTATAAAGACCATGGTACCGATCCTGACCATGTTTGGATTATAAAGACCATGGTACCGATCATGACCATGTTTATATTAAAAAGACCATGGTACCGATCATGACCATGTTTGGATTAAAAAGACCATGGTACCGATCCTGACTATGTTTGGATTATAAAGACCATGCTACCGATCATGAGCATATTTGGATTTAAAGACCACGTCACCGTAAATGACCATTTTTAGATTAAAAAGTCCATGTTACCGATCATGACCATGTTTGGATTGTAAAGACCATGGTACCGATCCTGACCATGTTTGGATTATAAAGACCATGGTACCGATCATGAACATGTTTGGATTAAAAAGGCCATGGTACCGATCCTGACTATATTTGGATTATAAAGACCATGCTACCGATTATGAGCATATCTGGTTTTAAAGACCATGTTACCATTAATGACCATGTTTGGATTATAAAGACCATGTTTGGATTATAAAGACCATGGTACCGATCCTGACCATGTTTGGATTATAAAGACCATGTTACCGATCCTGACCATGTTTGGATTATAAAGACCATGTTTGGATTATAAAGACCATGGTACTGATCATGACCATGTTTGGATTATAAAGATCATGGTACTGATCCTGACCATGTTTGGATTATAAAGACCATGGTACTGATCCTGACCAGGTTTGGATTATAAAGACCATGGTACTGATCCTGACCATGTTTGGATTATAAAGATCATGGTACTGATCCTGACCATGTTTGGATTATAAAGACCATGGTACCGATCCTGCCCATGTTTGGATGATAAAGACCATGTTCCCGATCCTGACCATGTTTGGATTATAAAGACCATGGTACCGATCCTGACCATGTTTGGATTACAAAGACCATGGTACCGATCCCGACCATGTTTGGATTATAAAGACCATGGTACCGATCCTGACCATGTTTGGATTATAAAGACCATGGTACCGATCCTGACCATGTTTGGATTATAAAGACCATGGTACCGATCCAGACCATGTTTGGATTATAAAGACCATGTTAGCGATTCTGACCATGTTTGGATTATCAAGACCATGGTACCGATCCTGACCATGTTTGGATTATAAAGACCATGGTACTGATCCTGACCAGGTTTGGATTATAAAGACCATGGTACCGATCCAGACCAGGTTTGGATTATAAAGACCATGGTACCGATCCAGACCATGTTTGGATTATAAAGACCATGGTACTGATCCTGACCAGGTTTGGATTATAAAGACCATGTTACCGTTAATGACCATGTTGAGATTAAAAAGATCATGGTACCAATCCTGACCATGTTTGGATTATAAAGACCATGTTACTGATCCTGACCATGTTTGGATTATAAAGACCATGTTTGGATTATAAAGACCATGGTACCGATCCTGACCATGTTTGGATTATAAAGATCATGGTACCGATCCTGACCATTATAACCGATTATAAGCCTGGTGTTGGCGCAGTGGTTAGGGCAGCGGCTTGGGATCCAAGAGGTCCTGAGTTCAAGCCCCGTTGGGCCACTGAATTAATACACCAGGGGGTTGACTCTGCCTGTCATCCTTCCGAGGTCGGCAAAATGAGTGCCAGCATGCTGGTATCCTGTGTCGGAGTGGCGACCCGTCCAGGATTGTGTCCAATAGCCAAGGAGACTGCTTAGGCAGCACCAACACTCTGCATGGAGTATGGTCCCGATGGATGGATGGGGTTGACTCAGCCTGTCATCCTTCCGAGGTCGGCGAAATGAGTACCAGTATACTGGGCCGGTGTATACCCCGGTTAAAATAGGTGTACCATATCCCTGTGTCGTAAGAGGCGACCAGGGTTGCGTCAGGAAGGGCATCCGGCGTAAAACATGTGCCAAATCACTATGCGGATCATACGGATGATCCGCTGTGGCGACCCCTAACGGGAGCAGCCGAAAGAAGAAGAAGAAGGGACCGATCCTGACGATGTTCCCGATCCTGACCATGTGACTCGGCGCGTGCCACGAGATGACTGCACGTCGTGTTCAATCGAACATCCAGTTCCATCGCTGTGCTCGGCCCTGCCGTGTTTTGCTGAGCACTTCCCTTCGCACCTCCTCGTGGATGAGAAAGTGAATGCACGTGAAACCCACACCCAGTGTGACCGTTATCCACATGGCCCAGCACGTGGTGATGTGAGGGTCGTTTATGTTCAAGTGAACACGTGGGGGGAGAGTAGGAGGAGGAGGAGGAGGAGGAGGAGGAGGAGGAGGAGGAGGAGCTAGGGGGCGGAATAAAACCACATCAAAGGTCATTTGGGAATAGATCGCAGGTCCAGCAGGCTGCACGGTCTTTCCTGTTTGATTTCCCATTCTTGAGTAATATTTCCTTGTAAAGAGAGGGCACACACACTCACGGACCATCACCCTCTGAGTCGGACGCCTGTTTAACTCATCCATTGTTACAATAACTGCACGAGACAGTCATTGGGGGCCCAACATGGAGGGGGCTGAAGGAATTCGGGGCCCTCAAGACCCTTGAGCTGCCAATCAGACGAGTTTGAGGAATTCTGTTCGAGTCAGACCCTCCTTCCAACCACCGATCATTCTGTATTCTGTTCCTCCATCTCAAATTCCTCACTCTTCCACCTCCTCCTCCCAAATTGAACGTTAATCGCAAATTCGAGGAAGGCCGCAGAAAGGTAACACCACGTGATGACCGATTCTCTGTGGCTCGGAGGTCTTAAAGGAAGAGCGGTCGATGAGCGGACGAATTCTAAAGAAGGATCCCTTGGAAGAAACTTCCCCATTCCCTTCGATCGTCTTTCACAAACAGAGCGCACAGATCACGGCCCAGGAATGTGGGCTCAGCCTGGGACGTGCGTTGTACTGTTTAATGGCCCCTTGAGGGGTCAAAGGGACAGCTCTCCAGTGACGACTCGGACTAACAATTATCGGAATTGTTTTCTCTTTGCCAGCAGGAATGTCTTGCCGGTTTTTGGGAACGCGGGCAGTGGGTGAGAGGGGCCGGGGTAGTTGGTGGGGGTGAATATCCATAAAACTAGGCCCCACTGTCTGGTGGACCATCTACCCAAAGAAGACAACACCATAGGCATGGATCATGAACCAAAAGGAGGCCTCACGGTCTGCATGACATATCAACCCCAAGAAGGGTATGTAATGACCCTGGATGTGATGACCCTGGATGTGATGATCCAGGCTTTGTAATGCCCTATCGACCCTGGAACTAGCAGGTTGCCCCTCTGATGGTCGCACATTTGCCGTTGGTTTGGTCTTGGGTTCAACTCCCATCTGCGGGTGCGGTGCCAACAGGGGGCGCTGCATTGCGGGGTATACATTGCTTCGGTGGTAAAAACCAAGCTGGCCGTCTCTTCTGCTTACACTGACTTTTGGATCCCACGACATCGTTCACATCACAACTCGAGGTCGCAATCGTGGCTCGTTCAACGCTTTCACTTGCTCGGAACCTTCCTGCTCTTTAACCGCTGCAGCAGTCCCATGCGAACCCCCACCACATGGTGATCTTCGAACGGACACAAACCAATTTCAGATCGAGTGTATCAATCGCTGTGACTGTGTTGACCTGTGTGTGTTATCTTTCACCAAGAACGATTTGTCTGCAGCTCAGTGATTGTTTGTCCAAACGTTGTCCGACACTAACGGCCGAGTTTGTCTAACTTCGTATCAGCATGCATTCTCGAACTTTGTGAAAAATATTTTGTTCCAAGGAAAGGTCACGACCCGTGACCTGCACGGGGAGGAGGTAAACAGTCCGAGATCACGTGACGCGAACAGACCAATCAGACACGGACGAGTCCGCACCGCAGTGAAGGTGTGCGCTCAGTGAGAAGTCTCACGGACCAAGCTCAATCATCACGTCAAAGGTTTCTGAGTATTTGTTGAACTGTTCGAGTTGGTGGAGGTTGGACGTGCGAGCCAGGTGTTTAATTTTAGGGTCATGCACCCCAAGGTGAGCATCCAACAGTCATTGTGGAGACAAGGTGATCCAGGTGGATACACACCAGGTGTTCGAGCTGGTGGCGACAAAGTTGCACTTATTTTGGAAACCAGGTGTTTTAGTTGGGGAGACACCAGGAAGGTAATCCAGGTGGATCCACACCAGGTGTTCGAGGTGGTGGCAACAAAGTTGCAGTTATTTTGGAAACCAGGTGTTTTAGTTGGGGGACACCAGGAAGGTAATCCAGGTGGATACACACCAGGTGTTCGAGGTGGTGGCGACAAAGTTGCACTTATTTTGGAAACCAGGTGTTTTAGTTGGGGAGACACCAGGAAGGTAATCCAGGTGGATACACACCAGGTGTTCGAGGTGGTGGCAACAAAGTTGCAGTTATTTTGGAAACCAGGTGTTTTAGTTGGGGGACACCAGGAAGGTAATCCAGGTGGATACATACCAGGTGTTCGAGATGGTGGCGACAAAGTTGCAGTTATTTTGGAAACCAGGTGTTTTAGTTGGGGAGACACCAGGAAGGTAATCCAGGTGGATACACACCAGGTGTTCGAGGTGGTGGCAACAAAGTTGCAGTTATTTTGGAAACCAGGTGTTTTAGTTGGGGAGACACCAGGAAGGTAATCCAGGTGGATCCACACCAGGTGTTCGAGGTGGTGGCAACAAAGTTGCAGTTATTTTGGAAACCAGGTGTTTTAGTTGGGGAGACACCAGGAAGGTAATCCAGGTGGATACACACCAGGACGGCACGGTATCAGCACGGAGGTTGAAAAGTCGGGATCCCATTTTCTGATCCGGATTCCAACCCAAAAGGTTTAGCCATTACAAGGCTTTCCATCCCAACTTTCCTTCACCTCGGTACGACCACCGCAAGCAGCACACGTCCGTTATCATCGGTGAGGACGTGGATAATATTTATCTAATGACTCACTGAGATAACACTGCAGCGTTGGCACAGAATGCGTCACGTGACACTCAAGACAATGGTGTCCTCTTCATTGTGACCTTTGTGTTGGAGTGGCTTCCGCAAGGCGAAGGAGGTTCTGCAACAGGGTCAGTGCAGGACAAGAACGTACACGTGTGTTCGGCGTACACATATACCCTGTTCGTACGTTAGGGACGCTTCGTGTCCATTTGTGACTGGGATTTGTTGTTTTTTTTCTTCCAGAATGCCGGCAATGACTCGCCTTCTCTTCGCGAAAGACAACGTGGGATCTTTAACGTCCAGAGACCGATTCCGGCAGACGGGACGCCCGGCTTAACGTGCATTTGAAGAACTTGTGTTCAATCATTCGTCCCGTTTGCGAAGCTCCAGTCTGAGAGTTTACAGTCCGATCTGGAGTCGAACCCACAGCAGACAGCTCAAAGGTAAGTTCACTACCACCTTTCATGAACACGTGGTACTCTAACATGAATACACATTACACCATGAACACGTGGTACTCTAACATGAATACACATTACACCATGAACACGTGGTACTCTAATATAAATACACATTACACCATGAACACGTGGTACTCTAACATGAATACACATTACACCATGAACACGTGGTACTCTAACATGAATACACATTACACCATGAACACGTGGTACTCTAACATGAATACACATTACACCATGAACACGTGGTACTCTAATATAAATACACATTACACCATGAACACGTGGTACTCTAACATGAATACACATTACACCATGAACACGTGGTACTCTAACATGAATACACATTACACCATGAACACGTGGTACTCTAACATGAATACACATTACACCATGAACATATGGTACTCTAACATGAATACACATTACACCATGAACACGTGGTACTCTAACATGAATACACATTACACCATGAACATGTGGTACTCTAACATGAATACACATTACACCATGAACACGTGGTACTCTAACATGAATACACATTAAACCATGAACATATGGTACTCTAACATGAATACACATTACACCACGAACACGTGGTACTCTAACATGAATACACATTACACCATGAACATGTGGTACTCTAACATGAATACACATTACACCACGAACACGTGGTACTCTAACATGAATACACATTACACCACGAACACGTGGTACTCTAACATGAATACACATTACACCACGAACACGTGGTACTCTAACATGAATACACATTACTCCACGAACACGTGGTACTCTAACATGAATACACATTACACCACGAACACGTGGTACTCTAACATGAATACACATTACACCACGAACACGTGGTACTCTAACATGAATACACATTACACCATGAACACGTGGTACTCTAACATGAATTCACATTACACCATGAACACGTGGTACTCTAACATGAATACACATTACACCACGAACACATGGTACTCTAACATGAATACACATTACACCATGAACACGTGGTATTCTAACATGAATACACATTACACCATGAACACGTGGTACTCTAACATGAATACACATTACACCATGAACATGTGGTACTCTAACATGAATACACATTACACCATGAACACGTGGTACTCTAACATGAATACACATTACACCATGAACACGTGGTACTCTAACATGAATACACATTACACCATGAACACGTGGTACTCTAACATGAATACACATTACACCACGAACACGTGGTACTCTAACATGAATACACATTACACCATGAACACGTGGTACTCTAACATGAATACACATTACACCACGAACACGTGGTACTCTAACATGAATACACATTACACCATGAACACGTGGTACTCTAACATGAATACACATTACACCATGAACACGTGGTATTCTAACATGAATACACATTACACCATGAACACGTGGTACTCTAACATGAATACACATTACACCATGAACACGTGGTACTCTAACATGAATACACATTACACCATGAACACGTGGTACTCTAACATGAATACACATTACACCATGAACACGTGGTACTCTAACATGAATACACATTACACCATGAACACGTGGTACTCTAACATGAATACACATTACACCATGAACACGTGGTACTCTAACATGAATACACATTACACCATGAACACGTGGTACTCTAACATGAATACACATTACACCATGAACACGTGGTACTCTAACATGAATACACATTACACCATGAACATGTGGTACTCTAACATGAATACACATTACACCATGAACACGTGGTACTTTAATATGAATACACTTTACACCATGAATATGTGGTACTTTAATATGAATACACATTACACCATGAACACGTGGTACTCTAACATGAATACACATTACACCATGAACACGTGGTACTCTAACATGAATACACATTACACCATGAACATGTGGTACTCTAACATGAATACACATTACACCATGAACATGTGGTACTCTAACATGAATACACATTACACCATGAACATGTGGTACTCTAACATGAATACACATTACACCATGAACATGTGGTACTCTAACATGAATACACATTACACCACGAACACGTGGTACTCTAACATGAATACACATTACACCATGAACACGTGGTACTCTAACATGAATACACATTACACCACGAACACGTGGTACTCTAACATGAATACACATTACACCATGAACACGTGGTACTCTAACATGAATACACATTACACCACGAACACGTGGTACTCTAACATGAATACACATTACACCATGAACACGTGGTACTCTAACATGAATACACATTACACCATGAACACGTGGTATTCTAACATGAATACACATTACACCATGAACACGTGGTACTCTAACATGAACACGTGGTACTCTAACATGAATACACATTACACCATGAACACGTGGTACTCTAACATGAATACACATTACACCATGAACACGTGGTACTCTAACATGAATACACATTACACCATGAACACGTGGTACTCTAACATGAATACACATTACACCATGAACACGTGGTACTCTAACATGAATACACATTACACCATGAACACGTGGTACTCTAACATGAATACACATTGCACCATGAACATGTGCTACTCTAACATGAATACACATTACACCATGAACATGTGGTACTCTAACATGAATACACATTTCACCATGAACACGTGGTACTTTAATATGAATACACATTACACCATGAACATGTGCTACTCTAACATGAATACACATTACACCATGAACACGTGGTACTCTAACATAAATACACATTACACCATGAACACGTGGTACTCTAACATGAATACACATTACACCATGAACACGTGGTACTCTAACATGAATACACATTACACCATGAACATATGGTACTCTAACATGAATACACATTACACCATGAACATGTGGTACTCTAACATGAATACACATTACACCATGAACATGTGGTACTCTAATATGAATACACATTACACCATGAACACGTGGTACTCTAACATGAATACACATTACACCATGAAAATGTGGTACTCTAACATGAATACACATTACACCATAAACACGTGGTACTCTAACATGAATACACATTATACCATGAACACGTGGTACTCTAACATGAATACACATTATACCATGAACACGTGGTACTCTAACATGAATACACATTACACCATGAACACGTGGTACTCTAACATAAATACACATTACACCATGAGCATGTTGTACTCTAACATGAATACACATTACACCATGAACATGTGGTACTCTAACATGAATACACATTTCACCATGAACACGTGGTACTTTAATATGCTCTAACATGAATACACATTACACCATGAACACGTGGTACTCTAACATGAATACACATTACACCATGAACACGTGGTACTCTAACATGAATACACATTACACCATGAACACGTGGTACTCTAACATGAATACACATTACACCATGAACACGTGGTACTCTAACATGAATACACATTACACCATGAACACGTGGTACTCTAACATGAATACACATTGCACCATGAACATGTGCTACTCTAACATGAATACACATTACACCATGAACACGTGGTACTTTAATATGAATACACTTTACACCATGAACATGTGGTACTTTAATATGAATAAACATTACACCATGAACACGTGGTACTCTAACATGAATACACATTACACCATGAACATGTGGTACTCTAACATGAATACACATTACACCATGAACACGTGGTACTCTAACATGAATACACATTACACCATGAACACGTGGTACTCTAACATGAATACACATTACACCATGAACATGTGGTACTCTAACATGAATACACATTACACCATGAACATGTGGTACTCTAACATGAATACACATTACACCATGAACATGTGGTACTCTAACATGAATACACATTACACCACGAACACGTGGTACTCTAACATGAATACACATTACACCATGAACACGTGGTACTCTAATATGAATACACATTACACCATGAACATGTGGTACTCTAACATGAATACACATTACACCATGAACATGTGGTACTCTAACATGAATACACATTACACCATGAACACGTGGTACTCTAATATGAATACACATTACACCATGAACACGTGGTACTCTTACATGAATACACATTACACCATGAACATGTGGTACTCTAACATGAATACACATTACACCATGAACATGTGGTACTCTAACATGAATACACATTACACCATGAACACGTGGTACTCTAATATGAATACACATTACACCATGAACACGTGGTACTCTAATATGAATACACATTACACCATGAACACGTGGTACTCTAATATGAATACACATTACACCATGAACACGTGGTACTCTAATATGAATACACATTACACCATGAACACGTGGTACTCTAATATGAATATACATTACACCATGAACATGTGGTACTCTAACATGAATACACATTACACCATGAACACGTGGTACTCTAATATGAATACACATTACACCATGAACACGTGGTACTCGAATATGAATATACATTACACCATGAACACGTGGTACTCTAATATGAATACACATTACACCATGAACACGTGGTACTCAAATATGAATATACATTACACCATGAACACATGGTACTCTAATATGAATATACATTACACCATGAACATGTGGTACTCTAATATGAATACACATTACACCATGAACACGTGGTACTCTAATATGAATATACATTACACCATGAACATGTGGTACTCTAACATGAATACACATTACACCATGAACACGTGGTACTCAAATATGAATACACATTACACCATGAACACGTGGTACTCTAATATGAATACACATTACACCATGAACATGTGGTACTCTTACATGAATACACATTACACCATGAATACGTGGTACTCTAAAATGAATACACATTACACCATGAACAAGTGGTACTCTAATATGAAGACACATTACACCATGAACATGTGGTACTCTAACATGAATACACATTACACCATGAACATGTGGTACTCTAACATGAATACACATTACACCATGAACATGTGGTACTCTAACATGAATACACATTACACCATGAACATGTGGTACTCTAACATGAATACACATTACACCATGAACACGTGGTACTCTAACATGAATACACATTACACCATGAACATGTGGTACTCTAATATGAAGACACATTACACCATGAACACGTGGTACTCTAACATGAATACACATTACACCATGAACATGTGGTACTCTAACATGAATACACATTACACCACGAACATGTGGTACTCTAATGTGAATACACATTACACCATGAACACGTACTCTAACATGAATACACATTACACCATGAACATGTGGTACTCTAACATGAATACACATTACACCATGAACACGTGGTACTCTAACATGAATACACATTACACCATGAACACGTGGTACTCTAACATGAATACACATTACACCATGAACATGTGGTACTCTAACATGAATACACATTACACCATGAACACGTGGTACTCTAACATGAATGCACATTACACCATGAACATGTGGTACTCTAACATGAATACACATTACACCATGAACACGTGCTACTCTAACATGAATACACATTACACCATGAACATGTGGTACTCTAACATGAATACACATTACACCATGAACACGTGGTACTCTAACATGAATACACATTACACCATGAACACGTGGTACTCTAACATGAATACACATTACACCATGAACACGTGGTACTCTAACATGAATACACATTACACCATGAACACGTGGTACTCTAACATGAATACACATTACACCATGAACACGTGGTACTCTAACATGAATACACATTACACCATGAACATGTGGTACTCTAACATGAATACACATTACACCATGAACACGTGGTACTCTAACTTGAATACACATTACACCATGAACACGTGGTACTCTAACATGAATACACATTACACCATGAACACGTGGTACTCTAACATGAATACACATTACACCATGAACACGTGGTACTCTAATATGAATACACATTACACCATGAACATGTGGTACTCTAACATGAATACACATTACACCATGAACATGTGGTACTCTAACATGAATACACATTACACCATGAACATGTGGTACTCTCACATGAATACACATTACACCATGAACATGTGGTACTTTAATATGAATACACATTACACCATGAACATGTGGTACTCTAACATGAATACACATTACACCATCAATACACATTACACCACGAACATGTGGTACTCTATTATGAATACACATTACACCATGAACACGTGGTACTCTAATATGAATACACATTACACCATCAATACACATTACACCACGAACATGTGGTACTCTATTATGAATACACATTACACCATGAACATGTGGTACTCTATAAATACACATTACACCATGAACACGTGGTACTCTATAAATACACATTACACCATGAACACGTGGTACTCTAACATGAATACACATTACACCATGAACACGTGGTACTCTAACATGAATACACATTACACCATGAACATGTGGTACTCTAACATGAATACACATTACACCATGAACACGTGGTACTCTAACATGAATACACATTACACCATGAACACGTGGTACTCTAATATGAATACACATTACACCATGAACACGTGGTACTCTAACATGAATACACATTACACCATGAACATGTGTTACTCTAACATGAATACACATTACACCATGAACACGTGGTACTCTAATATGAATACACATTACACCATGAACATGTGGTACTCTAACATGAATACACATTACACCATGAACATGTGGTACTCTAATATGAATACACATTACACCATGAACATGTGGTACTCTAATATGAATACACATTACACCATGAACACGTGGTACTCTGTAAATACATGGACCTCCAGAAAAATATTGTGTATTAACCTATCACATTATATAAACTCCCTGTGTATTTATTTCTCTGTCACGCAGGAAGTGTTCTCACATTCACGGAAGTGACGTCACATTCGTCACTGAAAGGGACCACATGCAATTTCAGTGTTAGTGCCATTCACCATTTTTTTCCACTCTGGAAAGGTGATTTTATTATGTCCAAAACTTTTACTTCACGTATCTGAATTTGTTTTGATTTCATGAGCATTCCGCTTGTTTTCACAGCTATAGCACGAGAGGTGAAACGTTCGTAATTTTTATTTGCAGTAAAAAAATGTGTATATCGGTAAATAATAATTATCCTTGGTCATTTGAAATTCCGTTGTCGCTTTGACAATAAATGTATTTCTAAAGTAATAATACTGTTATGTGGAAGGGGGAGGGGATCCACAGCTAGGCCATGGTAAGTGTAGTATTGTCCATGTAATATGGTCCGTGTGTTCCACTTAGGTTACATTGAAATGTCATAGGGATCTGTCAGAGTTAGTCATTTGTTACC
>NC_140962.1:156255894-156258394 GCF_056783735.1 Eptatretus burgeri | reverse complement strand
AACTGTACATCCATCTATAATTCCAGCAATGTCGTGTCTGTGTCTGTGTCTGTGTGTCTGTGACCACTGTTTCTCGACAACCACTGGGCTTATCTAATTGAAACTTGCCAGGTATATTGCTGGGGCCCTGTGGATGTGCCTTTTCCAGGTTTGATATTAATCAGACAAGTGCTTCCTAAGTTATGGCCATTTATTTACCAAACCAATGGCAAGACACGTTGCTGTGTAGGTGTGGCTGCGTCGGCCGGTGCAAGGCCGGCCGACGATGATGTCACGTGCCGTGCCGGTTACGATGGGGATCGGTGCCTTAGTTACCGTGGCATAGGAGTGGCAATGGTCAATGGCCGCGAGTGTCATGGCAAGCAAAGACAGGGACGTAAACTTGATTTTAATTTTGATTTTAATTAACTCTATGTGTGTAAGTATCACAGCAGTTGTTACTTCAATGCAAGCGATAATTCGTGGAATGCATGTGAACATTCCGTACGGGCACGCACCACTTCCGGATAGTGAAGACTTACTGTATTCTAATAATTTGTCGATTTCTTATGCGCATTTATAGATAAACACAATGGCCCAATCCAGTTGTCGTTTACGAGAGTGAAGGGACGGCCTGTGTAGTTGTTTGACAGTTTTCTTTGTTTGTTTGTTTGTTTTGTTTTATCTCTTCTCTTCTCTGCTCTTCTCTTTTTGTTTTTCCTTGTGATGACATTGCGAAAAGGCAAAATACGTTGGCGCTAATTGAATAATTGGCCATTAAAACTAAATTGCTAATAATCGTAGCTGCGATATGCGAACTTCCGGACAGTGAGGACTTAACTTCCGGACTTCGGGATCGTGACTTACTGTATTCTTTCTCGATTTATCAACTTACTGTATTCTTTCTTTCTCGATTTCTGTACTTTCTCGATTTCTGTACTTTCTCGATCTCTTTCTCGATTTCTTTCTCGATGTTCTAAAACACATTGCCCCAATCCAGTCGTCGTTTATGATAGTGAAGGAATGGCCTGTGTGGTTGTTCAAAAGTTGTTGTTTTTTGCACGTACGGTCATGCACGTACAGGCATGCGAGAGCAAAGGAACGGCCTGTGTGGTTGTTTCTAGCAAACGGTTTGAAAGTTTTTTTTTTAATTATTATTATTTCTTTGTACGTACGGCCACACACGTACGGGTACGTACTAGTCTGCTTAAAACCATTTAGTCTCCTGATTCCTCCTTTCTGTCCCGATGGCGGCACATGTCAACTGGTGATTGGTTCATCAATAAATGATTGGGCTATAGAGCGAAGAATGCAGCGCATGCCATTGGTTCTGCTCGGCGAATCAGTTAAGATGTGTTGCGTGACTGCCAGAGTGATTCGACATTCGTAAAGCTAACCTCATTAGTAACGGTAATACGGCTGTGGACTTGAAGCCGGCTCGAGGTTCACGGTACACGAAAGGTGATCAGGGTATTTGAAGACTCGCGATCCATCGATCTTGGGTTATTCAAATGCGGAACGACCAGACTTCCGATACACAGCACATTTCACCAGCATGACCGCCATCTTGGTTTTAGCCATGATGTTGCAATGGCTCCAGGTAACCATGGAGTTGGACCCTATCTCGTGGGTATGTGTTCCTCACGTCTATCTACACACTTGTGTACCTTCACACCTTTCCCTCCGTCGTACTGGACAATAACTTCTTACGTTCACTTTGTTGGTTGAAACCACTTCACCTCTTCCCTAACAATATGTATTTGCACAGAACCTGAAAAAAAAACAATTTTGGAACTAGTACGATACTTTGTAGAACTCGGACCTCCCTCTGCCAGGCTGAACAGGTTATGTTTTGTTTCCCACCGATAGGCCGGATCTGAATCTGGACCTGAACCAAACTCGAATCGATTCTTCCTTGTCACAAAATTAACCTGTCCACCAAGTTTTGTCCCAATCTGTCCACCACTTTTTGAGATATCCTGCTCACAGACAAACAGACAGACACTGTATATAATTCGACAGAAAAACAGGGGTGAAAACATCACCTCCATCCACCTTTCGTAGCACAGGAAATGATGTCTAAAGCACTGAAAGACAACACAAACCTAAACGTGACGTCTCACGGCTTGGGAGTTCAGTCTGCTCAGGAGCATGGGAGGCGATCTGTCATCAAACGTCCATTGTGACGTCAACATCGAATGATATGATGAGCCGTGTGTTTACAATCCCGGTATTTATTTATTTAACCAGGGAACACGAGAGTGAAATATGTGAATTGTAAATACATGTAAAAGGTGTGTGTGTGTGTGTGTGTGTGTGTGTGTGTGTGTGTGTGTGTGTGTGTGTGTGTGTGTGTGTGTGTGTGTGTGTGTGTGTGTGTGTGTGTGTGTGAGACAGCCGGTGTTTAAGTGTGTAAGTCCGCACGCATATCTACTTAAATACAGAATGTTCGCTCTCATGTCTACTATAATCTATATGCCCCAGTGAGGACCTGCCTCGACCCCCTTTTGGGATTGGTGTT
>NC_140962.1:156203394-156250894 GCF_056783735.1 Eptatretus burgeri | reverse complement strand
CAAACTGTATAAACTCGTCCACATTTCCACAAGGAGGTGAGGGTGGGACAGGGTTTGGGGAGGGTGATGGTCAAACTTCTACCATATGTGCATACGTATTAAATAGATATCGTCTTACAAAATGTCCGCAGTGTGTCCATGCCTTCACGAAACCGGGTAAAATGCTTGTTCGTTGTTGAAACAGTAAATCACTGGGTATGGAGGCTCGTGGGGCGAGGGACGTGGTGGAGGGGTGGTTGGTGGTCCTGGGGTGTGTTTGGTTGGGGTCCTGATCCATGTTTTTCGAATTCTCAGCCCGTAATCCCAGAAAGCTTTGTTTAATCAATGGGATGTGATTCCATCAGCACGACATGAGGTTTCAATTTGTCCGCTAATTGGCCCAAGCGTGAAATTGCAAGTTCTCTATTTCGCCAAAGCTACTGTAGTTTGTTTTCTTTCGGCTCAATGGGTACACCATGTGTAGATTGGAATATGGAGCGAGACCGTGAGTTAGCAAGTGGCCCTTTTGGGCCGCGACCAACCGGCTTCGACCAGTGAAGCTCTAAGAAGGGTCACCTGTCCAGCAGGTGAATGTCTGAAGCTCTTATGGGCAAAACAATTGAAGGTCAATCCCATGGGGGTCCAAAACTGCAGCTTTGACTGAAATTGGGACAAACACAGGATGCTTATTGGATGTCGTTTCCCTCAACTACAATCCAAAGGAGACCACCATCCTGAACCCCAAGCCAGTCCATTTGCACCCACCACAGGACAAAGACCTTCCTCGAGGCTTGCTATGGACATGGACAGTGTCGGAAGAAAGGCTCCACGGCTAAACAGGTAATGGTGCCTTCGATGTAGGTCCCTGACTGCATGTAATTAGTAAGTTTGATCTCTAATTCACCCTTTAATTAAAGGGAGCAAGGAGAGTGTGTGGTGGGTTAGGTTTGGCCATGATGCAGTCATGTGAGAATCCCTGGGGGTGCGTGTAGTGGGGTTGGGGGCGCGATGGGTAAATATTGTAGGGAATCATGGCAGATTAGAGAGGGAATCTAAAGCTAGGCATTTGAATCCTTCCGATAGCAGGATATGTGTGTTCAGCTCTGAGCTATGTCGTCATGGATTCAATTCTTTGTTTAAAGCGGGAAGGGCGGGGGGGGGGGGAGGAAGCACATCCTAATTATGGATACCATCTGAATGCTGGGATATGTCGAGTGGAATAGACCTTCAGTAAGTAGTCTCTCTGGCCTCTTTAACCCCCCCCCCCCCCGGTGGCTTGTGAACCTGCTCCCCTCTGTTGTTCAACTCCTCCATCAGCGGAGACCCATGTATAAAGAGTCGACAGTGCGTGATTTCAATACAACACAAGCGCAGTGGGCCAAATGACCTCTTCCAGTGTGCTCCAATTAACCCATTCCTGCACGTCCTCCAGGTACATTCACTGGATGAATATTTCATTTTACAGACAGACTACATTCACGATGGTCGAGTCACGGCTTCGGCGTCACCACATAATCGCCACCCTGGGTGATCATTTCGAAAGTCGTTGATTGCAGAAAGAGCTTAATGTATGAGTAAAGGCTGTGTCATTATGGCTGCTTCGGTGGCATGTTAATTGGGATTCATTAAGGCTTCAGTGAGAATCTCAAAACGACGAGGGGATGTCCGCGTTGGTATCCATGAACCTGTGTGATTTGTATTGTAATTTAGAAATGGCTTTAGACCTCCAATATTACTCAATTATATTCTAGAATAAAATTAATAAAACTAATTAATTAATAATTAATGGAAGAAATAAGCTCGAATGAGCTGAGATTTTCATCCTCTTAATGATGACGTGATAAAAACGAATATGACGTCATTGTGATGTATCAGGTTTGCGATAAATTATCTGTGCTAATGCCCGGCTTGATTCCCGCAAACAAAATTCAAACAGCTTGCCGAGTTTCGGAGATATTGGTATAGGCGATTTCCATTAGCGGCGATATTATGACGTCAACTTTTTTTCTAGGAAGAATTTCCAAAATCGGAGATGGTTACTGCCTGCGCGTGGGCTTTCTGCATATACGTGGCAAATTTCAAGAAGATCCACTGAAAACTCTGGGTTGTGAAAAAATAATGTCAAAAAACAGGAATGACGTCATAAAAATTGATATGACGTCATAGTGATGTATCATATGTGCGGTAATTCATCTCTGCTAATGCCCTGTTCGATTTCCCACAAACAGAATTCAAAAAGCTTGCCTACTTTCAGAGATAATTTTTTAGGCGATTTCCATTAGCGCAGATATTTTGACGTCATAACTTATTTTTCTCGAAGGAATTTTCAAAATCGGAAATGGTTACTGTCTGCGCGGGGTATTTTTACATATGTATGCCAAGTTTCAGGAAGTTTCGATGAAAACTGTAGGCTGTGAAACAAAAAAATCCGCAAGAAGAAGATGAAGAACAACAACGTGAGTAAGATTGAGAGATCCTCCAAGAGGATCTAAAAATGAAACGAGAAGGGCACTCTTCAACGTCACGACGCCACCAGATAATATGTCTGAGCTCACCTTTTGACATCATTATTCATACTTGTACCAAATTTGATTTCAATCTCTGAACCCAGATTCAAAATATTAAATAATTATGCCTGTGAGACCATGCGTCCGATCAGGTTAAAATTTAAAACATATTGTTGCGGATTCGCGCCCGCCGGCGTGCGAGCGGCCACGTAACTCGAATCGCGACACGTCGCCCACCGGACGGACGCCGGGAACTAGTCACGGGTAGGCCTTTCGGCCTCACCACGATGGTGCCAATCGGCCCCCCGCGTGGGATAGGGTTGCTCGCCAAATTCGACCTACCTAAGTACCCACACGGAGGGTAGACCGGGCGATCGCACCTCGCCGCAGGTCGACTTCGGACACGGGCCACTTTAAGCGACCCATTCCGTACTATCGGGATAACCGAGCGGTGTTATCGTCAACCTCGACGGTTCGATTAATTATTGGGCGTATTTAGCCCACGACCAACCCTTTACGTGAAGTAAGATGGAGATTCAATAAAGGAAAAGACGAAGCGAAACGGGAAAAACAGTTCAACATAAAGCACATTTATTCCGCGGCAAACGGAAAGCACACATATACAATTATACACCAAAAGCAAATGTAAAAGTAGAAGAAGCACAACAATTCTGCACAAAAAGCAAATGTAACAATGCAGATCTACTACCGACTACCGAGCACACGGCAACATGCAGTTTTACTTCACAGACGGCGCCGACAACACATATACTCAAAGCAAAAGAAAAAGGGACCACCCTCAACGATGAGGGGGGGCAGAAGGGCCTGGGGCCGAAACCGCGTCGAGCCTACCCGTCTGGTGATGAGCCGCAAGATGGCGGCAGCGCCCCGACTCCGCGGGCCTCGCTGGCACTGCCTGGAATGGGGTGGGAACGGGGCCCCCTTCTCACACTATCTCAGCGCGGGGGGAAACAGGAGGGGGTTGTTGATGCTCGGGGGAATGAGGATATCTCGCTGGCTTGGGTCCCGCGACGAGCGTCTCCACCGCGACCTCGGTCGCGTTACCGGCCTCCCCTCTCCGCAGCTCCCCGACTCTGACACGAGCGCCCTCTCGACTGCCTTCGCCGCCGCCACAACTCTCCAACTCTCCCACTCTCCACTCTTCTCAACTCCGTCCAACTGCGATTCAGAAACTCTTTTTCTCTCCCGATTCAGAAACTCCCTCAACAACTGCCTTGTCGGCGAGCGAACGCGGCCCTTTATAGCCCCCGGGGCTTCGCTCCTTCACCTTCGACCCTTCACCTCTGGCTGGCTCCCCATTGGACAGAGGAAAAGTGGGCGTGAATGATTCTTGATCCGATTTCTCGGAAAGGCTGGTGTTTTTGCACCCGCTGCTCGGTGCGCGCCCTGTACGAGTCCAGGATCGGTGCCCACAAGCGGCGCAGGAATGGCGGTGATGCGATGGTTGCGAGAGCGAGATGTGACGGCAAGGGTCGTGGCTGTTGTTGTGAAGCGGCGTTGCGGTTGGTGGTTGTTGTGTGATGGCTGTTGAGACGTGGTTGGTGGTGGTTGTGGTGGTAGTAATGGCGGCTGGTTCAAAATAAAGATAGTAAAAGAAAAACGGCTTTCTAAAAGGGTCGCAGCCCGAATGAATGACATTTATTCCCTCTAAACAACGGGTTTGGGCCTAACTACACATATACTTACAGAGATATCTCACCTACGCGACCTGAATGGTGGTTTGCGAATTTCGTCAACCACAACAATATATTCCCCATGACTATGAGATCATAACGGTGACGTTTCATTTCGATCGATGCAGCGGTTCAAGAGGAATATTTTTTTTTCAAGATTTTTGTTGAATCCAAGATGGCTGCCGGACCATGTGTCCTACTAATTATTCGTGAACACTCGGGTATCTCCAAGGCTTGGAGAATATGTGGGTGAAGTTTCCCCTCGATCTGTTAGGCCGTTCTGTAGCGGGTTTTTAAAGGTTTATTCTTCAAAAATTCATGGTTGCCAAACCATGTGACCTCTGACGTCATAATTGAAAACATTCTACATGAGTAGTCGCACTCATGGTGAAAATTTGTGTCAATCAGATAAGCGGTTGCAGAGAAAACAGAAAATTAGCACGGACGGACAGACGGACAACCCAAAAATATAATGCCTCCCGTGACTTTGTCAGCGGGGGCAGAAAAAAGAAGGTCCACAAGATCAACTCGTTGCTGTTGTTGTTGTTGCTGTTGTTGGGAGTCGATTTTGGAAATGTGAATCCATTGGTCGGACAGCTGCCAGACCACACCCGCATTGGTCACTTGACTCCCCTTACCCTATGGCCACCATATTGGTTGTTTGGTGGGCCTAACAAATTCGGCCTGTAGGATTATCCACTTCCCGGGTTTGTTTGTGTTTTTTTGCGTCGCAGGTTGTGACCACAGTGCGATCATGTTTAATTTTAACTTAGAGGTTTGCAAGGATGGTTCATCAAAAGTCTGCAAAAGAAGGTCGGGATAATGACAAGAAATGATCATGTGAAACCATGCCTCCATCTTTGTTTGAATCATGGTTGTTCCGTGTGCATCCGCTGCATGAGTTCGCTTGACGAGTGTTCGCGTCCGCACTGATCCACCCGACAAAGAACACACCATTAAGGGCCCTGAGGTTGTTCATTCCCTGTGATGTAAATAAATGATTGGAGTGCAGGGCTTGGCCCACAGGAATTTCCACATACCGCACGGTGCCGGGCAAGTTTACTCAGGTCTCAGTGAACGTGTGCGTTGAAGACCGGCCACTGAGGGCTATAAATGATTTCTGTGTAGATAATCACCCGAACCAGCGGCTCCTTATCACAAATTGAGTACTACGACGAGTACGCAGACACGTGTTCCCATGCTCGCCATTACGGGTAGGCCGCAAGCGTTATCGTCATCTGCACAGGGGAAAAGACAAGGCACTGGCGGTCCAGACTGGTCCTGCGGTCCGAAGTGAAGAATTTCTGGAGTGGAGTGAGAATGTTGGAGATGCTGTGCATTTGGAACTCGAGTCCTTTACTCTTCAGTGGAGAGGAATTATCGCTGACCACATATACGGCGACACCCCCATTGTTACGGTTAAATGAATGACCATCGATATCTTAGACTGTTTTGGATTCGTACCATGAGTTAATGTGAAGTTTAACGTCAACACCACAAGGACCATCGAATCATTATTATTCGTGAATGAGGTTGAAGTTTTACATCCATATTTCACCCTTCAACCCCAAACACAAAACCCCAAATAAACACAAAAGCCCCAAACACCACAACCTCAACCACCCCACCCAACTACGAAGCCCCAATCACTAAAACCCCAAACACCACCACCACCTGCCCCAGGCATAATCCATTTAACCTTCTTCCTTTCACTCCCCACACCTCCCATACCCTCTCTGCCTCATCATCCCTGCTTTCTTTTCCCACATTCGCCTCCTCTCCTCCTCTCTCTCCCACACCCATTCTTATTTTCTCCACCATCATCCCCTCCCCTCCTTTCTTTTCCCACATTCCCCTCCTCTCTCACACACATCCTTCTCTCTCTCTCTCTCTCTCTCTCTCTCTCTCTCTCTCTCTCTCTCTCTCTCTCTCTCTCTCTCTCTCTCTCTCTCTCTCTCTCTCTCTCTCTCTCTCTCTCTCTCTCTCTCTCTCTCTCTCTCTCTCTCTCTCTCTCTCTCTCTCTCCCCCACCATCCATTCCTCTTTTCTCCCCCATCAACGCCCCCTCCTTTCTTTTCCCACATTATACATCTCTCCCTCTCTCTTCCTCTTCCTCTCTCTCTACCATCCATCCCTCTTTTATCCCCCATCATTCCCTCCCCTCCTTTGTTTTCCCACATTCCATTCTTCTCTCTTTCTCTCTTTCTCTCTCTCCCTCTCTCACCAACATCCATCCCCTTTTTCTCCCCCATCATTCCCTCTCCTTCCTTTTCCCACATTCCCCTCTTCTCCACCACCCTTCCTCTTTTCTCCCCCATCATATACCTTCCTTTCTCCCAGAATAGCTCGGTGGTTGAGTGGTTCCATTAGATTACCCTCACTAGTGTGGATTCGATCCCCATGGCTGCTCAACAGATCCTACACATCACGTGATGGAGCGATGACCCATGCATGATCCATCATCACCTTGTCCTGGTCACCCTGGTGTTCCATCAGGAGTGTGGATGATGGTCTCGTACCTGGTCTTGGTGGTCTTGGTACCCAGCGTGTATGTAATAAATAGACGAACCCAAAATGTAAATAAAATAATAAACCACCACGCAATGCGGTAAAACCTGCTTTACGCTCCGCCTGGTAAAACTGGCCTGATTGGACAGGAGGTGGTCGCAGCCAAGGAGCCACCACGCTTTGATGTATCAGTCACAGTGCCCTGCGGGTCTTTCAAGAACCACTTCACACGAACACTAAATGGTCATGTCCTTCTTCCTCTTCAGTAGCGTACGTAATGAGTGCACCAGGGGACGCACGAATACACCATCGCAGTGGAGATGGTGGTGCACGATGTGGTTATGTTGTGGTGATGCCCTTGGTAGTCCAGATGGGGTCACCATAGGCAGATGATTTTCCTCTGAGGATAACGTTGTGGTTATGTGACCATTCTAACAAGTTAACGCGACACTCTTCACTTCAGGCTTTCCTGCATGTTGCTGACCTTTGTGTCGTATTGTTCGTTTTGTGACGTCACAGATCTGCACATGTGACTTTCCCACGGTGATGTTTTTGGGGATAAAGAGGTGTTCGAAGGATTTTGACGCATTGGTAAATGACGTGCGGCACGTTTTACTTCCTTTACACAAACTGCGTTTCCTCACCACAACCACCATGGTAAGTCGTTCGGCACAGGTGATGGTGCTGGTGCTAATGGTGGTGGTAGTGGTTCGAAAGCCATATGAGGGTCTTCGACACTTCCTGTCCAAGGAAGGAAACAAGAAGCCACGACGAGGGTTAAAGTTCAAGACCACAGCAAATTGACCCGGTGGTGTCCCTCTCTCCAGGTCCAGTGCCTGAGCAACCATGATGTGAGGATCGACCCCGCAGCAGTGTGAGGACAATGCAAAAGGCTTCACCAAAGTCCACAACCACAACCACAACCACTTCTTGGCACAGTGCAATGTTCGTTTACAAAAACACCATCGACGTGCGGAATACAGTGCAGTGCACACATTGTTATGCTTATGCACTATGACGTCACATGATTGATCTCCCTTTCGCAAGCTCGTACACAGTTCGTGAAACCTCGCCCAGAAAAGTTCGAACGAGGCGA
The DNA here is from genome assembly GCF_056783735.1 of Eptatretus burgeri. Classification (NCBI taxonomy): domain Eukaryota; kingdom Metazoa; phylum Chordata; class Myxini; order Myxiniformes; family Myxinidae; genus Eptatretus; species Eptatretus burgeri. The sequence continues at coordinate 156,243,111 of NC_140962.1, read as the reverse complement.
CACGTTTACCCCTCATTTTTGGGCAGAGTCCCTCCCAAATGTCTCCTGCATTAGCACGGGGACAGCCGGCTTTAAGATCCCCCACCCGGCAGGAGCTGCATGCTCCGCAATGCATCACCCCCTGCTGGCGTTGCAGTGGTTTTTTTCGTGATATTTCTTTTCCCTGTGAAGGAGAACAATGCGTCAAGTGGCTCATTGTCTGCTCACGAGGATTGGTGTGAATGGTAACCGACTACTGGAGCCTGTAGTGAGAGGCTGTTGGGGCCCAGAGGACGTTTATGAGTGATTGTGACTGTCATTCGGCATGTTCAGCCTGGTCGTGTGTAACGAACGATCAGGGAAGGAATGATAATAATCGAGCCTTTGTTAATTGTTACCATCATGTGCTTCTACGTCATAATCGGAGCAGCCTGACGTCATGGCTGTCACATGATCAACGTTGCATTGGAAACGTTCACTAAGCGAATGGACGGATGAACGACTTGAATTTGTTCACGTGAAAGATCACATGATGAACTTGGGCTTGTCTACATATTACGTACGCAAACATGGTTGAATGTTATTTTTTTGTTCATTCGTTTGAGAATTCCCGTGCTCCATCCTCTTTTTCGATCCGTACCCCACCCGGGTGCGTACGTAATAAGTAGATAGTCACGTTAAACGTCTCATTCGATTCAATCGTTATTTTTCTTGACTTCTTCCGCTCTTGACGGCCCAGAATTCCCTGAAATCCAGTACCTGTCCATGTATTTATAAAGCCGGCTGTCCCGACGTGCGCAGCTGCTCCCACGATGAGGTTCGATGATGTACAAAATCCAAAGAGCGATCCTCGTCTCAACTCCGATTCCCTGCACGCAACGGAGCACACACTTGGACTGTTGGCACCCTCTCAATGGAACCCTTCCCGTTCTCTAATCCCCGGTGGTGGCCCCGAGAGATGAAGGCACATGGTCCGATATCAGTTAAGGGAACAACCCCCTGAATCCCAACCTTGATGTTTGCCTTGATCTCAGCGTTGTTTGGTTCAAGGAGTAACACACAAGTCGGAACACTCACTCCAGCATTTCGTTACACTCGTTTGGAAACGTTCCAAGGTAAACACACCAGGTGATGTGTCACGAAGGTGGAGTGGAGGGGGTCCGGGGTACCACGTGACCAGGGCCCGGGGGGGGGTCTTGTTGTGGGTGTCATGACATGAATAGTGAAACGTTTGATGTATAACGAAGCAGCATGGAGTAATTGTAATTGCTCATCGCACCGTGTCGAGGGACAAGTCTGAGCAGGAACGGGAAGGAACACAGACAAAGGTGAGCACAGGTGGAGGAGTCACCGTGAGCACCTGAGAGGTGCCGAGTTCGTGTTGTCGTCGAACAAGATGAAAATGAAGGAACATCTTGTGCACCCGGAGGTCGTTGAGCATGTGCAGTACTCATCTGAATGATTGAATGAAAGGTGGGATTGGGATTGGGATTGCACAATGTTTTACCTGTGAGGTCGCGTGCTGGATTGTGAAGACCAGCACCAAGAACTAGTCCCAGTAATGACAGGGAATACAAAAAGGATTCCAAAGGAATCTCCGACGAAGGGTGAACACTCGAAACGTGAGTTTCTCCTTGCTTCCTGCAGCGGTTGGCAGGAAGGAAGGAATGAATAAATGAAGGAAAGAGGGAATGAAGGAAGGAATTAAGAAATGAAGGAAGAGGGAACGAAGGAAGGAGGGAATGAAGTAAATAATGAATTTGGGAATGAAGGAGGGAAGGAAGGAATGAATAGATGAAGGAAGGTGGGAATGAAGAAATGAAAGGAGGGAATGAAGGAAGGAGGAAGGAAAAAAAAGATTTGAATGAAGTTATTGAAACCTTCATGTCCCCTTGTGCAAGATCTCAGTGCACACCTTTGAGCTCCATTGTTTACCTTTTAAAAGGGGGCGGGGCAACGTCTACACCTGACAATCGATGTCGTCACGGATCGATTAAAACGATTGGTCATTTTGTGTGACGAACCAATCAGAGCTGAACGTGAGAGGCGAGAAACTGTTGACCGTAAACTGCCGCTCTGGTGCCGCTCAGGCCGTGGCACGAGGTGCACATTTCGGTGGTGGTTGGTAAATACAACACTGCACGGTGTGTTTCGGAAATAGTCGGCCATTGCGTGCATATCGTTTTACATATGCACACCTGTACCTGCTGCAGGTATTGTGGGTAATCATTGATTTTTTTTACCCACGAGCGAGGTTTTTTTTTTTTGTGGAGACTGCAGAGTCGTTTACTTGAGCCTATCCACGTGTGAATGGGCGGGGCTTTCTCAGGAAGGTGTACAACTTCACAGGTGAAGGGTAATTGTGGATGTACACAAGTACAGGTGAAGGGCGTTCCAGAGAAAAGAGTCTTGGGATGAAATGAAGAAAACGTGTTCAAGTTGGAGGGAACGATCGAAGGTCGGAATCGGTGGTGGTGGTGGTGGTGGTTGTGGTGGTGGTGGCGGCGAGAAAAGGACAAATAATAATTGGAAGGTTGGGGGTGGGGATGAGCGTGGATGGTGAAATGACGGAAAAAAAATGGGAGAACAAATTGCGAAAAGTGCTGTGTGGACGGGTGATGGAAAAAAAAAAGATTGAGTGAGGAATGATGTGAACGAAGTAAGGAATGAATTACTAAAGAGTTCTGTGAGGATCAATGATGACGTAGGTGGGAGGGGCATCGAGCTCACGATAACGGGGCTTTCGTGGCGATGCTGAACCGTGGAGGCGCCATCTTACTCCTCCCACAGGCGTCGATTGAATTGACGATTAAAAACGAATATAATTAATAACACTCCAGGCTTTGCCGAACGTAAAAGGTTCGTGACTCGTAAATAAGAGATAATAAACTGTTAAACACGCACACAAGGTTGGGCGGCTCGACGGAAGCTGCGATTGGAAGTACGGAGGCAGAGCAAGATGGCGGCATGTTGGCTTCAACGCTCCCATTGCCCAGTTTATTGCTTGCGCGTCGGTGCGATTGGGATCGGTGGTGTTTGGGAAGCGTGAGGTGAAATTAAGAAATAGAAAGAAGAGTGAAGGCGGCGGCGGGCGAACGGAGGGAATGAGTGAAAGGAAGAGTGGGAGGACCGGAAGGAGAGAGAGAGAGAGAGAGTGAGAGAGATGAAGGGAGGAGTCGTGCACACGTCGAGCAGGCAGTGACGCCTGGCCACGCTGGGATCGCCATATTAACCCGCACGGACACTCGTCCCGAGTCCTTCACGGAGGAGACTCTCTTCGTTGGTGTTCGGTAAAGGACGACGAGCGGTCTCGGACACGTGTCTCCAACTCGCGGCGTCTCCTCGGCGATCCTCCGGCTAGGCCGAGGCTGCACGCGAAAGGCTCGGTTCGGTCCGCCGGGGAATGCGAGCCCAGTGGACACGGCGACATGAACCGTGCCGGGAGCTCCTCGCACTGTCATTGCCACCGCGTGAGTCCCCTTTGTCGGTGTCGTGGCGACGGGTTGGGATCGATGTTTGTTTGTTTGTGGCCTCGTCGGTTGTTTATAACGTCGGGAGCGGCGGATCGTTCTATCCCGAGGATTAGTTCATCTTTATTTATTACGTTTCCTTCTCGAGGCGTTTTCTCGTGCTCGATGTTCTTCTTCTTCCTCCTCTCGAGGATCCTCGCTGAGGGGATGTGGAGACGAGTGTGTCTGGTTGTTGTTTTTATTTTTATTCATTACTTCACTCGGACACGTTTGTTTTTTTTTCTCCCTCATTCGTTCTGTTGCCGGTTTTACTCTTCCACGACCATTTCTTCACATCTCACCACTCCCTGTTTTCCCTTGGCTCCTCCGCTTTTTCCTTCTGCTCCTCATCAAATCTCCTCATTTTCTCACAACAATTACTTTTTTTTTCATTTTAATCGTCACCTTACTCTTTCCTGATCCCTTTTTGTTTAACGCTCCAGGTCCTCATGGTGTAACCCCTCTTCCCCACTCGTCACCCTCCCACCTTCCACACCGTGTCCCCCCCCACCTTCCACACCGTGTCCCCCCCCCACCTTCCACACCGTGTCCCCCCACCTTCCACACCGTGTCCCCCCCACCTTCCACACCGTGTCCCCCCACCTTCCACACCGTGTCCCCCCACCTTCCACACCGTGTCCCCCCACCTTCCACACCGTGTCCCCCCACCTTCCACACCGTGTCCCCCACCTTCCACACCGTGTCCCCCCCACCTTCCACACCGTGTCCCCCCACCTTCCACACCGTGTCCCCCCACCTTCCACACCGTGTCCCCCCCACCTTCCACACCGTGTCCCCCCACCTTCCACACCGTGTCCCCCCCACCTTCCACACCGTGTCCCCCCCACCTTCCACACCGTGTCCCCCCCACCTTCCACACCGTGTCCCCCCCACCTTCCACACCGTGTCCCCCCCCACCTTCCACACCGTGTCCCCCCCACCTTCCACACCGTGTCCCCCCACCTTCCACACCGTGTCCCCCCACCTTCCACACCGTGTCCCCCCACCTTCCACACCGTGTCCCCCCCACCTTCCACACCGTGTCCCCCCACCTTCCACACCGTGTCCCCCCACCTTCCACACCGTGTCCCCCCCACCTTCCACACCGTGTCCCCCCCACCTTCCACACCGTGTCCCCCCCACCTTCCACACCGTGTCCCCCCCACCTTCCACACCGTGTCCCCCCACCTTCCACACCGTGTCCCCCCACCTTCCACACCGTGTCCCCCCACCTTCCACACCGTGTCCCCCCACCTTCCACACCGTGTCCCCCCACCTTCCACACCGTGTCCCCCCACCTTCCACACCGTGTCCCCCCACCTTCCACACCGTGTCCCCCCACCTTCCACACCGTGTCCCCCCCACCTTCCACACCGTGTCCCCCCACCTTCCACACCGTGTCCCCCCCACCTTCCACACCGTGTCCCCCCACCTTCCACACCGTGTCCCCCCCACCTTCCACACCGTGTCCCCCCCACCTTCCACACCGTGTCCCCCCACCTTCCACACCGTGTCCCCCCACCTTCCACACCGTGTCCCCCCACCTTCCACACCGTGTCCCCCCACCTTCCACACCGTGTCCCCCCCCACCTTCCACACCGTGTCCCCCTCCCACCTTCCACACCGTGTCCCCCTCCCACCTTCCACACCGTGTCCCCCTCCCACCTTCCACACCGTGTCCCCCTCCCACCTTCCACACCGTGTCCCCCTCCCACCTTCCACACCGTGTCCCCCTCCCACCTTCCACACCGTGTCCCCCTCCCACCTTCCACACCGTGTCCCCCTCCACCCACCTTCCACACCGTGTCCCCCCTCCCACCTTCCACACCGTGTCCCCCCCCCACCCACCTTCCACACCGTGTCCCCCCCCACCCACCTTCCACACCGTGTCCCCCCCACCCACCTTCCACACCGTGTCCCCCCCCCACCCACCTTCCACACCGTGTCCCACCCCCCACCCACCTTCCACACCGTGTCCCCCCCACCCACCTTCCACACCGTGTCCCCCCCACCCACCTTCCACACCGTGTCCCCCCCACCCACCTTCCACACCGTGTCCCCCCCACCCACCTTCCACACCGTGTCCCCCCCACCCACCTTCCACACCGTGTCCCCCCCACCCACCTTCCACACCGTGTCCCCCCACCCACCTTCCACACCGTGTCCCCCCCCACCCACCTTCCACACCGTGTCCCCCCCACCCACCTTCCACACCGTGTCCCCCCCACCCACCTTCCACACCGTGTCCCCCCCCACCCACCTTCCACACCGTGTCCCCCCCACCCACCTTCCACACCGTGTCCCCCCCACCCACCTTCCACACCGTGTCCCCCCACCCACCTTCCACACCGTGTCCCCCCACCGTGTCCACCTACCATGTCCCCCCATCTTCTCCACCCACCCCCACCATGTCCCCCTCCTTCCCCACCCACCCCCACCATGTCCCCCTCCTTCCCCACTCACCCCCACCATGTCCACCCACCGTGCCCCCCCACCTTCCCCACCCACCCCCACCGTGTTCCCCCACATTCCCCCCACACATTGTCACCATGCCCATGATTGATCTATTCCTGTTTTTTTTTAAATCTTGGAACTGTTCTGACATGTGTGTGCACACGATATTATTATTATTATTATTATTATTATTATTATTATTATTATTATTATTATTATTATTATATAATTCTTGTACTATATACTTTTGAATAATTTTCTTTGTCCCTTTTCCCCACCTTGATCCCATGTCCCATTCCCCTTCCTCTCCAGTTTAAGCGATCGCCACGACGCGGCCGACCACCCTTCCAAGCCGGCTCCCGCCCCAACCTCACTCTGCCCTTATGACGGTGGAAGTGAATTCATCTCAAGTTGAGCTGAGAGGCATGTCTGACAAGGCCGGAGATTGCGGTGAAAGCCCGTCGGTGCCGGTTCCAGATTCCGAAGCGTCTCATCCTCTCGACGCAGACATTCAGAACGACCCGGTTACCAATATGGCCCCTCTTCCCGACTCCATCCCGGGTGACCCGGTGCAGACCCCTGTCCGAGAGACCGATCCATCTGACCTCCTTGCTCAACTTGCTTCGTCGTCGACCAAAGACCAGTCGAACGCCCCGATCCAAAAGGAAAAGGTCACGATGCGCCCTTTGCTCACGGTCCGTGAGGCTCGAGCTGAACCGGGAGGGCGTTTTATGCGCAGAAGCGTGATCCACGACATGCTCATGGACGTGCCGGGTCATTATGCAATGGCGAACAACTCTTTGGACGTGGTGGTGGTGTCTTCGTTGCACAGATCGGAGAGAAAGGCAACTCGTGGCACTGCTTCCGACGTCGTTAGATCCGACGCTCCTGAAAAGATTAACCTTGAGCCGAAGGAAGTGAAAACCAAGATCGACTCCCTGCTGTCGGGTGAGGAGGGCAAGAAGGAGACCGTGAGCCCCGTTGCCGTGGAGATTCTGACGGCACCGAAAACGCCCGAGGAGGAGAAAATTGTCCCTCAAAAGGGCTCGAGTCTTCCTGGCAATGAGGACGAAGAGGAAGAAGAAGATAACATGAAAGCCGTCGCCACCTCGCCGGACGGTCGATTCCTCAAGTTTGATATCGAGCTGGGGAGGGGGGCTTTCAAGACTGTGTACAAGGGCTTGGATTCCGAGGCCGGAGTGGAGGTCGCTTGGTGTGAACTTCAGGTAACGTATGCGTTCCCTCATCGTTTTGGGGTTACCGTGGGATTCCTTGTGTGGTGCCGTGTGCTGTGACCGCGTCCTGGGCGTCGAGCCAAACCGTCCATCCATCTTACCCGAGTTCCTCTCGCACTCGTTCCATCTGAGGCGGTGATGAAGGACTTGCTATGAAACATTGAGTAGTGTTGAAAGTAGTGCACGCCACAAATGGCAACCTGTGCTGTGTGTGGAGAACTGCAATCAGCTGATTGCCCCTCCACCCCTCTTTTTTATTTATTTATTTATTTATTTAAAAGTTCCATTTTGTGCTTTATCCAATGGAGTTTTTTTTTTATTTTTTTTTTTTTTTTGTTCCCTCCGCCACTGAAGGTGAAGGAGGTGATGCTTTCACCGAATTATTTAACTTTCAAAGTGATTCTTCACCAGTGAGAGATCGGGCCAAAAACGATATACAGGATGATATTTCAAAAATGTATTGGGCCCGATATGTTGTCGTGTATCAGGCATGTTGCGTGACGGAGGTGTGCGCTCTACCGAGTGTCCTTGTAGTTTTAAAAGGGATGCGATATGACGATGTGGGCATTGAGTTGGTGTTTTGCGAACGTTTGTCAACACCAGATCTTCGTCTGTCAAGCCATATATCCATGTTATCTTTGTGTGTCACTGATTGACTGTCTGTCTGTCTGTCACTATGTTTGTGACTGCCTGATTGTGTGTGTCGGTGTGTGAATGCTATTGTAATATTACACACACACACACACCGGATGTAAAGCTGGATTTGCATACTTTTTTTTTTTTTTTTCTTTTCTCGATCGATCTTCCTTTGAGTTGAGCGTTTGCAGTCTCGTCTCTCATTGAGCCTGTTTGGGGTCTGCTCATCCTGGCTGGAATGCCAATCGTAGGGTTGATAAACCTTCTTCACTTGCTGCGTCAGCACCACTCGCCCGTGATCTACCTTTGGCTTGTAGCACGTGGAATTCAAACCCACGGTGCACGTCGTGACACGAGTGCTCTGACCACCGTGAAGCGCAGACCCTTCCGTCGGGTACCTCTGAATACCCGCCGGTGAGTCCACGTGCGGGAGTTTTTGACATTTGCTTCTATCGATAGCTTCTTCATGTGGCTCGTCCGATCGAAATCCGATGACGCCATTTGAAGACCCTGCCGATTCAAACAACTGACTTTGACTTTGATCCAAATCTTTGGATCAAAGTTTTTGGATGTGCTCATGATCCATGGCCTCTTGGTATGTTCAGTAGCTTATGGATGGGCGTGTGCAAGCACAGTGCCGTTCGATTTTCAGATTGACATCTACCTTTTACAGTTTCCCTTCCGAGTGTCAACCTCATCTATTGTTCTGGAACTGCTGTTTGTTTTTGGTCTCCACGGTGCCATTCCATGAACAGATTCCTTGCCAGATTAACCTCATGCCGATGAGGGAGGGGTTCTTCGACCCCAAGGGAGGGGGTCTCTTCAAGTTGAAATGAACAAGACCACCTATCCAGTGCAGTGCAAGCACAGGACGCAGCGTTGTGGATCATACGTCTCTTCGTGGTGGGATGAAAGGCCACCTATTTCCTTGCAGTCTGGACTTTCATACTAATTGTTCTGTTACTATGTTTGTTTTTATTGTTTTTGTCCTCCACGTGCCATGAGGTACACAAGACTGCAGAGGAAGTTTCATTGTCTCGGGTTTATAATTGTCGACGGGAATACTCGGCTGAGTGTTCAGGAATTTGGAATTTGTCTCGGGTGTTTGGGATTCGAGGACACCGCGGTGGTCTTTCGTGCCCACCTCCCAACCAATGCTGGCAGACGAGTTCTCCAACTTGGCATCCGTCCGAAGGACGGCGCACACGTTGATGCCTCGCCCTGTCGATGATTCAAACCCAGGGTGGATGTCTCAGAGCTGAGTGTGCGTACCACGAAGCCATCCTGCCAGGCGTGTAGCCTCCATTACTTTGGCTCCATCAATTTTTTTTTTCTTTCTTTATTCCGTGCCTCGTTGACAGTCGCCGGATACGTTATGTGTTCAGCTTGTCCGAGAATCCCTGAGAGGTTTTCGTTGCCGTGATAACTTACGAATGGCTGAAGGTCGCGGTGAAACTCGGTACGTTTCTTGCAGAACAGTTCAGGGGATTTAAATCAAACTTGGTGCAAGTATGTATAATGATGTAATAATGTGAGCGAAGGCATAACGGTGGACGTCGTGACGTTCGAAGAGTGTCGTTGTCGTTTAGTATACAAAGTTGAGTCTCATGGAAGAGCGTGAACGTAGAACGGAACACAACATAACAATAAAGGGAACATTGTGAAACAGGAAATGCACCACCAGTAAGGTAGAGGGACATTCGGAGGACGACGGCACGATGAAGACTTATCAAGGGGAGCGGTATAAGGGCACAGCAGGTCAACAATCTGGATGCGAGCTCGTCGTCCTAATGTAAAAAGCTGGACATGGTGGGTTGGCTTTGGAGGGTTAATGAGGGTAGAAAAGATCAGGAGTCGCTTACGGCTGGGGCATGATCTGAGGTGGTGGTGAATGGCTACTTTGAGGCACGAAAAGGAAGGACAACGTTGAACAGAGTGAAGGAGGTTGGGGGGCGGGGGGGGGAAGAAACGAGTGGAGGTGAGCAGAGTTTCTGCATTTTGGGACGTTTAACAGAAGGGGGTTCATCTGAAATTTCGTACATGTACATGTACATTATCTATATATGTTACGTGCAGGATACACAAGAGGTACACGCACTCGCCTCAAAGCCGTCTAGCTTGGGTTCAAATCCCGACAGGGCGAGAAGCCTTCACTTCGGATGGACGTTAAACTCGGTGTCCCCTCATGAGTTGGTGAATGCCAAAGATCCCACGGTGTCCTTCACAAAGATCAGGTCAGCTATCACCAGCAGCTTCAGTTTAACGTCAGGCCTGAGCCAAAATCTCATCGGTGGACCCTGCAAGAATGTAGGGACAATTGGCTCGATTGATGTGGTAGTAGTTGTAGTATTTGTTGTTCCTCGACTCTTGGAAATATTTTATTTATGTTGACCTTCTCCCCCTCCGCCCCGCCATGATGTGCTCCTCGGGCCTGCTGTGCAGCAATGCGTTGGATTTCTCACTTGCACTCAAACGCCAGGTGATTCTTCCTCTTCATTTGTTCGAGGGCACGTATATCGAGCGGAATTGATCGTCCTTCGTGCAGCTGGTCGTTCGCCTGTGGGTACGCACGTTTTCACACGTTGCCGTCTCGCTCTGGAAGAGCCACCTTCCGTTCCGACATCTGAACGGATAATGCTTTGCTGCATGCCTGTCAGTTGCGGCCGTTGGGATAAGGCGTCTGGCCTGTTATCTGGGAGAGTAAAGTGCGCGTTCGTCGTCGTGGTGCCGGCACGCTTCACGAAGTGCGTTGATTGCCACGATGTTGATTTTAACTGTTCGTGCAGTGATCTCGTGCAATGGGGACTCCAAGGTAACTCGAAGGTTGGTAGATAAATTGCGTTTTTTTATTTTATTTTTATTTTATTTTTTATTCTCGTCGATTTCAATCGGAGAATCCGTTGTTTCTTCGAAGAGTGCTTTCGCGAAGACATTGCGCCCAATCATCGTTCGCCTTGGGAAGGAGTGGTTGAAGGTGAAGTGAAGTCGTCTGCAGGTTTATCCACGTCCACGAGAGTTCAAGTTGTCGGGTCATAGCTTCAAGCCGTTACGACGTCTGTGTTCGGTTTGTAAGTCCCCACAGTTTATAGTTTAAAATATGGTGAGTATGGAAGGGGAGGAGTACTCGTGGTGCCGAAGCTGGAGTTCAACTTGGAGCACCTTGAGATGGTGTGTGCGTGCGTGCGCGCGTGTGCGTGTGTGTGTCTGTTGGCGTTGCTTGTGAGCGAGCTGAAGGTTTGGCATGTTCTTTGTTGCGCGTTTTGAATAGTTAAACGTTTTTGAGAGTTGTCTGAACATGCCCTCCTCTTCTGTGACCTTTCAGGATCGCAAGCTTACGAAGGCGGAACGCCAGCGATTCAAAGAAGAGGCTGGAATGCTGAAAGGTCTTCAGCACCCAAATATCGTTCGTTTCTACGATTCATGGGAGGCCACGGTGAAAGGGCGCAAATACATCGTCCTGGTCACGGAGCTGATGACGTCTGGTACTCTGAAAACGTGAGTGCACATGGACGTTCCTCCTCACCGTTTTGGATGTGTTTGGTGTGACACCATCCAGGCCCAGCTGTGGTCCAAAAATTCTTTATTTATTTAAATGTTTTCTGATTCATACTCGACGTAAAATCGTACATATTGTGAAGCGTATCGTTGACCAAGTTCACTGCCAGCTGAAACCACCAACTGTACAACCGTCCTCCATTGTTTAGAACGTGACGGCAATTATAAGTGCATTGTTTGAAGTTATAAATCGCTCGAATTTTATTCCTTCATGTGGAATCGAGTCTCTTGAGCAAATGTGTGTTCTCGCGATGCTGATTGGGGGTGAAGGGTTAATGGTCACCCCCTTTGAAGATTTCATGATGCAATACCAAATTTGACTTCAACGAGAAACTCGTGAAGGTTTGGGGGGAGGTTCCTTGCGCTTTCGACCTGACCTTGGGTACTACCAACACGTATGCAAAATCTGGGAGATGGCTTCACCGGACGAGAATGCTGGTTTGCTCTCCGTCTGTCCCACCTGTTGTTTTTGAGACGCCTTTTTTTTTCCCCTCATTGGTATGCGGCTCCATTATGATACGTTACAGAACAAGTTTGAGTTTCAGGGCGTTTCATCAGTTTTTCAACAGTTGTGCCCTCTTTGGACTTGGATATAGTCGCATATTGGATGTTGGTCCATCCTGAGATCACCGATAAGCCCAATATCCGTACACGTGAACTCAAACTCACCCAAATAGTTTGTTCGTCACGGTCCTGATTACAACTGTGATGCAAACTTGTGTATTCAACCTTGGGAGTTTTCTCCTCGAGGCATTTCTGACCCTGATTATATCCGCTTGTGGTATTCGCTTATCTTGAACAACTCGCGATTATTCTCATCGCCGTGGTGAGGCCCACCCGGATGCATTACGGTCGTTTATTGCACGCATTCCTTGGACTTCTGTGTCCGGACCCTTCTGGGGCTGCTGCAAGCGTAGCCCATGAGATTAGCATCGGCATGGATCTCTCGCTCCTTTATTGGACGTTCCAAGCTGAACCACACGTATTCACACCTCCGGTGCACACCTTGTTAATACCGAGTTAAACCACGTCGATGACTGTTTCGCACCGAGTGCTGCAGCCGCTGCTCAATGCAGGATTGCTTTAATAGCATTAAATCAGCTTGGTATTCCTGAGTCGATCCAGTTATCTCGACGAGCTAGTAGCCAGTACAAACTAGTGTTTGAGGACGTCGAGCTGAAATCGGCATAACCTGCTGAGCTCCACTTATCCGCACCGGCTTAGATATAGGTTCGTTTGCTCGCTCGTCTCTGAACCTATTACGTCATTAATTCTGGTGTTTCACAGGGTTCTTCATTGGGACCCACTTCCTCTTGTATATTCGTCGTCTCCTTGATGATCCTCTTTCTCAGAAAACCCTTTTCACTGCACATGATGGCGGTTCCCTTGCTTCTTCTTGTCCACCTGTGACCACCCTTGAATGTGACTTGTAAGGAAAGGAAATAAGAATTTGTACATTGTGGAATAGCTAGAACATAGAATGGGTCAGGACGTAAGTGACAAAGTGGGAGGGGGGAGCTGGTGAAACACCATTGGCAGGGATGGGGGGGATACATGGAGAAATAAGTGCTCTTGGGAAGAAATGGGAGAGGGGGAAGGGGGGTAAACAAGATGATGGCAGCTGCAAGCTTGAGGGAGGGTAGAAAATCGTGGGTTTTGATGGGTGTGGGGGTGGGAATCTGATATGGTGGTGGGAGTATTCTCAAGAACAGCTATCTTGAAGAGAGTGCAGAAGGCAGGAAAAAAAGAGGAATGGGTTTCAGTGAGCAGCGATTCTGGATTTAGGTAGTTTCACCAGAAGGGGGTGGACTGAGATGCCTGCAGAAACCTTGGAGGAGGGGAGTGAGGAGAGGGGGGCAGAGCAGCAGAGGGTGCAAGGCAGGCCACAAAACTGCCTGCGATTGGGAAAGTCATCGGCCCACATACTCTGCTTTATCGTGAGAGATTCTGATGATGTTGAAGGCTTTGGTTTCCATGGTTTCAAGCTAAGCAAGATGTGAGGTAGGGGGAGCCTGCCCAGAGGGGATCAATCTCTGGATGAACACCTTGTTGTAGGTCGAAAGAAGTTCAGGTGTGCCAAGGAAGGACTTTGTACGACGGAGGATGTCCAGTTGACGGCTGGGTTTGGAGGCCAACTTTGAAATGTGGGTTGCCCAAGAATGATCATGGCTGATAGTGAGACCCAAGCGTTTGAATGACTGAACTTCCTCAAGAGGATTTAAAAAAAAATATTATTATTGTGGGAGTGAAGACGGTCGGTAGTAGGATGGATGAACTGAGGGAGGAGATTGGTGTGCAGTTGAGTTTGATGGAGAGGTTGCTGAAATTCCGGCTGAGATGTGCTGGCCACTTGGTGCGAATGGAAGAGGAGAGTATGGCAAAGACCACGGACAGCTTGAGGGGACAAGGTAGGAGGAAAAGAGGTAGACTGCGGGTGAGATGGGAGGATTATGTGGAGAGAGCTGACTGAGGACTGAGGACAAAGGGAGGTGGAGGAGTATCATGGTCAATCAAGGCAGGGCATAGGCTTGGTGCCAACAGACCTCCCCATATAAATGGAAGAACACTAAGACTAATAATAATAATAATAATAATCTATCCGTCTATTGGGACCATACTCTGTGCAGAGTGTTGGTGCTGCCGAAACGGTCTCCTTGGCTATTGGACGCAATCCTGGACGTGTCGCTACTCCGATACAGGACACCAGCAGGCTGGCACTCGTTTTGCCGACCTCTGAAGGATGACAGGCAGAGTCAACCCCACGTGGTATTCAACAGCCGAGTGGGATTCAAACTCTGGATCCTAGGATCCCAAGCCCACCATATTGACCATGAAGCCAGCACTAGGTGGAAAATAACACCACCACCAACAATTTTAATTGAAAATCTCTCTAAATGAGGCTGAGAGCCACTAAATGTACAGGACTACAAAGAAAAATAAGAGGAAAACTAACAAAACCTTCAACTTGTCCTGAAACCTCTTCACAGGACCACTGTGCAGGAGGGTGTAACTCGGCCACACAGAAAAGGAAATTTTCCTCCCCCCCCCCCCATTGGGTGCTTGTTTTTCTTTCTTCTTTTGCGGAGCATTGTTGATAAAGTAGACGGGAGGGTTTGTCAAACGGTCCTTTCGTAGAGTGAGGGTGACATTTGTCTGGATTGAAAGACTTATTCCAAGTGTTTGAGCAGCTTGTGATTTTTTTTTTTTTTTAAATGTCTGAATAGAGAGATGAGGCTGCTGCCTGCATGTCTGAATGATGAGGAATGTGATGGCAGAGGGTGGAGTTGTTGGCAAATAGATAAAGGGGATTTTTCAAGTCAGAGAGAGAGATCATTTCATGAATATTAGGAATCGGACTGGGCCCAGAACACTGCCTTGGGGCACTCCAGCCTTGACAGGGAGATGAGATGAGATGAGAGGATTCTGTTGAGAGCCACAGGTTGGCTAAGAGAGTAGAGGAAGTCTGTAAGCCATGCGTAGAGTTGGCCTTGGATGCCTTTGGCAGATAGTTTGGAGAGCAAGGTGGGATTCCAGACGCTTGTAGCATGAGATGTGTTTGAGAGATGGCCCTGATATCATCTAACATTGAAGGCTTCATCCATTGTTTGGTGAGTAGAAGCAGCATGTTCAAGGTAGGGTGACTGGGTTTGAGATGGGTGGGAGAAGGGGGGGGGCATTGAGAGAGTGGTGGGGAAAAGGGGTTGATGGATGCAGGGTGGTTGTTTTTGGTTGGGTGGATTATTGGGAAGGTGGGGGCATGGAGATTGAGACACAGAAGGGGTGTGGTTGGGAGGACGTGGACATGTCGGGTAGGGGTTTGACACCATGACTGGGAATTTGTGGTTGTGTGCAGGCAATTTCTGGAAACTGGACTTCACAACATTCCCAATTTGGGTACATGATGAGTGAAACGAATAGTTGTTGAAGGTGTGGAGGATAGTAATGTTGTGGGGCCGGTCATTGGAGTCTGTTTTGGAAACAGGTTCAGGGAATAAACCTTGTAAAGAAGAAGAAGAGCAGAGCAGGAATAAATTGTGATTAAGAAGAACATGTGGGCTGTTCCTCACGGAGAAGTGAGGAAAGTGAAGCATTTTTAAGTGTTAAAAGCTTTCAAAGAAAGAAGCAATTCACTCGATCAAGGTTCAGTTTGGAGTGATTTAAGAATGAATGAACGAAGGAATTGTAATGCAGGAAAAATGAGGTTGTGATCTTTTTTTAAAATTTTATTTTTAAGTGAGGATGTGTAATTTTAGGACAACAATTGGGAGAAAGAAAACGGAACGTGGCATGCCCACGAGCTGAGGCCTGGGCGAGTCGGCCAGATACTCGCAGGGAAATTGATGTGTGTGTATATTTCCATATATATATATATATATATTGTTGCGGGCCGGGGTCCAGTGACGAGAACGACCACTAGGTGGGGGAAGTTACGTCGTCTCCCAGCAGACTCCCGGAATTGTAGGCCGTCGCTCATGGATAATTCCGTGACGCGGCGGGTTGCTGGACCGACCATGGACGCCAATACCTCAACCGCACAGCGTCGGGTCTTCTTGTCGAGAACCAAGTTACCGAATTAACCACTCTGTTTCGACTACTGGGGAACCACGCCCTCAGTACGCCTTGCCCAAACCGGATCACTCTACCAACTACGGTAGAGTACCAACTACCAACAACGGATCGGATGCAGCCGAGCGGAACTGCCAAGGACGTACCGGCGAGAATGAACAGATTATCTGGGATAAAGACCCGGCTAAACTTAGATCTGAACCATGCTGGACCAATGAATGAAAGGACAAAAACGAACTGGGAACATTTCCACAATAATTTATTTACACTAAACGAGGAAATTCATGTGGTACAGGAATAGGTTTATTGGTGTGTTATGCAGGGGACAGAAGAGAGATGTAGTGTGACAATTTTACAGCAACTTACAAAAGAGGACATAGAGCAGACTTGTCGCGAGAATAATACAAGCAAGATTTACAATGATCAAATAACTTGTACATTGCTACTTATGAGACAGGTGCCACACACTCGGACACACACTCAGACAAAATAAACCCAGTTGAATGGCAAAGGACTTTTGCAGCCATGGGGGGAGAGAGCTGAGGTCACAGTTCTTTAGGTACCTGGACACTCCGTGGTGCGGCACCCGACAGAGGTCGTGCTGTTCGGCCCACAGCCACACGTGTGGAGACCATGTCTGCGAAGGAGCCCGGGTGGAGAGCGTGGAGTCCAAGGTAGAACAGGGCAGCAGACAGGACCCAATGAGAGACCCGGTCAAGGTCGAGTGTACTCGGACCAGCACAACAGACGGGCCGCCGAGGCAAGACGTAGGCAGGCCCTCCGTGATCATGACCTTCCTTCTTCAACCAACAACCAAGGGACCAACTCAACTAACGACCTTCCTTCTTTCTTTGCAACCAGCCAACGAACCCACCGAACTCTCACTCAACCAACAACAAACTCTCCGACTCTCTCGGCACCCTACTCGGAGGATGGTGTCATAATTTTTAGATCCCCAAGGTTGGGGAGGGCCTTGGCGAAGCTGACGTGACCGTCCGCCCTGATTGGACAGGGCCTTCATGGAGTCCGCCCTTTCTGGGCGGGATTTCGGCCAGGCAAGGCCAGGAAAGCCAGCCCACTCCACACGTGTTTGAGGAAGGTGGACGGTGGTACAACGAAGATTGAATTGGAACGTTTGGGGAAGCCGAAAAGGAACTGTGGACGTGAAGATTCTGCCTCGGAAAAACGGGGCTCCGGAGACTCAGGTGGACAGTGGATCGTGATGGAGGGGATAAAAGATTTATTAATCGAACTAAAAAAACATCGTAATGCACCCCATTTTGCTCTCCCACTACACACAAGGAGGGGTTCTATCTGCACATATCCTTAATGGCATAACTAACTTCAGGACAACTGTATATTTGTATGCATACGGTTCCTAGAACCGTAACTACATACATACATACATACATACATACATGAAGAAGGCACTTCCAACCAAAAAATAAACTACTCTAATGTGAGGAGGGGATGAGGACTGCAAAGCTCAATGTTTTTTTTTTTTTAATTTATTTGTTTTGTTTGGACTTGTTTTGAACATTTATTTTTGTTTGGAGGCTGTTTTATTAATTCATTAATTTTTTTTTTTTTTTCAGGGGCTACTTTCATATCCACTAACTCTGTTCGGTAATGCAGTCATGTAACGTTACCTTCTGTATTTGTGTTGAATTTGTTTTGGTTTTTTTGACTAGTTTTACAAATGGATAGCAATGACATAACTTTAAACTGCTTATTATTCATGCATTTACGTGCTTATTTGGAAACGGTAGGCTTCTTGGTGGAAGCCTCGTTTTGCTCACCAGGCAGTTTTAACCTGCTGTTGCAAGCACAAAATCTGAAATTCAAATGGTTGAAAAAATATTTTTTTTGCATAATTTTCAGCATTTAGACAAAAAGGTGGAAATTTCAAGATGGTTTACCATAATTGTTCTTTACCTCAATGCAACTTGGACTCTGCAGCAATGTAGGAATACGAGAAATATCTGTGGGTGAGTAGTCGAGTTAGTACCATTTCGTGTTCATACAAGCAAGCAAAAGCTGCACGCACGTACGCACGCACGCACGCACGCACCCTCTTTACAATACATGCAAAAATCTAATGTAATTCATGTAGTGGCCCCAGAACCAAATTAACAAAATTATATATGTACATGTATATTGTTGCGGGCTGGGGGTCGGGTGAAAAGACCACGAGGGGGGGGAAAGCTATCTCGGCTCCCACCAGACTCCCCGGAATTGTAGGCCGTCGCACACGGATAATTCCGTGACGTGGCGGGTCGCTTAACCGACCATGAACGTCAATAACTCAACCACGTGACCTCGGGTCCTCCCGTCTATGGGTTAATCGGGTTACCTAATTAATCACGTGATTTAATTCCCGGCGAACACGCCCTCGGTACGCCTTGTCCGAACCGGATCAATCTACCGGACCGGATCACTTAACCTGATCGGATGCAGCC
Source organism: Eptatretus burgeri (assembly GCF_056783735.1). NCBI lineage: Eukaryota > Metazoa > Chordata > Myxini > Myxiniformes > Myxinidae > Eptatretus > Eptatretus burgeri. The sequence continues at coordinate 156,224,718 of NC_140962.1, read as the reverse complement.
GAGTGACACTGCCAAGGACGTACCGGCTAAAAGGAACTGATCGTTGGGAATAAAGTCCCGGCTAAACTAGATCAATGAAAGAAACCACAAAGATGAGCTGGGAACATTTCTAATAATTTATTAACAATGGGCAAGGAAAGGTATGTGGCACGATCAGGATTTATTGGGGTGTGTGGTGCAGAGATAGGGGAGAGAGGTGTGGTGCAGCAAATAAACAGGCAACTTACAAAAGGGGACACAGAGCAGACTTAAGAGGAAAATAATAACAATAATGATCTGCAGTCTTACTTAAGCACACACACACACACACACACACACACACACACACACACACACACACACACACACACACACACACACACACACACACACACACACACACACACACACACACACACACACACACACACACACCGATGAAGCGGGAGTATTGCAACAAGAAGGGAAAGGAGTTGAGGCTATGATCTCGGTACTTTTGTTCTTGATCGCACGAACGCGCCACCAATATGTTTCGGGGGGAGGGGGGAATGCTCCGTAGTGCGGCACCAGGCAGCTGGCGCATCGTCTCTGGCTTCAGCAGAGCATGTGGAGACCATGTTCGTGAAGGAGGGACTTGAGTGGAGAAGGGGCAGAGTCCAGTGTGCGTGAACGGAGTGGTTGGCGGGTGGGGTCAATGTCGTGTGGGCGGAGACGAGGGGGAGTCCAGGCAGCAGGAGGCGGGTCATGGCGATGTCGGCGAGGGTAGAGCGAAAGAAGAAAGAGAGGCGGAGGGACCGCTCCAACCTTTATAGGACTTGCAGCGTGGGGGGAGGGGCCACGCCGAAGCGAAACGTCATCACCTGAATCGGGCGCTCTGATTGTCCCCGACCCCTCACATGGCCTGCTAACTTTGGCCGGAAACCGCCTCACTTCATTTCTGGCAAGGCCATCTCAGACAGCGGCAATACTCTACTCCGACCCCACGACATGACACGAATCACCCACACTGAAATTGGCACGCGAATCGTCCCGCAAAACCCCCCGGGCTGCGCCCCGGCGACCGGCCGAGGGTCCCGCACGCTCGCTCGGGCCTCCGACCAGCCCCGATCAACACTCCCACTCCATGCGCGCCAACGCGGCCTCCACTGCACAACACTCCCCGGGCCGACCGCAGCCTGGCTGGCCGTAGAGATGAGATGACGTTCACCATCCGTGGGGAATCCACTGCTGCCAGCGAGGGACGAAGGTACATCATTATGGATAAATCCATGCATGTTTCGTGAGCGGCGTACGTGTCTGCCTTTGAGCACATTCTATACAGTGCACGGGGTTCGGCCATTACGCACGTGGTCAGTGCTCGCGTTCGCTCGACTCTGCTAGCGTGTGCGTGGGGCGAACACCAATATGGGTCAAATATTTTGTTGAAAAGGAACGCGCCGTTTTTACTCCGCACACTCGTATCTCACCCAACGTGGCGTGGAGTCGCCTTTATCGGCCTCCGTATGCGTTTCGTGCAGTGTGGGCGTCGTGCTGGCTGTGTTTCCTGTGTTGTGAAAAACGCCATTCGTGCAGCCTCTTTAGAGTTATTCATTTGTATGCCTTTTTCTTGCAACCGGCAATCTTCCCTAGATCATCGGAAGCTCGAGCCGATAACCCCGCACTGCTAAGTGCACTGTATAACTCGCTGCACATGTTGGGTTTAGGGCTCGCTTGGGAACGAGGGCTCTGTGCCGTATCGTTTCCTCGCAGTGGCGCCGCACGCGCTGGCCTCCATGAGGGCCCACCTCACAGCGAAGGTGCACGTGGCTCAAATTTACCTCAGGAATAATCAGACAAAAAGAAGAGGGATGAAATGAAGAAAAAATGTCAGCAAACCTAGCTGTGAGATCATCGCAACGCACTCCCTTGTTGTCCCGCTCGACAAAAGGAAAGGGACTATCTACACGTATATTAATGGAATAACTGTCTTGGGACCACTATCTGCTGGATGCATGTGGTTCCAAGAACTGCAAATATATATATATATATATATATATATATATATATATATATATATATATATATATATATATATATATATATATATATATATATATATATATATATATACACATCTGAATCAAACCCCCAAACTTGATGCGGCAGCAGGACAGTTTGAGTCCCATCACAGCAATTGCTGCATGACCTGTCAGCAAGTGTCGCCTGCCACACGAGCACATTGTATCTGCCCCGTTCATCACCAGTCAGAAGGTTTGCAGCCAGGACCCTTAAATTCAACGAAAAAAGCACGCTGCCAATGACACGACGATGATGTCATGTGCATAACTTGCACCAACACTTCACCTCCAAACTCTGAGGCATTCGTCTGGTCCTCAAGCCTTTGCAGACTAAGATTAAAGCCTATGGTCACAAAAATACAAAAGCAGAGATGTCGATCGAGATTTCACCCTTGTTGTGGGCTCATCAGGACAACATACTGCTAGCCGTTTATTTGTGACAATGTTCAGCTCATTAATACAACTGAATCGGACCCCCTAACTTGATTAGATCCTGCACTGACACCCTAACCGCACTGACAGGTCGTGCAGCAATTGCTGTGATGTGACGCGATCTGTGCCCTGCTACCTCATCAAGTTCGGGGGTTTTCACACTCGACTTGACTCGGTGGAGCGCATACCTCCGCCACACAATGCCTGATCCACGAGAACATATCTGGCCCAATACATTTTTGAAATATCGTTTTTGGCCCGATCTCTAAATGGTGAAGAATCACTTTAAAAATTAAGTAACTCTCGGATCTTCACCAAAATCGAATCGATTTGTCATGGTCACACACCCGACCTGTCCACCAAGTTTCGTCTGAATCCGTCCACACCTTTTTGAAATATCCTGCACACAGACAGACAAACAAGAAAATGACATCATGTTGAGCACGATACTTGCAAAATCCATGAAACAAATTTGATCTCAATAATTGTCTAGTTGAATTTGGTGACCTGACATGCAAATCCTCTTCAAATTTCAAGTGAATCGGATGAAGATTGATGATTTTGGCTTCTTTTCGAAGCTTTGTGAGCCATGTGAGGTGATGATCCTGATCTGGCATTCACGGCATCCGTTCGGCCACAACGATGACTGGTGTTTCGAGGGGGTTTTTGCACATGCATGCCGAGCATTCTAGGGTGGATTACATTATTTTGAAAGTCACGTATCTGGCAACCACTGTGAACTGGGTTTTTATTTATCTGTTTTCCGCAAATTTCTGGCAAACTTCCAGTCTACGCTGCCTCAGAGTTTGTACTCTGCAGAAATGCTGGACCTGATCATAATGCTGATAAGATAGAGCAGCATTAATATTTGGGCCTTTTCCTGAATTCCTACCACTCGTTTATCTGAGATTCAGCCGAGCTACCATTCCAGATGTGTAACAGCATACTCGAGGAGAGATCTCACATCTCCTTTATATACGATCATCAAGTGCTCACGACGGATTTAACTTTTTGAAGCAGTTTTAACAAGTACAGTTTACCAATTGCTCTCAACAGAACATCTGCGACCGGTTGCCTGCCCATCGTGTTTTCGACCGTCGTCGTTATCGACGTGCTTCAGAACCATCCTTTCAACTCTGATAAAACAGATTTGTTCTCGACGTCTCACAGTAGAACGTTGTGGCTTCTGTTATTGCGTTCACGGGCATCACACCGAGACGGGCTGTCCGCGTTCAGGATGTTTGATCTTGACATCCGTTCAAACCTCGGCTGGGAGAAATTTTTAGCTTCCTTCGCCGAAACGCTTCCGAACAAGACTGCTCTCGTTAACGTGCCGAGAAGTGTAATCTGCATGTTAATCTTGTGGCCACGTATCGATTTATCACTCCCATTTCAGAACGGGTCTCCCTGCTTATCTTCATTCTGCCGGATAATATCGAGCAAGTTATTCAACCTCGGTCAGGAGTCTCCACTGCCGAACCACTTTTGTGTCGTCCATCGTTTGCTTCCCTCGGCATATTTTCCTGAGACTTCAATGGAAGATGTCCTCCTGATCGTTCTGCCTTGCTCCCGTCAGGTGTCGAGCCTCTTCCTCTCTTCCCTTTCCTGTTCATGTACCGCCAAAGACTAGAAAGAAGTCTTCTTGCTCCAACTTCTTCCTTCGAGCTGGTTTCCTCCGCAACTCTCGGCCCGTTAATTTACATCCCTTCTTACAAGTCAGGTGTTATAAAAGAGAAGTGGAATCTGCTCATTCCTCTTCCTCCTTTTTAATTTTATTTCTTCATCTTTGCCTGTAGCAGTCTTCAACCTTGTAAAGAGCAAAATTGAAGAACTCTGACCCACCATTCCATCGGGAACCCAACACGCAAGCTCGTAATCGGCTTCCTTTTGTTCATTGTGCCTGTGCTGGTGTTTTATTACATTTTGGACTCGAATCTTCCTGCGTTGTTATCGTGGAAACTAAAGTACCAGACACAAACCAACTCGAACATGCAGCATTGTTCGTTGCACCCATTTAAGATTTCTAATTGTGATTCCCACCGCTCATCCCCAAAACCGATGAATATTTCATGAGAATCTTGAGATTTCTCGATCGAGGAGTCCAACCATGTTGCGTGTTGTCGGTGATTGACAGTTTGTTTTGTTTGTGATGGATTCCACGGCATTTACTCGTACGATATAGCTTTCAGCCAAAGGAAAAGTAGCGCAGGTAGGGAGGACGACGTTTTGAGCTTTTGAAACGTTCATCCGAGCTTCTAGAGCAGCGTCTTGTAGAGTCCTGAAGCGAGGGATGGGTTACTTCCGTTTTAGTCGTCACATCTAGACCTGCTCATTGTTCCTCATTCTCTGGTGTCATTGACAAGGGGAACACTCGATTATATTAACCGCCTGCCTTGTGGCCAACCTGTATGTGTTCTTGCCCAACATCCCGTGTGAGAGGAAACCTCATTGGATTTTTGGGTAAATTTACAGGGATATTAATTGGCTGATCATTATTTTTACAAGTTGGGTTATCCGATCAAGATCAGGCTATTCACACTTCAGCAAACCATCAATAAGATTGGTGTTTCAAGCCATCATAAAATTAACATAGGACAGCAAGCACCATCGAAATGTTGGGCCAAACAGTCCCGATGAAAGTTTGTATTGTGACGTTGACCTTCCACACAAATATGTTGTGCCGCATCAAATTTCGGGGCAATCCGTGTTTAAAAATGACGAATACTAACGAAACATAACGAGCACAAAATCTCATTCCAATAGTCTTTGTAACATAACTCAAAACACCCGCTCCCTTCGGGATTATCCTTAAGGGGGGGGCGGTGGAGGGTTGGGGGGGATAGCGAGGGTGGTGGGGGCAAATATATTTTGTACCTTGGCTAATTAGCCCCCTGTTTGCAGCAGAGGTCAGTTGCACCTTGGCAAAAGATGCAAGTGGTCTTCCCATCCCCCCTGGAAGAGGGGAGGAAGTATATTGTTGTGGTTACCAAATTCGCAAACCACCATTCAGGTCCCTTAGGTGAGGTATCTCGGTAAGTGCATGTGTAGTTAGGCCCAAACCCGTTGTCTAGTGGGAATACATGTCATTTATACGTGCTGCGACTCTTCAGGATAGCCGTTTTTCTTTTACTATCTTTATTTTGGACCAACCGCCATGATTACCACCACAACCACATCAACCACCAACCACAACGCCGCTTCACCACAACCGCCACGACCTTCACGTCACACCTCGCACCGTAGCATCGCCACCGTTCTTGCCCCGCTGTGGGTACCGGTGTTGGACTCGTGCAGGGCGCACGTTGAACAGCGTGTACAAAATCACGGATTTTGTGCTTCAAAAACGGATCAAAAACGACACACGCCCACTTTTTGCCGTCCAATCGGTGAGCGAGGGGCGATTTGGCCCCGCCTCCAGAACGATCGATATATGCAAATTTGTGGATCAAAAAGCCTTCACGCCCACTTTTTCTCGGGCCAATGGGGAGCGAGGTGAAAGGTCGAAGGGAGGGGGTCAAAGGCGAAGCTACGGGGGGATAAAAGGACGGTGTTCGTCAGTCAGCAGAACGAGAAGGAGTCGGAGGGTGGAGAGCAGTGTGGAAGTCTGGAGCCCGAAGCCTGCAGTAGCTGGAGAAGCTGAAGAGAGTCGAACGAGGGGAGCCCAAAGAAGAGTCCAGGGTGGAGAGTCCAGAGGCGGAGAGGCGGCAGCGGCGAAGGCAGACGAGGGGGTGCTCGCGTCGGTGCCAGGAGCTGCACGCCCGAGGGAGGCCGGCAGCGCGACCTGGCCGAGGTGGAGACGCACACCAGGGATAATAAAGATCCTCTATACCCCGAGCATCAGCAACCCCCTCCTGTTTCCCCCCGCGCTGAGATAGTGCGACCAAGGGGGCCCCTTTTTCCCACCCCTGCCAGGCACTGTCCGCGAGGCCCGCGGAGTGCGGCGCCATCGCCGCTCCGCGTCTCATCACCAGACGGGTAGGCGCGACCCGGTCTCGGCCTCAGGCCCGCCTCATTCTTGGGGGATTTCTTTTCCTTGGTTTTGGGTATGTGTTGTCGGCGCCGTCTGTGAAGTAGAATTGTATAAGTGTTGCCGTGTGCTCGGTAGTCGGTATTAGCTCTGCACTGTGTTTTCACTTTTATATTTGCTTTTTGTGTAAATGGAATTGTGTTTTCTTTTTTTGTGTGCTTTTGGTGGAATTGTATTTGTGTGCTTCCCGTGTGCCGCGAATAAATGTGCTTTATTGTTGAACTGTTCTCCCGCTTCGCTTCGTCTTTTCCCCCATTGAACCCTCATCTTGCTTCACGTAAAGGGTTGGTAGTGGGCTGAATACGCCCGATAATTAATCGAACCGTCGAGGTCGACGATAACACCGCTCGGTTATTCTGATAGTACGGAACGGGTCGCTTAAGTGGCCCGTGTCCGAAGTCGACCTGCGGCGAGGTGCGATCGCCCGGTCTACCCTCCGCGTGGGTACTTAGGTAGGTCGAATTTGGCGAGCAACCCTATCCCACGCGGGGGCTGATTGGCTCGATCGCGGTGAGACCGAAAGGTCCACCCGTGACTGGTTCCCGGCGTTAGTCCGAGAGGGTCACGACTGGATTGTCCGTCCGGTGGGCGACGTGCCGCGATTCGAGTTACGTGGCCGTCCGCACGCCGGCGGGCGCGAAATCCGCAACTATATATATATATATATATATATATATATATATATATATATATATATATATATATATATATATATATATATATATATATATATATATATATATATATATATATATATATATATATATATATATATATATATGGTGCCACGAGGAGGAGTGATGTAAGGGACACATTGGCCATTTTAGAGTTGATGCCATATAGCACTATTTTAACCCTTACCCTATCATCCGAGCCTATCATCATATTAAAAAATGTCGCTTACATCACTCCTTCTCGCCGTGCCTCATATATATATATATATATATATATATATATATATATATATATATATATATATATATATATATATATATATATATATATATATATATATATATATATATATATATATATATATATATATATATATATACTTGGTGTTGGCGTAGTGGCTAGGGTAGCGGCTTGGGATCCAAAAGGTCCTGAGTTCAAGCCCCGTTGGCCGCTTGAATTAATACACACCAGGAGGTTGACTCAGCCTGTCATCCTTCCGAGGTCGGCGAAGTGAGTACCAGTGTACTGGGCCCGGTGTATGCCCTGGTTAAAATAGGTGTACCATATCTCTGTGTCGTAAGAGGCGACCAGGGTTGCGTCAGGAAGGACATCCAGCGTAAAACCTGTACCAAATCACTATGCGGATCATACGGATGACCCGCTGTGGCGACCCCTAATGGGAGCAGCCGAAAGAAGAAGAAGATATATATATATATATATATATATATATATATATATATATATATATATATATATATATATATATATATATATATATATATATATATATACATTTATATATATATATATATATATATATATATATATATATATATATATACATATACATTTATATATATATATATATACACACACACACTTTTTATTTTATTTGTGCCCATCATCTGACCCTGGGTACTCACAACATGTATGCAAAATTTGTAGATCGGCCTAATCTTGTTTGTTTGTTTGTTTATTTATTTTTGCATCAACCTCAAGCTTCCACCCTCACACCCCATCCTCCCAAACATTATTTATCGGAAATATCTCTCCTTTTATACTTAGCCCGTATATTCCGAAGCCGCAGATACGACCTTCCCATCGGTGGAAAGAAGCAACAGAGCCAGATCTGGCGTCTCCCTCCTGGGGATTCTGCCTGAATGTTGCCAATGACGGCATTGCCTTTCCAATCGCACACATCAATGAAATATGTCGCCAAGCCTGCCGTGCTCATACGAGGTAATCCCGCAAGGTTCAGTCTGCTCACTGACTGCGATGATCGGGGAGGTCGGGGAGAACAGGCCTTGCGTTGGCCCATGTCGTTCTAAAGGAGGTTTTGCAATACGCACTGCCGGATGTAAATAATAATTATTTTTTTTTCGGAGATGAGTTGATCAGAAACTTCTCCAAATCTTTCATTTTGCAGAGGTACACCCCTTTCTCTTGCAGGTACTTTTCCAAGTATATTCGGCTTCTTTTCGAAGCTTTGTTCCCCATTTTGAGTAACAATCCTTATCTGGCATACACTGTACTTTTACTCTCGTAGCTCATGGTGGTTTTGTATGCACTTGTATGTCCAGAGTTAAACTCTTCAAAAATCATCTAATTGAAGGTCATTGAACAATTTTTGGTTGGTAACACATTTGCCACTGACGGCGAAATAGGCCAAATGGCCACGCCCCTTTTTAAGCGAAGTATTACCACCTGCCATTACTGTATCTCCAGAACCGTTGGACCTAGCAGGTTGTGTGACCACTCAAAATGTTCGGAATGGCCACATTATGGGGGGTCAGTAATACATTTCCATGTCCAAAAGTCAATGGTTTTTAAGATATTTGCCAAAAACTGATTTCAACATGTTACGGACTTCAATTATTCATAATTGTTCCTTCTTCTATTTGTTCAATTACTTGATTCCTGAAGAGTTCAATTACTTGACTCCTGAAGATTCTCAGTGGGCAATAATCTGCATTAAAAAGATTACAATTAACCATATTATTTCTTTGTTGTAGGAGGCGCTAGGTGTTCAAGTGTTAAAGAGTTCTCTGATGGCAAGTAATTCTACCTTGGATCCCTGCTTGCTGTTACTATAACATGGTATGATTTCATTATAGTTGAATTATGCACATTAAATCGTTTGCCTTGGAAAGTTTCTAGGCTGTATCGGTATTGATCTGGCTTTGATTGAGACTGAAGCCTTTGGGAAGCTTGTTGTAGAGAATAGTGTCATGACAGGAGGTCACTACTCCAAAGGCAAGGAGGCAATGAGTCTGGTTGGTATCAGAGGTGATGACTGTTCTTATGTTTTGAGGAGTTTCAGACTGACCAGGACAGTACTCATTGTGAATTAGAGAAGCAAATAGAGACCATGGAAACTAAGATGCAGCAGGCTTTAGATGTTGACCATACAGAATTCAGGGAGATTTGGGAAGAAAGCAAGCTCTTACATGCAGACTTGAAGTCTTTCACAGAATGGAAAGAAACATCGGGCAATGAAAATGTGAGGTACTGGAGCTTGTTTCTGGATGAGCTGTATCCTATCCTGAGGGATCTTACACACTCTATTCGACAAGGCGATTGGCATCTTTTCATTTCAGCTGTGCGTAGGTGCATGCCTTTGTTCTTCGGGTTTGGCCAGACAAACTCTAGCAGATGGGGTACGCTGTTCCTTGAAGATTGCCTTGACATACAAAGGAAGTTCCCGGGTATCTACAGATGTTTGAAAGATGGTGGATGGGTGATGTACCACACTCTCCAACATGGCAGTGCAGTAGGCTTTGACATGGCGCTCAAAGTGTTACAATAAACCCGCTAAGGTTGCAGGAGGTATCATTGCGATGACGAGACAGAAAGAGGCAGTAGCCTTATGGAATCTTTTAAAGCATGAGAAAACTTCATGTGGCACAGCTGCTCGAATGGTGTAACTTGGGCGACAAAGACGACAGTGAACTGAACCTACACCATGAGTTCAATCCAAGTTCTACGAAGATTGGCCATGAACGTGCAAGGACACTTTTGGATTACATAAAATCCATCAACAATCCATTCAGCACTGGGATCGGACTTCACAACATCTCTACTGGAGCTGACATACCCCAGGAGGTTGTTGACGGATTACTTGAATGCCTGGAAACTGGTGAGAAGAGTTATCAAGAGTTTGAGACCAGATTTCGGAATAAGGAGAAACACCTACATGACATACCTACTAACCGCAAGACTGTTTTCATGAAGCATGCATGCTTCTACACCGTCCACAGCGAAGAAATTGATGACAAAAAAAGATGCTGCAGAAACGATTAGGTACATTGATTATGCCAGAGAAAGAGGGTACAGCATGCTAGAGCTCCTGAAGTATGAATTGACCAGCACATCCCAGTTCCTCACCACTGAATGTAAAGATGGCATCAGATTGAAGAAGCCTGATAAAGCCTCCTTATAGAGAGAACTAGTCAATCAACTTCTAGAGGAGAAAAGGAATGTCAAATGTGATGCTCAGATGACAATAGTGGACTTCATGGCACTTGTGCGAAAACTACCAATGAAAAAGATGGGCATTGACACATTTGGCAATTGGCTGAGAGTCTTTCCAACACCATTCTTTCTAAAAGTTCTGAGTCCACAAGAATAGACATTATTTTTGATGTTTATCAAAAATCATCAATCAAGCAAATGGAACGTGCACAGAGAAGTTCTTCTGAAGAAATCACTATCACCATTAGGTCTGACAATCAGAAACTCCCTGTCAATCTTGATATGTTCTGGAGCTCAATGTTTAACAAAGTAAGGTTTGCAGGAGTACGTCTTCAAGTGGATGCTGCAGAATGTTGTGTCAGAAAAGGAAATTATCTTTGGAGGAGTATATGGGGGTGAATGTAGGAAACTGTTAGCTGGCACTGAAACAAAGATCGCAGAGCTCTCAAGCAACCAAGAAGAAGCCGATGACAGAATCATGTTCCATATTAATGATGGTGTTGTGAAACACGGGGTTCAATCAGTCTTGGTTGACTCACCTGACACAGATGTCTTTGTCAACCTCATCTTCCACTTCAAGAAAACCTGGCAACTACAAAAGCTGTTTGTAAAGCTTGGTAACCGGAAAAACAAGAAAACTGTACCAGTCCACCTGTTAGTTGATCAACTGGACAACAATTTGGTGTCGTGTCTCCCAGCCATTCACGCACTTAGCGGGTGTGACAGTACCAGCAAGGTGGGTCCAAAACTGTCTGGCATGAAAGCATTAATGGATCTCTCCCTACTGTGGAAGGGTTTGGTGTAGACTGTTGAGGAACTGTCACCACAGATGATAAGTTATGCTGAAAAATTCCTTGTGTCTGGATAAAAGAAGACCGACTGTTCCACATTCGATGAGTATCGTTGGGCGCAGTAGCTCGACTTCAACCAGCTTGTGTGCTGTTCTTCAACGCTACGAGAACACACAAAGAGAGCACATCTGCAGTGTTAGATGTGGATACAAGCTCCAAATCCTGCAGTCACCAAACCAGATCCACGCCAGTATGGTTATAAAGCAACAGATGTTGGAATTACACCTGTGATACTGCCAGTACCGTGCAGGCCCGATGACCTGCCCCCTCCATGCAAATGTCCAACATCATGTATGAGTTCCAAGACGTGCACTTGCAGAGGAATGAACATAAAATGTGTGGTGTTTTGTGGCTGTAGTAAAGGCAAACAGTGTAGAAATCCACATAATCAAACTCTAAAATATGGACAATGTGCAAAATTACAACAGGTAATATAATAAAGGGTCAGAACTGTAGTGCGTACCATGCTGAAATCAGTTTTTGGCAAATATCTTAAAAACCATTGACTTTTGGACATGGAAATGTATTACTAACCCCCCATAATATGGCCATTCCGAACATTTTGAGTGGTCACACAACCTTCGAGGTCCAACGGTTCTGGAGATACAGTTATGGCGGGTGGTAGTACTTCGCTTACAAAGGGGTGTGGCCATTCCACCGATTTCGCCGTCAGTGGCAAATGTGTTACCAACCAAAAATTGTTCAATGACCTTCAATTAGATGATTTTTGAAGAGTTTAGCTCTGGCCATACAAGTGCATACAAAACCACCATGAGCTACTCTAGTATTTCCCTTCCTCGATAGCTGTTGCTGCTCTGGGCTTTTCTGTGCATGCATGCTGAGAATTATTGGGCGGATTATATGATTTCAAGTCTCTCATTTGCCTAAGGGTATGGAAAGAAAAGAATCCACGCGCACGCACACCCACCCTTCAGTGAAACGTCTATATATAATTGGCGCTTGTCCAACACCTAATTGGTGACGTAGCTGAATTTCAACGTGGTACGGAGGTTCTTTCTGGTGGAGGTAAAGGATGTTCAGTCATTAAACCACCTGGTTTTCATTGTCAGCTGTGGCCTTTTCTCAGGCGAACAGCATTTCAAAATTGGCGTCCAAAGCCAGCCACCAACTGGGCGTCCTCCATCATAGCTTTATGGAGGATTGCTCTTCGCTCTGAACTGGCTCCCCTGCCTCTCACCTTGCTCAGCTTGACGCTGTGGAAACCAAGGTCTTCAAGATCATCGGAATCTCTTGTGTTGAAGCTGAGTCGATAAATCTATCACTTTGCCATCGCAGGCAGGTTGGTGGTCTGTCTTCTACTGCCTCATTTTCTGGTCTTACACCTTCTGTTCTTTCTGTGCTTTGTCTACCCTCCCCCTCACCCCACTTCCTCTCCAGGTTTCTTCAGGGCACACATGAATCTTCAAGACGGCTCTTCACCACCATATCGGATCGTCGCCAATCCTAAACCATGATCTTTTCCCCCCTTGGTTAAACCTACCCAAATCCCTCTTCCTTCCAATTTTAGAGTTTTCCCCTCTTCGGAGCTTCCTTCTGTATCCATCTTGTCCACCCCGTGCATGAGTGTGTTTCGTCCTGTTTTTCTCAGTTTTGTCCTAATCCATTTATTCTACTCGGTCTTCTATGAGCCTCGACTATGTAGTATGTCCATAAAAACAGAGCTCCAGTAGTAAGCTCTTGGGAGGTTGGAAGGATGTACACCAACCGCCATGGGAAGTAACCGGCATTTAGCACATTATCTCCTTTGTCAGAGGATGAGAGGCTTTTGTGCCGATGAAGGGCCAACTCCTGAAATGTCAACGTTTGTTTGTTTCCCACGCAGGTTTTACAAAAATTTGTACAAGATCAAGGCTCGTGAAAAGCCAGGTGATTGACTGTGGGACAATGAGGCTGCAGTTGGACAAAAGGAAGGGAATGGAGAGAAAGGGGAAGCACACTAACCCATAAGTTAGGAAGGCTTGACGTTGTTGAAAGGATCATGGGTAAGGATGGAGGATTTACACGACGTTATGGTGCACTACCTTGGTGAAGTCCCGAAGGGGAACCTTGAAAGTCGGCACGTTTCTCAATCGTCGGTTGGTAAAACGTAGTTTTCAAACTGTTTGGCGACACTGATGCAATATTTTGATGCAATTTTGTCTTTTTTTTTTTCTCTCTCCTCTTCCAAAAAGCATTATGCAACAGATACCAAGACTGAAAAACACTTGATGCCTTCTGACCAGAACCGTAGCCTGGCGTTGGCTTAACGGTTTAAGTGGTGGCTTAGGATCCGAGGGTCCTGAGGTCGAGCCCATTTTCGCTGAATTAACACCAGGGGGTTGACTCAGCCTGTCATCCTTCCGAGGTCGACGAAATGAGCACCAGCGTACTGGTAATCAGAGGCACGGCCGTGCCCCTAACCAATGATGCAACCAGCAGCCAAAAACGCCTGTAGATGACGGGAACAGGACCCATAATAAGTTTCAAGAAATAACGAAAAATTAAATAATTGTGGAAAATGAAACTATTTAAATAAATTAAGAACTTCAAAAAGCAAGACTCTATGGACACCAACACTAAACACATGATGCCTCCCTCTGGGAACCCCAATTTTAAAGATATCTTGTAGTTTAATAATAAATAAACTCTTCTTGCCACGGCCTGAACACAACTGTTTGCAGCATCCATTTCCTTCTCGGCGAGTGTGTGAAAATGGTTGACTTTGCGGCTGTGCACGCAGGGGTTGCACGTCGGCTCTCTGCTCCGCTTGTCGGCTTCTCCGTTTAACACGGGGTGGGTCGGATTGCGAACGAAGAGGGTCATCTTGCGATTAGCTTCAGGATCCCCTTTTGCTATTTCACGAACTTGCGAATCGTCGTGGCCGACACACGAGGGAAATGGAAATTGTGCGTGCCGTGAGGCTGAATCGAGTTGCGAAGGCCATTTTTTTTTACGTGTAATTTACATTGTCCCTCGAGAAAGGCTCGAGGACAGCTTGTGGATGAGACGTCGAACTCGCGGTGTTCGGGTGCCACGTTGAAGTGCCGAAGTGCTCACGTGGGAATGCCGAGCAGGCCAGCATTGATTTGACGAGGGGAACCAATTGGCATTATCCGGGGCGTCAGCTTGCATTTACGGGAGTATTTTTGGGGTTCGGAATTGTGGTTGAGGTCACATGAGGGCCTCTGTTTTTTGTGCATTGGTCACAGTAGCCGCACGGATGGCAGAACAATGATGCTGGATCTGTGCGTGCATGTGCTCTCGTTCTCGTGTGTTCTCTTCGTGTTTACGCTGGCCGATGCCTGGGATTGGAGTCTGTTTGTTCAATGGGATGAACCCGAGACCGTTCTAACGATCCCTGGAAACTCTTTTCTCGTAATGCCGTCAAATTTGTTTGATTCCCACCGATACGGCTTATCTGGACTTTCAATAATGAACCGAAACTCCTTTAAATGTTGGAGAAGTTTTGGGATCCGCTTTGTTTTCTTAACCATTAGTATTTATCTTCGGGCTGTGCTTCGAGGCCAAGCTTGGGAATAAATGTGAAAGAAAAAGAAAAAAAAAGGAAACGTCATGCGATTCCAGGTGTTAAGAGTTGACAAGCAGGCTTGCTTTCTGAGCACATAGATGGTGTGACTCATGTGAACACCCAGAACTGCTGATTACCATCTGGTTTGAGAGATTTCTACTTTTCAAAGCAGAGGCAGAAACTTGACGGGCTCAGGCGACAGTTGGACAAACAAGCAAGTAAGGCAATGAATGCATGAGTGGAAAAAGAGGAGATGAAGAAACAAGACAACCTTCCCCCTTCCCACTCCCTTCCAAGGGTGGTTCCATGAGCGGAGGAGTGTGATAAGCCTGGATCTCACGAGTTTCACCAGGGTTGATGGGGTAGATGCTTTCACAAAGGCAATCATTTATTTTAAAGAATATGTCTCCAATTCAGCGCAATCTTCAGTGTTCTTTCGAGCATTGTATTCCTCTGACGTAGCAGATGCTCACCGAACCACGTTCATATTCTTTTATACTGAAATAGAATCTCACGAGTTTCACCAATCAAAAGGCATCAACCCAATCCCCCCCACCCCACTCTAAACCTTTACCTCCCAACTCTGTCCCATCTTTGCTCACCCCCCACTGCCCCCCCCCCATAAACTGGTCTACCTGCCACTCCTGATTTCACTGAAATGTGTGACTGATGAACTGTTGCCATCACTGGATTCTTGAGAGGCAGCTGGGGAAGTGAGTGGTTTGAAAGGCGTAGATTGTTTCCAGACCCAAAGGTGGTCCAGATGTGTGTCGCTGCCTCCCTTCCCTCATGCTGCCTTCCCTTCCCTTCCCTTCCCTCCTCTCGCACTGTCCCCCTCCTTTTGCACTGTCCCCCTCCTTTTGCACTGTCCCCCTCCTTTTGCACTGTCCCCCTCCTTTCGCACTGTCCCCCTCCTTTCGCACTGTCCGCCTCCTTTCGCACTGTCCCCCTCCTTTCGCACTGTCCGCCTCCTTTCGCACTGTCCCCCTCCTTTCGCACTGTCCCCCTCCTTTCGCACTGTCCCCCCTCCTTTCGCACTGTCCCCCCTCCTTTCGCACTGTCCCCCCTCCTTTCGCACTGTCCCCCCTCCTTTCGCACTGTCCCCCTCCTTTCGCACTGTCCCCCTCCTTTCGCACTGTCCCCCTCCTTTCGCACTGTCCCCCTCCTTTCGCACTGTCCCCCCTCCTTTCGCACTGTCCCCCTCCTTTCGCACTGTCCCCCTCCTTTCGCACTGTCCCCCTCCTTTCGCACTGTCCCCCTCCTTTCGCACTGTCCCCCCTCCTTTCGCACTGTCCCCCTCCTTTCGCACTGTCCCCCCTCCTTTCGCACTGTCCCCCTCCTTTCGCACTGTCCCCCTCCTTTCGCACTGTCCCCCTCCTTTCGCACTGTCCCCCCTCCCTTCGCACTGTCCCCCCTCCTTTCGCACTGTCCCCCCTCCTTTCGCACTGTCCCCCCTCCTTTCGCACTGTCCCCCCTCCTTTCGCACTGTCCCCCCTCCTTTCGCACTGTCCCCCTCCTTTCGCACTGTCCCCCTCCTTTCGCACTGTCCCCCTCCTTTCGCACTGTCCCCCTCCTTTCGCACTGTCCCCCCTCCTTTCGCACTGTCCCCCTCCTTTCGCACTGTCCCCCCTCCTTTCGCACTGTCCCCCCTCCTTTCGCACTGTCCCCCTCCTTTCGCACTGTCCCCCTCCTTTCGCACTGTCCCCCTCCTTTCGCACTGTCCCCCTCCTTTCGCACTGTCCCCCCTCCTTTCGCACTGTCCCCCTCCTTTCGCACTGTCCCCCCTCCTTTCGCACTGTCCCCCTCCTTTCGCACTGTCCCCCCTCCTTTCGCACTGTCCCCCCTCCTTTCGCACTGTCCCCCCTCCTTTCGCACTGTCCCCCTCCTTTCGCACTGTCCCCCTCCTTTCGCACTGTCCCCCTCCTTTCGCACTGTCCCCCCTCCTTCTTTCGCACTGTCCCCCTCCTTTCGCACTGTCCCCCTCCTTTCGCACTGTCCCCCCTCCTTTCGCACTGTCCCCCTCCTTTCGCACTGTCCCCCCTCCTTTCGCACTGTCCCCCTCCTTTCGCACTGTCCCCCTCCTTTCGCACTGTCCCCCCTCCTTTCGCACTGTCCCCCTCCTTTCGCACTGTCCCCCCTCCCCCCGCACTGTCCCCCTCCCCCCGCACTGTCCCCCGCCCCCCGCACTGCCCCCTCCCCGCACTGCCCCCGCATTGCCCCGCACTGCCCCCCTCCCCCCCGCACTGTCCCCCTCCCCCCCTCGCACTGTCCCCCTCCCAAATCCCTTCCACCACTGTACAACTCACTGGAGGTTTTAGAGAGAAAGGGTTGTCAAAGAATATGTGACTTGGACAAATGAGAGCTGGGTTTTTATTTATTTATTTATTGTTTAGGCCTTACTTATTTTATAACTTGGTTTACGCAGTTCTTCAGCTAAAATGTAGGGTCGGTAGGTCGAAATATAAATATATAATTTCAATTTTTAGAAATTCTATATTTTTATGATTTTTTTTTTCGGATGTTCCATGGAAAAGACAAGGGTAGGTGAGGGGGGGGGGAATAAATATAAATCCAGGACCAGGAGGATCTAAAAAGATTGAAGATGGAAGACCATTCAAATGCAGGATGCCCATGTTCACTGTATCATGTGATGTGAAAAACAATAAAGGATTAAAACTTGTTTTTACAATATAGTCTGGCATGTTTTTCTTGTAGAAACCTGTTGGATCATCAAACTAATGGAAACGATGCTGAGAAAATTACTGTCCAAGTCGTAGATGTGTGCGTGCACATCAGTGCATAGTGTTGGATATGATTAAAAAGGTGTCTACAAGGAGTCAACACGCTCAAAACAGTCAATCAGAGCCATAACCAGCTCTTACTTTT
Source organism: Eptatretus burgeri (assembly GCF_056783735.1). Taxonomy (NCBI): domain Eukaryota; kingdom Metazoa; phylum Chordata; class Myxini; order Myxiniformes; family Myxinidae; genus Eptatretus; species Eptatretus burgeri. Next base: position 156,206,811 of record NC_140962.1, on the reverse strand, counting down.
TAGCGGGCATCTGATCATACCGTCTCCACATCCCCATGAGCACATCAAGCGCTGATTTCTGGTCCGTTGAAGGCTGAATATCAGCATCTCGCAGGAAAACTTTGACGTACTTGGCACCGAAATCTTTCAATACGAACAGCGGTGTACAACTTTCGATGGAAACAAAATCGGCACGATCGAAAGTAGCGTGCGAATCATCCCTGCTGCTGCACTGAATTGATGCAATAGTTTCGCCAGAATATTCGGCGTCAAGATATTGCGTGATTAAATCACCAATACAGTCACTCGAATTTATACCGCTGGCATACTTCTTAACAATTACTTTCGCCCCAGAAACCACAGTCAATCTGAACCACGCTGGCCACTGCTCAGATGCCATGAATGAAGACTACTGCGCAGTAGTTTGGTTGAAGGGGACTCGGCATTTTTGTGCACGCGTGCGAAATTATATTTTGAAAATGAATGCCGACGTTTACATTTCGGGTTTTGAAACTTTTGCACCTTCGGCGGAAAATTTATAAATATAAAAAGCTAAAAATGTGTTTTCTATTCATATTTCATTTCGGCAAATATACCGTCGGCGGATCTGTAAACCAAGTTATAAAATAATTAAGGCCTTAGCCGTGTGAACTGCTGCTTTGACCAAATCCGCAATTCATTTCAGGTTAAGAGATTATTGATCTTATCATATGTGTGGATCTCTGTGTCTCTCTGTCTCTGTCTCTCTCATTTCTTTGCCTTCCGCCACTGCACACCTTCGCTTTCGCGTCCTCATGTCCGATAGCTCCATCGCTGGTCCCTCTGTCTCATCTATGATGCCTGGGCATCCTGCCAGGAGACTCATTAAATTTGTTCCGTGAGTGATGTCACTGACCCACAGGTTAAAAACAGGTGCCGTGGCTGTGTGAGGAGCAGGAGGGGGGAGCAAGTGTTGAGGGTCCTGATTTCAGTCAGGTGTGAGAGCCAGAGTCAACAACCCAGGCAAAAATGCTACTGTTACAACTATAGTATATAAGAGTAGCACTCTCAGATACTATAGTTCGCAACAGGTCCTACTACAGTAGTCTGCAGACAATCACTGCAGGAAAGAATGTCCCCCTCCTAATTTTGGAAAGAATGTCCCCCTCCCCCTCCTATTTTGGCCTTGGAAGTGTAAGGTGTGCAAGGTGGTCCATCCTGTCCCCAGGACCGTGCCTCTGCACATGTGACAACTCGTGCCAAACTGGGCCCTAAGTAAGGCAACGTAAAGGATTGTCGAATCTCGAATTTTAATTGAATGCATGCTTGCTCAGTCGAGGCTGACGTAACCCGTGGACCGCCTGTATTTTTACTGTGGTGTGGTGGAGGGGGCGGTTTGTGTGCACACGTGCGTTGTTTTTTATTTTATTTTAACTGTGATACCCTTATGTCGCCTCTCAAGGTATCTGAAGCGTTTCAAGGTGATGAAAATCAAGGTAATGCGAAGCTGGTGTCGGCAGATCCTCAAGGGTCTTCACTTTCTCCACACCCGTTGCCCTCCTATCATCCACCGAGACCTCAAGTGTGACAACATCTTCATAACTGGTCCTACGGGCTCTGTTAAAATTGGAGACCTCGGTCTTGCCACCCTCAAGTGTGCCTCTTTCGCCAAGAGTGTCATAGGTACGATCACGCGCATGGGGATCTTGTTTATGAGCATTGACTAGACGGGCCCTTCACCTTGTGCCCTCGGCATCCCCAAGTAAATGTTAGTCTACTTGCCGCCGTCCTCTTTTCGGTTTTTGATGGGTATCGATGGTAGGGTGGGGTGGAGGACTTGTGCCCTTTGTTTTTGTGCTGCTTTACAGCCGATGACCCGTCTGTCCGGCAGGAAACGGGATTCCTGACAATGGTGAACTGATCTGAAGCGATTCCTGGGTGTATTTCGTCACCATGTGTCGCCTGGCTTGTGACACTGGTTTCACCGCGCGTGTAGTGCAAAGTGCGGTTAAGCAATTGGATCAGTTTCGGTCCATGATTGAGGAACTACTTAAATTTAATTTTATATCATTATAGGACACCAACCGGCACGAAGAAGTAACATGTTAAACATGACCCCGTGCATCAACGGCAGTAAACGTCCGAAAATATTCTCTTTCTCCAACCTTTAAAGCTTTTTAAAGTTTATTTCAGTTGAATTTTATGTTTGAACACTGTCTCAACACAAATTGCCTTGTTGGCTCTTCCAAAAACTTCCAGTTAGTTTCTGCCATGTCGACCAATCAAAATTGCCCTTCTTCGGCATTCTTCCAATAATGTCCTTTTTCTCAAGACTGGGGTCAGGTGTTTGACGAACTCCGTCGTGCTTCCATGTACGTTTGCTTGCATGAATGGCTATTTCTGTATGGATCCCCTTTTTAAAAGATGCATTTTGTATTTTTAGGTTAGCCTCTGGTTTAGTTTCGATGCCATCTCAAGGCTCGTGGACAGGCTTGTACACAAGTCTGTATGACTGGGACATGAGGAATAATAAATAATACTTTCGTCTGTGATTTGTCTGTGATTGCATTGCTTCCTCGGGTAATACCTCTGATCGTTCTGCCAGTGCATTTCCTTCCTGATTCATTTGCCCTTCGCCACCGTCAGCAGGCACACCTGCACACCTACACGCATTGGCATTTCAATTCTCATTTAAACCACCGTGAATACCAAATGCCACATTTAAACTGCCTTTGTCTGGGAACACTTAGCTGGGTCAAATTTCATCAATTGCCGACGATGCAACGCCCATCGTGGGTTCCTTTTCGGGTTATTGCACGAGTCGTACCCAATTGGTCTTGGCCGTGTCATTTTGAGATCGATACAAGGACCTCATCAGTTTTGATCATACAGTTTTGTAGGACTTACCTGAAGGACGTCACACACCAAATTTGACGTCGTTCGGACTGACCGTTATGACGTCATTGACGTTTGAACATAACGTTTTTCAATTGTGGCTAAAATGTCCTGATATTTTATATTCAAATATCTATGTAATTTGTAAAGGAAATTGTCCCAAATCCAGGCATTATGATCAGTACCAAAATATCTGCTTATTTATGAACAGGTTTTGCAAATTAACTCTATGGTCAAGGTCAAGGTCACACTCGAGGTCAAAATATACTTGTCGGCATAACTTCAGATCTAATAGAGCTATTGACATGAAACCAACGTTAAAATGTTCCGTGAAATAAGAGCTTTCACGATGGTAGTCCGCGATTGGTAGTGACGTCATTGGAAGTGCGTCAAAATGACGTCACAAGATGACGTCATTTTTAAACTTTCGATTTTTTTTTATCATTCCATTTTGTTGGAATGCCCTCAATGACGTCTAACACCAAATTTGACGTCCATCGGACTGATGGTTGTGACGTCATGGACGTTTTTAAATGACGTTTTTCAAATGTGCCCGGAAAAAAG
>NC_140962.1:156148858-156198858 GCF_056783735.1 Eptatretus burgeri | reverse complement strand
ATATGTGTAAAGTTTCATCAAGATAGGTTCACTGGTCTAGGAGCTTATTCGTCACAAAAAAAAAAAAAAACAGACAGACACGGACAGAAGGACTGCCATTTATATAGTAGATTACTTTGAAATAATTTTAAACTCTATGTCGGGGTTCGCTTATTAAAGCTTCTTTAACTACAGGCTGTAATAATAAGTTCAGAAGGAATTTTAAATTGTTGTGGCAGCTTTATTTATGAACCGATTTTACTGAAATAAAACGTCAATGAGAGAGTGTCCATGAGCATAAAGCCAAAAGAAACCTTGATGAACTGGAGGAGAGAACAACCAATGTTCTCACCAACATTCTTGAGAACGTGTTCACGGTGCTGGAGTATCTGTGCTGGTTTAAAGAGTTGTACATGAAACATCACTGGACACTCTCATTGACACTTTGTTTCAGGAAAATCGGTTCATAAATAAAACTGCGACAACAATCTAAATTTGGGTGTTGACATCGTATAGCCTGTACATCGCATTTAATAGATTGTGTGTACAAACTTGTATAATCTGTCTTGTTTAAATGCAAAACTGATATACAGCTTCAGAGGGATCGGGTATGGGAGCGCGTCGCAGCATCCACTTTCCTTTTTTTTTGTATACAGTGTCGAGGCTTGTATGAGAGCTAATGCACAACAAGGGGGGGGGCATGAGACGAGGGGTGGGAGAGGGAAGGACAAAACTGTGGGGAGCAGAGACATTAAGAGATCTGTGGAAGGGAGAGGGATGGGTGGGCTTTGGAGGCGAGGTTGGAAATGTGGCTTTCCCTGGAAAGATCATGGCAGATAGTGAGACCCAGAAGCTTGAATGAAAGGACTTCTTCCACAGGATTGTTGAGAAAATTGGTGGAGGTGGGGGGTTCTAAATCGTCCTTTTGGAGAGACATAGTGAGAGCGAGGGATTTGTCCTGATTGAAAGACGTTCCACGTGTTGGACCAGTTTGTGATTTTACCCAGATCTTTAGAGTGAAGAAGCTGCTGCTTGCCGGTCTGAGGGATGACAGATGGTACGGCAGAGAGTGGATTCATCAGCAAAGAGATAAAGAGGATTTTCCAGAGTCGGAGAGATGATTGATGAAAACCAGAAAAAGAACGGGGCCCAGAACGCTGCCTTGAACTCCAGCATAGCCAGGAAGAGGGGATGAAAACTCCATTTAGGGCCACACATTGACTGTGACAGGAGAGGAAGTCTGCGAGCCTTGACTGGAGATGGCCTTGGATACCATAGGAAGATAATTTGGTGAGCAGGGCAGGGTGCCAGACCGTGTCAAAAGCACGTGATATTGTTCTGGAGTCGGGCATCGGCTGCGAGCACAACCGCTAGGTGGAGCAGTAGGGTCGACTCTACCGAACACCCGGAATCTAGATCGTACCTTTTGGAAAACTCCGAGGGTACAGGTCCCTTACAGGACCGTGAATCGTCGATAAATCTACCACGTGGTGCAGGGTTATTTGCCAAACTTCAAAATACCTGGAGGCCCACGTGGCGAACTACCGAGTATTCACGGGACGAGTCGTTTCCGTGCTCGACCCATGCGTAACCCGAGCGGGTGGTTACCGAGGTCCCGTCGGTCAAATGCACAACTATGGCAACAACGGCCTTCTTTAATTCCCCAACACGCACCGACCGTATTAAACCAATGAAGAAAACACAGAAACGAGCTGATACATTTAACAGGGGATTTATTTACAAAAGTGAAAGGGGAGACTCAGAGCAGAATTAACACTGAATATAGTCATGCAATGTACAAAGAGCAAGCACTTAACAATTTCTACTTAGACAGGCCCACAAACACATATATACACACACACACACACACACACGCACACGCACACGCACACGCACACACACACACAACGGTGGCCATGGCCTTCATTAAGGCCTCCAGCTCAGAGGGAAAGGCGAGCTGAAGACCAGAGCCTGCACTCGGACCTGTCTAGCTTGAGCGGGTACGTTGGGACCATGGGACTCGGACCTGTAGCAGCCCAGGCGTCCACACGACCGGGCTCCCGCAGAACGGAGGCCGGCAGGGCGAAGACTGGCAAGACGAAAAACTGGCTTTCAAAAGAAGAACCACCCTTTCAAAAGAGAAAACCACCACCCAAAGAAAAACCACCACCACACGCGAAAAACGGAGCCTGACCTTTATCCTCCCCCCTCCCTCAGCCGAACCTCGGTGTCATGGTGTATGTCTTTCCTCATTGGCTGGTGTTGGCACGCAGAATCGCTCTTCGCCTTGGCTGAGCGGCGGCCACCTCATTCGCAGCACGCTGATTGGTCGAGGGCCGCCGCGCGGATCCTCCTTGAACTCCGCCCACCACGGGCGCCATGGCTTCGGCCAGAGCGAGGTGCAGGTGAGGGTGATGCTGTTGTTGTTGAAGAAGATTTACGGATGCAATTCAAATCCTAACTATCAAAATAACTTTGCAGCGCATGTATGTAATTCTCATTAGACACAGGTAGGGGGCCCTAACTAGAAACACACACTTATCGAAATAAATAAGCTATGGGGACGGCTGTCTGTGTGCACAAGGCTTCCAAATTCATAACAATATGTCTTGGGATATGGCTCTGATTTCACATCACTTTCCGCAGGTACTCCAGGGGCCTCCGTCTGGCCATCCCCCAGTCAGATGCCTGGCCCATCCCCATCTCCATGAGATGCTGATCAACCACGAGGCACGTGGTCGGCCCATTGGCCGTTACACCCTGTATATGTATAAGAAGAATAATGTGTGAAAATTATTCGGGGAGGTTGGAGAGATTATCTAACGCTAGTTTAGATAGTTATCCCCCGATGTGTACCACACAATCAGACCACCAACAAGATGTCGTTCTGTGAGGAAGAATGCAGTACACAGCCGTAACCGAGGCCCATAATTTGTGTGAGGGAGGCGTGGTCAGACCACATCACTTCCCTTATAACCAGCATTTGTTAATACTGGTGTGACTACTTATTAATTAATTTTTTTTTTGAATCATGAATCTTTCATTTTTTAAAAAAAAATTGTAAACAAGAAAATGTGAAGTGTTAAGTGAACATCAAACTATCAAGCATAAAAGGTCATTGCATGTAATCGGTGAAACTTCAATAACAGGTTAACCGGCTCATGTGTATGTCATGAGCCTTGACTTTGCATACCAAGTAATGAAATGTTGATTCTGTCACGGGTAAGGGAACAGAGGTGCCATCCTCCGATAGACTGTCCTCCGGTACCTGGGGATTATTCTGCCCCATTGTTTGTGCAGGAGACATTTAATTCAAAATGAAATCACTCAGATGCTTGGGATAGATGGGTAGTCCCATCCATTCCATCAACAGGGGTAGATGGAATGGATGGGATGAGAGGCAGAGTTGGAGGTACTGCCGGCGCTGGAAACGGATCATCATCTTCGGCTGAAGCAGCAGACAGAGCCTTTCAGGAAATTGGGAGTGGGTTGGGGATCCCATGTGGGGAGCTTGAAACAATCAGGATAATTTTTTTTGACGTGGTTCGAAGCAACCCCAAGTCGGGATCCTGCAAATCTCCTCATGTTGCACCATATATCTTTGATGGTGACCACGAGATATCTGACGTGCCCAGGATTTGTTGCCATCAGCGTGCAATTACACAAGATCACTGACGTTTACCTATGGAACTTCATGGAAATGTGCCAGACCGAGCCTTGGTTTTCTCATCATAAGGATGGTTGCATTTCCGCCAAAAATGCTGGTCAATAATCAGGTCCCAGTCGGTCATGTGTAATTGACTATTGGAGAACTGGTCACAATGGAGTCGCATCTCGGCCTGCAGACGGACCTCCAGCTCGAAGGCGAGAGTTCAAACGAGCAGGGGCAAGTGACAGCTGCAGGGGTGACACCATGTCTCCAAATGGGTCTTGGTGAAATAGCTTGGACTCCAGTTCGTGGATTGCTCTTTCAGCTACAGGGCTTTTGTTGGAGTTCTTGACTACCCATTTCTATGGAGAGCCTATAGTGGTGGAGAAGTTCATCTTTGACAAGAGCCTGGAAGCTTTGGAGCATTCTCAGTGTGAATGACTGCAGGTGGACCATCCAACAGTCGGAGCTCAATGCATAAACAGTTGGGCATCGCGTAAGGTCTCATGACGTTCATTTTGCAGCAACATGGTACAGGTGAGGGAAGTCACATTCTTTTAAGACGAGGATGACATGTCGTTCCAGTTTTAGGACATCAGCAGCGAAGGAAAGGCCAACCTTCTCCTGGGGGTCTGCGGTGGACTGTGGAATCCAATTGTGAGGCACCTTCTTCAAAGGCGCACGGTGAGGACAGCTTGATGAGAGGTGTTCGATGGACTGGTCCACGTCAAGAGCGTAGAAGTAGCGGTGCATTATGAGTTTTAGCTGATGGCAGGATCAGTGATCTAAACGACTGTGAGTAGCGGATACGAGTCCGTCTAGAACCTGCTGGGGAACGATGATGCACTCCCGTGATGGAACGAAAGGGTAACGGCAGCAAATGATCAACAAACCATCTTTTGCAATGGTTGCCAAGTTAAGGTACCTTTTTACCTCCTTGATATTAGTAATCTTTTTGGATGGATGTGTTCCTTGTTTTATATGGGCATCGGTGCGGTGTAAATCAGAACACTCAGACTGAAGAGCTCACCATGCTGATCGATTAGTGAAGAGCAGTTTCGAAATGACCGCGATGGTGTCCCAAGTAGGGGATAGATGAACAACACAGGGTTCCGTTTTGTGCAAGAAAGAGCAAACTTGCAACCAGGATCGTGACAGTCAGGGGCATGAGGCTCGCAAAGGTGGGTGACATTCGCAGAGCCTGCGAAGTGGCGGACAGAAGCCTGATAGCAACTTCCTGTCGATAAGGATGCAGACACTTGGACTTGCTGAAAATTCGCCACCACCAGATTCTCGATTGCTTGAACACAGACAGGGTTTACTGTCTGTTAGGATTCAAGCACGCTGGGACTGAATGATGTCAGGATGAAAATGCTGGGTTGCGACAGCGATAGATTGTGCTTCGACTTCACACGGCAGCCAGTTTATCTGATGACCGTGTAGTCTTGCGCTGACAAAACCAGCAATCCATGGCTTTCTGTCCTAAGTAATAGTCACACCAATGTCATGCTGCTTCACTGCTCCATCAGTGATTTTCCATAACTGATCTTCGGGTCGGGTGAGTGAGATTGCATGGTGTGTCGATAGGGTCTCCTGTCCTGTTTGAAAGGCATCGGTGAGTTCATCATGCCTGGTGTTGGCTTTATGGCTGGGGTGGTGGGCTTGGGATCTGAGGATCCTGAGTTCAAATCCCCCTTGGCTGTTGAATTAATACCAGCTGGGGTTGACTCTGCCTCTCATTCTTCCAATGTCGGCAAAATGAGTGCCAGCATGTTGGTATCCTGTGGCGGAGTTGCAACCCAGCCAGGATTGTGCCCAACAGTGAAGGAGACTGCTTAAGCAGCACCAATGCTTTGCAGAGTATAGTCCCGATGGATGGGTGAATTCCTTCGACCAGATAACCTTGTCTTTGGAAGGACGGCCAGCGACAACAGCATCCAGTGGGGACAGGAGACTGGTGCATTTGGTTAACACTTGCGACAACAATTTGTATGCTCCAATAAAGGAACATAGAGGGAAACATTCACAGGTGCTGGGTATGAAGCCAATGTGGCAATGCGATGGGGACTAGCATGAATGCTGCCTTGGCTCCAGATCCAACTGAAGATTGAGATTGCATTCGGTCCAATTACTGTCGTTGCGGCAGAAAGGTTTCAACGATTTTTGTGAAGAGCTTGCAGAAGACGTTCGTAATTGTTGAGTAATACTGCAGGGGTTTCTCCACCACAGTACAGCTCATCGGCAAGTTTGGCCACCATGCTCTCTTCGAGTAGGTCTCCCAGTGCTCTGCACATGAACTCTTCCAAAGCAGTCTCCGATGCAGGCATACCTATGGCAGACCGTGTGTAAACCAGAACGCCACGGAAGGGGGTGGCCACACTGCAATACTTCATGAAGGCTTTTGACAGCGGGATCTGATAGAATGCATGGGTAAGGTCAGTCTTGATGATCTACTTCCACCTTTCCAATGTGAAGAAGGGTCTAATCAACTTCAGGCATTAGCGAAGGTTGAGGTTTACTACACTGACTTACATCGGCAAATGCTGTCACTAGTCGAAACCCACCACTGGGTTTCAGATACCCCCCCTCCCCCCATCTTCAGGGTGGACGAGAAACCACATTTTCTCCAAGTTATCCAATTTATGTTGTAACTCTACAAGGTTGCTGTGAGAATAAATAGGAAGACATCCCTTCCTTTGTGGTGGTTGGGCCGGTCCCATATTCACAACAGACTGAAGTGGGCCAGATTCCCCATTATAAGTATAACCTTTCAGACCGGGGTCGAACACTTCATCGTATGTGAGGAATGTGGCTTGGAATTTTTCTTTCATGTCGATTGGGGAATGTATTGTCATGCTCAAGGTGAACAGTTCCAGAGAATTTGGGCTGATTCCTGCCAGAATGTGTGTGGGGTGCGAGAGGAGGGTATTCAGAGGGAGGGAAAACTTGACGTACTTGACAGAAGTGCGCATACCATTTAATACTCTGATTCATTGGTCAAATTGGGGATTCAAATTTTGCCAGACACACTTGAAAGGAGAATTTGAGGGGTCCAAACGTCATGAGTTATAGTTATTTAGATTTTAGAGGGCTGGTCGAGACGAGGTTCGAGAGCATATGTGCTGTCTGGGAGTTCCAACTCAATATATTCACCAGGCCAGACTGTGTTCCTTTTGGAAGGAGCCATTATCAGGTCAGCATGGCGAATATTATAGTTGGTTGAAGATGTCTCGGGTGACCCATAGATATAGATTGTCCCATCATGGAGCAATTGCTGCTTTGCCAGATGGACGGACATCATTGTGCTCCATGAAAGGTGTCCCACCTCGTATATCGACATCTAAGTTCTCTCCGACTCGGCCTTGGAAGCTGAATTCTTTCTCACCATATATTAGTAACATCAGTGAAACAGAAGACGAATCAGGAATCCAAAGAAGTAAAGAGCAAAGATGGAGTCATCAGGAGGAAGCTGGACAGGATTCGAGTTTCAGCCACTACTCCACGACCCTCAAACCCATTCAGGCACAGCCAAGTGAACCTTGCAGAAAAATTTCTGCAAGAATTCACTTCTTTTCAGACAGATGGATAAAGAAAGAGTAAAAGAGAAGAAAAGGCAAGAAATAGAATGAATAAAGGGAATTGTGAAGAAAAGAAAAGAATTGGAAAGAAATATGAGAGCAACAACGATGTCGGGAAGAACCCAGACAGATAGATTTCAGAAGTTACTCCCCAGGCTCAAACACAGCAACATGTACAAGCTACCAGGGGTCCGACTGTAAGTAGTGATGAGCTTCACCAACGACGAAGTGGTGATGAGCCATCCACCTGGTGAGCTAACTGAGCTCATCTTCATGTTTAGGCCGAATCGCCGTGCAGTCGATTGGCATACCATGTTACCTGTGGCACTTTATTCTTACAGCTATGTGCCAAGTTTCAATTTTCTTTCCTTGGTGCAGTTTCGGGGATGCAGAGATAAAAAAGCGTCGACGTAAGGCAATTGGCGGATCTGAATTCTGTCACGTCAGTAAGAAGGTGATCTCCAGTAAGGACACTCTGCGAAATCGGAGTAGGATCATCTGCATCATCATCCGAATGTTCCGAGACGTTCACGATCTGTCGAGCCTTGGCCTAATATTTCCGGACCTGGTCTGGGAGTATTTACATTTGCTGAGGAAGTGGCCATCTGGTCTCTCTGCCTGAAGACATAAAGACATTTGAAGACAAATCGTCTTGGAGGTGTTGTGGCCTGTACGCCCTGACTGTCGTAGGTAAATGAGGGCTGGCAGATTGACGATGGGATAAGTTCATGCGGGACATAGCAGCATGCATTATTTTGGCATTTTTGGTCGCATTCATTTCTTCGAGTAAGGAAGAGATAAAGCTTGGGAAATCTTGAGCTTGATGGATGCAAGTGTGCAGGACCGTAGTTCTGCACCACATCTCTGTTTGACTAACTTGGGTAAGTCTGGGTGAAGAGTCTCAACCATGTGAGGACGACAAGATTTTCAAGCGACGGAGAAAGTTATTTGTCCTCAGTTTCGCTTCTTTGTCCACGCTTCTCCGTGGTGCGACATACCTCCATCCCGAAGCAATAAACCGTCCTCGATGAATGCCATCACACGTTGATAAAAGTCCACTGGATGTTCATTAGGTTCAAGAGGAATGGCGGAAAAGTCTGTAAAATGGCCACCAGTGGACTGGAAGCTGTAATGTAAGTGAATCATCTGCTAATTGTTTTCCATGGAGGTTGAATTTTTGACAATGGTATTGTTACGGATTTGGAAGCCATCTGCACACATTCAGTCAGAGTTCCCGTAGTTCAGTTATTTCGATAAGTATGTGTTAACAGTTAGAATCCTTCCTTCTGTCTCATGGGAATTACACATATGCGCTACGAATTATTGTATAGTCAGGTTTATTTGATCTTTTAACAACAGCAACTACTACACCAACAACAACAGCGCGCCATCCTGCACTCGACCCGGTCGCCATGACACACGTGTTTTTGGCTGAGGACGTGGGCGGAGCCTTCATCGCCTGGGGTCGAAGCTCTGCTCCGAGGAGGAGCAGAGAACGTTTCCTCCAGCCAATGAGTGGAGGGCGAACACCACACGCGTGCCCCAGCCAATAAGGCCGCCACGAGTCGCCTGACAACCCACCGTCAAATCAGGAGGCGAGTGGTGGGGAGAAGAAGCTCCTCCCACCAAAAGAGGAGGAGTGTGGTTGTCTGGACGAGCGTTCTGCAGATGGTGTGGTCGTGGCTGGAGCGTTCTGCAGATGGTGTGGTCTTGGCTGGAGCGTTCTGCAGATGGTGTGGTCTTGGCTGGAGCGTTCTGCAGACGGTGTGGTCGTGGCTGGAGCGTTCTGCAGACGGGGTAGTCGTGGCTGGAGCGTTCTGCAGACGATGTGGTCGTGGCTGGAGCGTTCTGCAGACGGTGTGGTCGTGGCTGGAGCGTTCTGCAGACGGTGTGGTCGTGGCTGGAGCGTTCTGCAGACGGTGTGGTCGTGGCTGGAGCGTTCTGCAGACGGTGTGGTCGTGGCTGGAGCGTTCTGCAGACGGTGTGGTCGTGTCTGGACGAGCGTTCTGCAGACGGTGTGGTCGTGTCTGGACGAGCGTTCTGCAGACGGTGTGGTCATGGCTGGAGCGTTCTGCAGACGGGGTAGTCGTGGCTGGGAGCGTTCTGCAGACGGTGTGGTCGTGTCTGGACGAGCGTTCTGCAGACGGTGTGGTCGTGGCTGGAGCGATCTGAGACAGTGGTGATTGTGGTTGAGCGGCCTCGTTCGTGGGCCGTGGACTTCGGGTCCCACCATGGTGGTTTCGGAATCTGTGGCAGCACAAAGTGGACAGGTACCCCAGCCCGGCTTGACCGAGATAGACCCACAGGGTCCAGTTCTATTTGGTGTGTGTGTGTGTGTGTACGCGCGCGCGGCGCCATCCTGTAAGTATAATTGTTTAAGTGCCTTGTACATACCTGCATTGCTTTTATTCGGTTAACTCTGCCTTCTTGCGTGCTCCCCTGCCCCAATATAAATTAATATCCCTTTTGTTAAATGTTCCAGCTCGTTTCTGTGTTTCTTTCATTGGCTAGGCATGGTGTGTGTTGAGAAATAGTGAGGCAGTAAATTGTTCATTTGGACTGACAGGCCTTGGTAACCTCCGCTCGGGTTACACACGATTCGGGCACGGTAACGGCTTGTTCCGCTCGAGGTCTGTCAAGGGTGTGAATTTCCCGGTAGCCTTGCCGCGTGGGTAATTAGTTGTATTGAAGTTTGGCAATTGACCCTACCCCACGCGGTCAAATTATTGGCGATTCATGGTCCTGTAAGGGACCCGTGCCTTTCGGACTTATCCGAGAGTCACGACCTCAATTTCGGTGTGTTCGGTGGAGTCGACTCTGCTCACCCTCGCGGTCCTGCTCGCCACCGATACCCAGCCCGACAACAGTATTACGTGATAAGATGGCGGTAGTAATTTGTCCCAGCATGAGTTCCAACATATTTACTTTCTGTTGGGCAGTCCGGTGATTAACCTCGAGTACATCCTTCCCACCCATGGTCTGTGAAACTTCTGAGGGACAATGACCAGTTTTCTTCTCCCAATGTGAACCAACAACGAGAAATGGTGCGAAACTAGGATCTAGGGAAAGGGTGTAATGGAGGTTTTGTTTCCAATTTTCAAATGAGTTTCCCTTTCTGACTTCAACGAGAGGGGGAGCACTTGGTAGAGTGCAAAACCTCCGCCGCCAATACTGCTGGGTCACTTAAGTGAACCTGATATCCTATTCATTGTAGGTCAAAACGGATCAGACTCTACTGAACCACGATTGAATAAACTAAACTAGATTGCCACGCATGTAGAAATGACCCCCAAAAAAAAAAAATCGAAATTTTTTTTGAAAAAAAAGTTGCAAAATTTGTTTTTTTTGTCTCACAAATTTTTGGGGGGGTTGGAAATCACTGAAAACATGCAGAAATGAAAAAAAAAATTCAAATATTTTTCAAATAAAATCGAATTTTTTTGGAAAAAAAGTTGCAAAATTTTCGGGTTTTTTTCTCTAACAAATTCTTTTTTTGGGATGGAACTCACTACTTAAAACATGTAGAAATGCAAAGACAAAAATTCAAATATTTTTTCAAATGGGCCGCCATAGCGGCCATATTGGACTTTGGACCAAGTCCAAAATCTAATGGCATGATCCTTGGACCATACCTAATCCCCCCACCAAGTTTCGTCGAAATCCGTCCAGGAGTTTTTCCGTAATACTGTTCACAAACAAACAGACAGGGGTGAAAACAGTAACCTCCGATCTTCGATGGCGGAGGTTAATCACAGATTGCAGACCTTCACCAGGACTTTGGTGTGTTTTTTGTGTGGTGTTTGTGTGCTGGTGTGTTATGTAATTAATTAGAGACATAATTAGAACTGCCACTTTATAACTTCTGGCAGTGATGACCGGGTACCAAGACGTCCCGCTTTGATCGGACAACTGACCCTGACCCACGGCATTTATTATAATCAATTGAATTTAGAATGGGATTAAGATAAATTCAATTAAAATCAAATGGAAGACCAAATAGGTGCAGTCCTGTATTAGAGCAATCAGAAGGAACCCGAACAAGCAAAAACCAAAGATGAAGTCATCAGGAGGAACCTGGACAGGATTCATATTTCAACTGCTACTCCTCTACCCTCAAAACCCATCCAGGTGCAGCCAAGTGAGCTTTATTCAAAAAAGAATAATTTAAAAGATAATCCAGAACAAAGAAATTAAATAATTATGGGTGCCAGACCATGTATCTGATCAGTTTGAAATTTAAAATATAAATTCCACATCATTGCGAGATCATAACTGAAGTTTCAGGTCGATCGATGAAGCGGTTCAAGAGAAAGGTTTAAAAAAAAAAAGATCTTCACCCAATACAAAATGGATGCCTGCCAGACCATGTGACCTATCATGCATTCGTTAACACACTGGTATCCCCAAGGCTTGGGGAACACATTTGTGAAATTTCTCCTCTATCTGTCCAGGTGTTTTGGAGAAGAAGATTTTTTAGGGTAAATCCAATATGTCTGCCAAACCATGTGACCTATGACATCATATCTGAACATTTTCTTCCTCATGGATAGGCGGTCATACGTGTAAAGTTTCAACTTGATCTGGTCAGTCGTTTCAGAGAAGATTTTTGAAGGCTTAAAAAAAACCCAGAAAAAAGTGGCTGCCAAAACCACGTGACTTGATGACGCCATCAATTTTTCTCTGTGGACCAATTTATCCCGAGATGACTCAAATTTTCATATTGATTGGATGTAGCTTTCTACATATGCAATTACGACATCATAGCAAATGCACCTATGATGTCATAAAAAATATCACACCCATTCCCCATGAGGAGTTCTTGCCGTGTGCCAAGTTTCAATTTTTTCCATGGTGTGGTTTCAGAGATACAGAGATCAAAAGTTTTTCCTTTTTTTTGTCCTAACATGGCTGCAGCAACACGTGACCTATGACGTCATAATTATCATTAAAACATTCCACAAGAGTAGTTGTTCCTATGGTGAAAATTTCATGTCAATCCGACAAGTGGTTGCAGATAAAAGCAATAAAGTTGTGTGTGGACAAACAAATAAACGAATGAAAAATCACTCAATGAGTGACACTGAAGTGGAATGGCACTCGGTATCGAGCGCATACCTCTGTCAGGCTGAACAGTTTTCATCTTGTTTCCCACTGAGAGGTCGGGGTCTGATTCCGGATCTTAACCAAAATCGAATCGGCTTGTGCTTGTCACATGACCAACTCTTCCACCTCGTTTTGTCATAACTCATCCACAACTTTTAGAGATATCATGCCATACATAGTTTTTGGCCACATCTCTCAATGGTGAAGAATCACTTGAAAAATTCTCCTATCCAGATCTAGATTTGAAGCTTCACCAAAATCAAATCAATTCGGCCTCGTCACACACCCAACCTGTCCACCACGATTCGTGTGAATCCGTCCATAACCTTTTGAGATATTGTGCTATATATGTTTTTTGGCGCTATCTTTCGACGGTGAAGAATCACTTAAAAAAAAATTCGCACATCCGGATCCGGATTCGGATCTTCATCAAAATTAAGCGTTGCTGTCCTTGGGTAAAAACCAAAAAAACCTACACACTCAAAAAATTTAAGAACGATTGCTGGAAAATTTAGGCCAAAAATCGTGTGACAGACAAACAAATACTAGAGACCAAAAACAAACAAACAAAAAAACAACCTACACACTCAAAAAATTTCAGACCGATTGCTGAAAAATTGTGGCCAAAAATCGTGTGACAAACAAACAAGCCGGTCGGCGGCCATGGTTCACCGAGCATCCGATGACCTTTGACCCCTGATCCGAGTTAATCTAGTACTAAGTACTTACGAAATTGCTATCGTATCGGTTAACCCGTGTATGAGCAAGGGTGCCTTGAATGGTAATTTCGCCCGAAAAATGCACTCATTGACCTTTGATCCCTGACCTAGCCGAGATAGGTCAATATGTCCTGAAGCAAAGTTGTAGAACCCATTGAGTACTATGTACCTATGAACTTTCGTTCATATTGGTTAACCCATGTAGGAGCAAGGGGACTTTGAATGGTCATTTTGCCCGAAAAATGCACTCATTGACCTTTGATCCCTGACCTAGCCGAGATAGGTCAATATGTCCTGAAGCAAAGTTGTAGTACCCGTTGAGTACTCTGTACCTTTGAACTTTCATTTGTATCGGTTAACCTGTGTACGAGCAAGGTTGCCTTGAATGGTAATTTCGCCTGAAAAATGCACTCATTGACCTTTGACCCCTGACTTAGCCGAGATAGGTCAATATGTCCTGAAGCAAAGTTGTAGAACCCATTGAGTACTATGTACCTATGAACTTTCGTTCATATTGGTTAACCCATGTAGGAGCAAGGGGACTTTGAATGGTCATTTTGCCCGAAAAATGCACTCATTGACCTTTGACCCGTGACACAGCAGAGATAGCTCAATATATTCTGAAGCATAGTTGTAATACTCATTGTGTACTATATACCTATGAACTTTCATTCATATCGGTTAATCCGTGTAGGAGCAAGGGTGCCTTGAATTGTAATTTCGCCCGAAAAATGCACTCTTTCACCTTTGACCCTGACCTAGCCGAGATAGGTCAATATCTCCTGAAGCAAAGTTGTAGTACTCATGCATACCAAATTTCATCGAGTTCCATCTTCTGATAACTACTTGGTATCAATTTGAATGAAAAGTACCGAAAATGCGGTTTGAAATCGGAAATCCCCAAAGTTCGAGGGGGTGCTGTGGGTGAACAAAGATATAAATCGAAAATCGGGCTCGATTGTTTGTGCACAATGCATTCCAGATGATTAGTGTGAATTTTCATGACCATCTGACCATAACCCTCGGAGGAGTAGCATTTGGTGCGAAGGCACCTCCAGCTCTCGCATATTATTGATTTTTGCACTAATTGACCTTTGACCCCTGACCAAAGCAATATCGGTCAATATGTCCTGAGGCAAAGTTGTAGCACTCATTGCGTGCTATGAACCTGCAAAGTTTCATTCGGATCGATGTACTCACCTGGTCGCTAGGGGACCTTCAATTTTTGCCAATTTTCGGGCATACCCCATTTGTAGGGGCGCTGCGGGTAAAGCATTCCATATATCACAAAAAACGGAATATATGTGGTAAAGTATCACCTGTAGATGATGCATGCCAAATTTCATAAACCTACGTGGGATAATGGCTTTCGGAATTGATTTCACGTGAACGGTACCGATTTTGAAGGTTTTTCGGCTGTTGCTAGGGAACCAAAGCGTCCCTAGCAACCATCACAATTTCCAAAGCACTAGGTCATAAGATGTACCTACCACCCGAGTTTGGTCAAAATCGGCCCACGTTTACGACCAATTATGCTGATGACAAACGAACAAACATCCAAACAAACAGACAGAATTACTTCCGGTTCTGGGTTTGGAGCATTGGCAGGTCTCCTTGGGGGCTCCCTGCTGACGATCTTAAAGTTAAGTTTCTGGTCGTTATCTGTCCCATTTTAACTGTTTATTTTCTCACCTACATGTTACTGTGTGTTCCCAGTTCGGTTTTGTTTCAAAAATCGTGCTATTTTGTGAGATTTCGTCGAACTTGTTCTTACTGGGTGCTTGAGGCCTATCCTTGAGGCCTGAGGCCTACCTTTTGTTCCCCTCGGTGTACGATCATGTTTATTTGTTTCTTCTCCCCATTATCTTCAATTTATATCTTTCCCACTTTCTTAACATCCCCCATCCCAACCAATCACCCTATTTCTTATCTTAAAAAAAAACCGCTACCTTTCTCCGATTATTCTTCTTCTTTATCTCCTCTTCTTCTTCCTCCGCTTCTTCTTCCTCCACTTCTTCTTCCTCGATTTTTTTCTACAACACTTCCATGACCTAATCTGTTGAAAACTCTCAAACATTAATAATAATAACAAAAACGATCTCTTATGCTTCATCTTCCTCTTTCACACGTGTGGTACTCTTTACTGTATCAGAATGCACTGCTCTTCTGCTATTTAAACAGACTGCTCTCAATTCGACCTCCTTGGCTACCTTGGCTAAAAAATTCAACTGTGACAGCGTTTCTTATCTCCATTCTCTGAATTCGCCTTTATTGCATCCATCAAGAAATGTGTTTAATCACATAACTGACCTAAAACTTAAAAAAAAAAACCCCAGTCTGCTATGAATGTTCGCTTTCCATCAACCATTCTTTTTTTTTCCAACTTCAGTGCCAATTCAATCCTCTCACCCCTCACTCTCAAAGCAACCATCCCACTCTTCTCCCTCCAAGCCTCCCTCTCACCTCTCTCAAAAACTCCCCCCTCACCTTTCTCCTACCATTCATCCCCTCACTCATCCTTACCAAAGTTGCCCCCCCTCCCATCCACAAAGCTGCCTCCCTCCACTGCCCTCTCACCTCCATCTCTTCACTCCATCTCCTCAAATCCTCAACTGCCTTCTTCCCCCTCTCTTGTCCCCCCTCTACCCCAGCACCACAGAGCCTTTTCTCCTCCTCATTCGGCCCCCTCCCCGAGCGATTCTGCAATCCCCCACACTCTTTCAACAACCCTCCTTACCTCCCCCCCCTCATCCCTTGTCCTACCCTCCCCCTCCCCACCACCCCCTGCACCCAAGGCCTCCTCCCTTCCCTCTTCATTAAAAGTATGGACCTCAAATATCCGGGGCCTTCGCTCAAACCTTTCAGATCTTTCCATACAGGTTGCCACTGACAAACCAGACATAATCTGCCGAAACTTTCCTCCCCCAAGACGTGTCTGACTCCCAAGTATCTCTCCCTGGTTACTCCCTCCTCCGGTTTAACAGACCTGAACCTCGCCCTGGTGGAGGAGTTGCTCTCTTCATCAAAGACTCTATTCCTCACTCTCCATGCACTGCCCTCACTCCCCCACATCCCCAGGAATACCTCTGGCTACAGCTTCCCCTCCACTCCCACCTCATGTTTATATGTGTACTGTACCGTCAACCCAACAGTGATGACTCCATCTACACCTCACTATCCGAAAACATGGACCAACTTCTATCTTCTCATCCAAACTCTCTCTTCCTCATATGTGGCGATTTCAATTGTCATCATGCCAGTTTGCGAGGTGTGGGTACCTCTCTCACCTGTCATGGCACCTCAGCAAAAGCTTTCTGCGACTCATTGGGACTGACTCAATCGGTCAACTTCCCGACCCGGATCTCAACCAATGGTACTCCATCTCTTCTGGATCTGATTTTGACAAATTTCCTTGACAATATCTGCTGTTCTTCCTTCGCTCCAATCAGTTCTTCTGACCACGTCCTTGTCAAAGTGGACATCTCTCTGGCTATTATCAGAGAAACACCTCACTGCCGTCGAGTCTGGCATTTCACTCAAGCCGACTGGCAGGGTCTCCAAGCAGCCATCAAACTTATAGACTGGTCTCCTATCGCTACTTTCTCCAACATCAACTCATCCTGGGAATTCTTTCAAAGAAACCTGCTTTCCCTCATGCACAGATTTATCCCCTCTCGTCTTCAGTTGTTCTACCCTTCCTCCTGCCCTTGGTTTACTGAAGCTTGTGGCGAGGCAGTTATCCTGAAATAACTTGCCTTTGCCTCATGGAAAGCAAACCCAACTGAGGGCAATCTCAGTTCCTTCCATAAAGCTGGGAACAAGTGTGTATCTACCCTCAGGAGAGCCAGAAAACAACATCTTTCTAATCTCAAGTCTGAACTCTCAAACCTCTCTCCCTCCTAAAAATCCTGGTGGCGTCTAATCAAATCTGTTTCTGGTGTATGTTCCCCCTCCATCCCCTCCCTTACCTAAAATGGCCGCACTGCTGATACCGCACGTGAAAAAGCTGAATGCCTAAACTCGGTGTTTGCAGCTAAATCTTGTGTCCAAAACCATCGCTTTCTCTACCCATCTTACCCAGTCGCACCCAACTGTCCCTGGACCCTGTGTCCTTTTCTCCTGACAAGGTGGAGAGCTTGCTGTCAAACATCGACTCAGATTCTGCCACCGGTCCAGACGGCATCAGCCCACGTGTCCTCAAAGCCTGCTCTTCTGCTCTTGCTCACCCTCTCTCTGTTCTATTCAACCTCTCATTTGCTCAAGGCCATCTCCCATCTGCTTGGAAATCAGCAAGCATCACTGCCCTGCACAAAAAAGGTGCAAAAACAGATCCCTGCAACTACAGACCAATCAGCCTTCTCCCTCTCATCGGCAAGGTTATGGAATCCATCATCGCTTCAGACATCAAATCCTTCCTCTTCTGCAATTGCTTGATTTCTGATCATCAATTTGGTTTCAGACCAGGTCACTCTACCCTGGATATGCTGCTTCTGTTCTCCCAACAATGGATGGAAGCCCTCAATGCCAGACAGGAAATCCGAGCTGTATCCCTGGATATATCACGTGCTTTTGACACGGTTTGGCACCCTGCCCTGCTCACCAAACTCTCTTCCTATGGTATCCAAGGCCATCTCCACTCATGGCTCGCAGACTTCCTCTCCTGTCGCTGTCAACGTGTGCCCCTAAATGGAGTTTTCATCCCCCCTTCCTGTCCAGGCTGGAGTTCCTCAAGCTAGCGTTCTGGGTCCTGTTCTTTTTCTGGTTTTCATCAATGATCTCTCCGACTCTCTGGAAAATACTCTATATCTCTTTGATGATGACTCCACCCTCTGCCGTACCATCGGTCATCCCTCAGACCGGCAAGCAGCAGCTTCTTCGCTCACTGCTGATCTGGATAAAATCAGAAACTGGTCCAACACGTGGAACATGTCTTTCATTCCGGACAAATCTCACACTCTCACTATGTCTCTCGGAAAGGACCGTTTAGAACCCCCCCCCCCATCCACTTTCTCAATAATCCTCTGGAAGAAGTCCTTTCTTTCAAGCTTCTGGGTCTCACTATCTGCCATGACCTTTCCTGGGAAAGTCACATTTCAAACCTCGCCTCCAAAGCCAGTCGCCGGCTGGGAATCCTCCGTCGTGCAAGGTCCTTCCTCGGCCCACCTGAGCTCCTGACAACTTACAAAGATTTTCTCCGCAGCCTGATGGAGTACTGCTCTCCCCTCTGGGCTGGTGCTCCTGCCTCCCACCTTTCTCGGCTTCACGCTGTAGAAACCAAGGCATTTCAGATCATTGGCATCTCCCGCAATTAGGCTGAGTCTTTGGGCCTCTCACTCAATCACCGCAGGTTGGCCGGTGGTCTTTCTGTCTTCTACCGTCTCTTCTCCAGCCTCGCCCCCTGCTCTCTCTGTGATTTGTCCCCACCACATTTCCACAGGGTGCTCAAGGTCCGCCAACAACCCCCTTCTGGTAAAACTACCAAAATCACGAATCACTGCTCACCTTCACTCTTTCATTCCTCTTTATTCCCGCCTTTGGAATAAACTCCCTCACTCTATTCATTCCCATTCTTCCCTCCAGGCCTTCAAAACCGCTGTTCACCACCACCTCTTATCATCCCCCATCCAAATCCTCGATCTTTTCTACCCCCGATAATCCACCCAAGCCCACCTCCTTCAAATTCCCTGCTTTCCTTCCTGAAGTCCCTGTAATGTCCATCTTCTATTCCCCATGTTCCCCGTCCCATCCCTCTCCCTTCCACAGATCTCCAAATGTCTCTGTTCCCCACTGTTTTGTCCTTCCCACTCCCTCCCCTCCTGTCTCATGCCCCCCTTTATGTGCGTTGTGTGTTAGCTCTCATACGAGCCTCGACGAGGTATACAAAAAAGAAAAAACATCTAAACAAACATGCAAACAAAGACAGAATTACTGACAATAAGGGTCACCTATTTTGGCGACCCAACAGACAGACAGACAAACAAATACTGGAGACCAAAAAAAAAAAAAAAAACCTACACAAAAAATTTCAGAACGATTGTTGGAAAATTGTGGCCTAAAATCGTGTTGGTTAACAGACAGACAAACAAATACTAGAGACCAACATATTTGACAAAAATTTTTTTTACCAAGGAGCAAACAAACGGACCCGAATGAATTGCCTCTCTTCTGGCGAGAGTAAATTGTGGCTTTGGTATCTTCATACATGGATCTTCAATAAAAATTTAATGCACACATTTACATATGTGGGATGTGGACTCACCAGCGCTCCCTGGTCCAACTCCCCATCGGCGAAATCGGAGAAAACATCACATGGCAAGCATCGCTAATCATGAACTGTTTCCACATCCACAACAGCTTCAGGACTTTCGTTCCAGTCCGAATTTGCACAGATGAAATTTTTTTTCAAAAATGATTCGTCACGTTCGTGCAATTTGTCTGCATTCGTTGCGCATTTTGCTCGTTTTATAAGGAGTAATATTTTGCATCATTTCAATCGGAGGTGTGCACCAAATTTTACTGCAGGTGCTGTGATGGAACTTCGGTTTGTAGACATGTACACGGATCAGCGTTGCTCGCATGTTGCGCACGGAAACGGAAGGCGGCAGTGCGGCTCTTGGTGCTGCGGCTCCGGTAGAAGGGACAAAAACTCTGTACTGACACGGGGAAAATGATCGATTCAAAGAATGGTGCAAGAGTCGTACACGAAGAGATGGATTTTTAAGTGGTGCAAGCTGCTTCAATGTATCCTATGTCCTCCCTTCCATCCGTCTGTCAAAAATGAATAAGAAGAACCTTGTTTGGTTCACTTCTAGGGTGTTGTTGTTTAGTTTGCATTATCACAGTGAGGTCACCCAGTGGCAGCTCCATTAAGAACCTTAGACCTTACATACACTGGTATAAAAGCCTGTCAAAAATGATGGGTGGTGCAGCTTGCCAGTTTGAAGCCTCGGCCTAGTGTCAGTTGTGCGAATATATTCTTTATTTATTAGACATCCTACAGATATAAATGAACACTCGTTTTTACCCTGCACACTTTACCCATCACAGGCAGCGAATTTCACCTCCCTATGCCTTTTGTATTTATTGTAATTAAAAAAAATGTATTTCTGTACACCGCCCCTTGAGGCTCGGTTTGCACGCCACCTTCGACAGTTCCAATATATAGAAGAGACGGAATTACTCTTTTATAGAAAATGTTTTTCAATGTTTTTTTTTTTTTAATGAAGCGTACCTCCCCCATCCTTAGTCTTTGCAAAAGTACGCCTAACTCTCCCCCTCCCGGCCATCATGAACATTCAATCAGGACTGTAATGAAGAGGAAGAATCCACATAGGCGAGTGAAGAAGAAGAATCCACATCGGCGAGTGAAGAAGGATCCACATAGGCGAGTGAAGAAGAAGAATCCACATGGGAGAGTGAAGAAGAATCCACAAGACTAGTGAAGAAGAAGAATCCACATAGGCTAGTAAGAAGAAGAATCCACATAGGCTAGTGAAGGAGAATCCACATAGGCTCGTGAAGAAGAATCCACATAGGCGAGTGAAGAAGAAGAAGCCACATAGACTAGTGAAGAAGAAGTATCCACATCGGTTAGTGAAGAAGAAGAATCCACATAGGCGAGTGAAGAAGAAGAATCCATATAGGCGAGTGAAGAAGAAGAATCCACATAGGCGAGTGAAGAAGAATCCACATATCGAGTGAAGGAGAATCCACATATGCAAGTGAAAAAGAATCCACATAGGCGAGTGAAGAAGAAGAATCCACATAGGCGAGTGAAGAAGAAGAATCCACATAGGCGAGTGAAGAAGAAGAATCCACATAGGCGAGTGAAGAAGAAGAATCCACATAGGCCCGTGAAGAAGAAGAATCCATATAGGCGAGTGAAGAAGAAGAAGCCACATAAGCTAGTGAAGAAGAAGAATCCACATAGGCGAGTGAAGAAGAAGAATCCACATAGGTCCGTGAAGAAGAAGAATCCACATAGGCGAGTGAAGAAGAAGTATCCACATAGGTTAGTGAAGAAGAAGAATCCACATAGGCTAGTGAAGAAGAAGAATCCACATAGGCGAGTGAAGAAGAAGAATCCACATAGGTTAGTGAAGAAGAAGAATCCACATAGGTTAGTGAAGAAGAAGAATCCACATAGGCTGGTGAAGAAGAAGAATCCACATAGGCGAGTGAAGAAGAAGAATCCACAAGGCCCGTGAAGAAGAAGAATCCACATAGGCCCGTGAAGAAGAAGAATCCACATAGGCCCGTGAAGAAGAAGAATCCACATAGGCGAGTGTAGAAGAAGAATCCACATAGGCTAGTGAAGAAGAAGTATCCACATAGGTTAGTGAAGAAGAAGAATCCACTAGGCTAGTGAAGAAGAAGAATCCACTAGGCTAGTGAAGAAGAAGAATCCATATAGCCGAGTGAAGAAGAAGAAGCCACATAGATTAGTGAAGAAGAAGAAGCCACATATGCTAGTGAAGAAGAATCCCGCACGGTGCGCGAAGTCACTCGAAGCTGCTTCTCTTTTTTTCCAGCATGAGTTTAAAACACATAGAGCTGGAAAACTTCAAATCCTACGCTGGGAAATTTGTGATTGGACCTTTTAAAAGGTTCACCTCGATCGTGGGATCCAATGGCTCAGGTAAGTCGGTCCCAATTTCGGGGAAAAAAAAATCCAAACTTGATTCGTGTCAGGATATCTGAGGTAATCAGCGAGGAAAGGAAAATGATTTTTTTAATCCGTACGACGAGGCCAAGTGTATAAAGATTATATACAAAGGTTGAAGTTGTTTTGGTTTTTATTTCATCGATGCAAAATTGTATAAAATTTAACTCCAGTTCGGTAATTTTTTTATTTTTTATTTTCACGACCTGAGGAAAAATGGACGATCAACAGGAAGGTTTAAATCTGTACAGATTATCTCCTTTTAAGTGTTCTACCCGTGTGATCGGACCGCAAACATGGCGGGATTTTCACTCATCGGACATTAATGTCGAGATTTTCACCATTTTCGACCCTCCGATGCTCCTCACATCCCTATTCGTGCCCCCCACCCGCCTTTTCCTCTCCCATCAACCTTCCCTCCAGATTTTCACAAATTTACATTCCCCATTTTGGAGTGCGGTGCATACGTTATAATTAGATGGCCTCCAAATCCACGTTTAACGACCCCCCCCTCCCCTTCCACGAAGATTCGCGTACGTAATTCATGGATCAACTCCAGCAGTTCCCTTTGGTTTAGTACCCAACGTTGCCCCCGGGGGAATTCAATACAAACACATTCGAAGCCTGAAGGCCAATCACATGATTTTAATATATTTTAAAATAAAATTTTCAATCTTTTTTTCTTTCATCTTTAAAAGTTTGATTAATGAGTGTGTGTCACGATCGACACTCTACAGGATAAACCAGAGTCGAATTCCATTGCCATTTTCACAGAATTACCACCAAGACTGGTCACCTTTGGGGAGTGAGAATTGTGAGGTTAATATATTTACATATTGGATTGTCTTTTGGATGATAAAGTTACTGCATTTACATATTGGATTGTAATATGGATTCTAAAGTTACTGCATTTACATATTGGATTGTAATGTGGATTATAAAGTTACTGCATTTACATATTGGATTGTAATGTGGATTCTAAAGTTACTGCATTTACATATCGGATTGTAATGTGGATTATATAGTTACTATATCTACATATTGGATTGTAATGTGGATTTTAAAGTTACTGTATTTGCATATTTGATTGCAATGTGGATTATAAAGTCAATATATTTACATATTGGATTGTAATGTGGATTCTAAAGTTACTGCATTTACATATTGGATTGTAATATGGATTATAAAGTTACTATATGTACATATTGGACTGTAATGTGATTATAAAGTTACTGTATTTACATATTGGATCATAATGTGGATTATAAAGTTACTGTATTTTCATATTGGATTGTCGTGTGGATTTCAAAGTTACTGCATTTACATATTGGATTGTCATGTGGAATCTAAAGTGACTATTTACATTTACATATTGGGTCGTAATGTGGAGTATAAAGTTACTGCATTTACATGTTGGATTGTTTTGTGAATTATAAAGTTACTACATGCACATATTGGATCGTAATGTGGATTCTAAAGTTACTGCATTTACATATTGGATTGTAATGTGGATTTTAAAGTTACTGCATTTACATATTGGATTGTAATGTGGATTATAAAATCACTGCATTTACATATTGGATTGTAATGTGGATTATAAAATCACTGCATTTACATATTGGATTGTAATGTGGATTATAAAATCACTGCATTTACATATTGGATTGTAATGTGGATTCTAAAGTTACTGCATTTACATATTGGATTGTAATGTGGATTTTAAAGTTACTGTATTTGCATATTAGATTGTTATGTGGATTTTAAAGTTACTGTATTTGCATATTAGATTGTAATGTGGATTATAGAGTTAATGTATTTACATATGTGCATGGCTCAGAAAGTGGGTATGCTGTGGTATGTTTGTGTGACATTCCACATAAAACTATTATGAGGTATTTCGACAAATCAATGGTCAGAAATGAAAGTGAACATCTCGGGGAACCTGAAGAAACCGGCAATATCATACTCTCCATTTCCCTGTTTTATCAATGGTGAATTAAAGCAACAGAATATGGGTATTGTAACCTTAGAAATATTAGTTTGATTGGTAAAATTTTTATTTTACTGTACGTTTCTTATGTGACAGTTATTTTGAGTGTGGTGACTCAGAATGTGAACTTTGGTGTCTCTTTTATGTTTTGATGATCTGTCTCCCTATTCGGGTTTTCTGGCATCTACCTTGTCTGATGAAATAATGGATTCGTACATAACGCTTAATGTTCACTGCATCGAGAACTAGAGGGGGAGTACTCGGTAGAGTGCAAAACCTCCGCCGCCAATACTGCTAGGTCATTCAAGTGAACCTGATATCCTATTCATTCAATTTGACGTCAACAGTGCTCACAGAGTTATAGTTTGCAACTTTCCCTTTTACTTTTAACTTTTACATACTCAATTTATTCGTCATAACTAGATTCCTTGAGACATAAAATGGTTTTACGTGGGTATATCCACCTGAAGTTCCAAAATCAGCCGCAATTATAATTTTGGCATGTTTTTTTTGTTGGAAATCACTTATAACATGTAGAAATGCAAAAAAAAAAATCGAAATTTTGTTGAAAGAAAAGTTGCAAATTTTTTTTTTCTCTAACAATTTTTTTTGGGGGGTGGGGGGGTTGGAAATACTTAAAACATGGAGAAATGCAAAAAAAACCATTCAAATATTTTTTTTCAAAATGGCCACCGTAGCGGCCATATTGGATTTTGGACCAAGTCCAAAATCTAATGGCATGATCCTTGGACCATACCTAATCCCCCCACCAAGTTTCGTCGAAATCCGTCGGAGTTTTTCCGTAATACTGTTCACAAACAAACAAACAAACATAAAGGGGTGAAAACAGTAACCTCTGATCTTTGATGGCGGAGGTTAAAAATAAGGAGTCCAGTGTTGATAATGTTTCTTTTGATTTATTCCAAATCTCCCTTAATTTCTTGGAAATATGACAGAGTCTAACGGCAGAAAAATATAGATCAAAATTGTGATCAGAAAAATAAAATTCGGACCGCAAGTAATCCCGTCATGATTTTCGTGTCAGTCCTGTTATGTACGAATCATCATCTCTCGTCGGACGCAAATAATGCTAGCATTAGAAAATCTTGCTGTCTTGCAAACTTCCCCGATTGATGGATATAATCGGCACTTGCAAGCGTGTCAGCACATTTCCATTCGCCGTCGAGCGCAGCGTTTGTCTTCGTGTCCGTGTCTTTGCGAGAGCCGTAACGTTCGAATCCAGCGTGAGGACGCCGAGCCGAACGAGGTGACTATCATTTGTCTGATAATTCTTCATTTTAACCAACGCCAGAATTTTTTTTGTGCTTCGTGATGATCCGAGAGGTAAGAATTATGTTTTTGCTTTCATGTTTAAAGTGATTAATTTCGAAAGAAATAGATTCGATTTTAACGTTATTTTTCGCTTACAAGTGTGGCTTTCTTTGCTACTGAACTCGCCTGTGTTTTCTTCGTAATTTATAACATCGGACTCTCTCAAAATGTGTTGTTTTTTTCTTTTTCCTGTCACATCTTGAGCCTGCTTAAAAAGGCAGAGTAAAAATTATCTGTTTCTTATCCCAAAATATAATATTTATGTTGGTTTTTTTCATCTGATTCCGTACATAACGCTGACGCCAAGCTCGAAATTCGAACGTGTATTTACAGTGTTGTATATATTCAGTGGTAACTTTAAAACCGGACATGCTGCAGGTCTAAAAATTTAGATTTAGCAATTCGAATACATGAAGATTAACATAATGGGTTGCATTTCATGTTTCCCAAAACTTTTTTTTTTGCCCTTGTGTAACAGTACGTTTACCCACTTTGTGAGCCATGCAGATATTGGATCGTAATGTGGATTATAAAGTTACTGCATTTACATGTTGGATCGTAATGTGGATTATAAAGTTACTATATGTACATATTGGACTGTAATGTGATTATAAAGTTACTGTATTTACATATCGTATTGTCGTGTGGATTTCAAAGTTACTGCATTTACATATTGGATTGTCATGTGGAATCTAAAGTGTCAATTTATATTTACATATTGGATCGTAATGTTGATTATAAAGTTACTGCATTTACATGTTGGATTGTAATGTGGATTATATAGTTACTACATGCACATATTGGATCGTGATGTGGATTATAAAGTTACTGTATTTGCATATTAGATTGTAATGTGGATTATAAAGTCAATATATTTGCATATTGGATTGTAATGTGGATTCTAAAGTTACTACATTTACATATTGGATTGTAATGTGGATTATAAAGTTACTATATGTACATATTGGACTGTAATGTGATTATAAAGTTACTGTATTTACATATTGGATCATAATCTGGATTATAAAGTTACTGTATTTTCATATTGGATTGTCGTGTGGATTTCAAAGTTACTGCATTTACATATTGGATTGTAATATGGATTATAAAGTTACTATATGTACATATTGGACTGTAATGTGATTATAAAGTTACTCTATTTACATATTGGATCATAATGTGGATTATAAAGTTACTGTATTTCCATATTGGAGTGTCGTGTGGATTTCAAAGTAACTGCATTTACATATTGGATTGTCATATGGAATCTAAAGTGACTATTTACATTTACATATTGGATCGTAATGTGGATTTTAAAGTTGCTGCATTTACATGTTGGATCGAAATGTGGATTATAAAGTTACTGTATTTACATATTAGATTGTAATATGGATTATAAAGTTACTGTATTTACATATTGGATTGTAATGCAGATTCTAAACTTACTGTATTCACATATTGCATCGTAATGTGGATTATAAAGTTACTATATCTACATATTGGATTGTAATGTGGATTTTAAAGTTACTGTATTTGCATATTAAATTTTAATGTGGATTATAACGTCAATATATTTGCATATTGGATTGTAATGTGGATTCTAAAATCACTACATTTACATATTTGATTGTAATATGGATTATAAAGTTACAACATGTACATATTGGACTGTAATGTGCTTATAAAGTTATGTATTTACATATTGGATTATAATGTGGATTATAAAGTTACTGTATTTACGTATTGGATTGTCGTGTGGATTTCAAAGTTACTGCATTTACATATTGGATTGTCATGTAGATCTAAAGTGACTATTTTCATTTACATATTGGATCATAATGTGGATTATAAAGTTATTACATTTACATGTTGGATCGTAATGTGGATTATAAAGTTATTGGATTGTAATATGGATTCTAAAGTTACTGTATTTACATATTAAATTGTAATGTTGATTATAAAGTAACTGCATTTACATATTGGATTGTAATGTGGATTATAAAGTTACTATATCTACTTATTGGATTGTAATGTGGATTTTAAAGCTACGATATCTATATATTGGATCATAATGTGGATTATAAAGTTACTATATCTACATATTGGATTGTAGTGTGGATTATAAAGTAACTGCATTTACATATTGGATTGTAGTGTGGATTATAAAGTTGCATTTACATATTGGATCGTAATGTGGATTATAAAGTTACTATATCTACATATTGGATTGTTATGTGGATTCTAAAGTTACTGTGTTTACATATTGGGTTGCACTGTGGATTATAAAGCTACTATATCTACATATTGGATTGTTATGTGGATTCTAAACTTACTGTGTTTACACATTGGGTCGCACTGTGGATTATAAAGCTACTATATCTACATATTGGATTGTCATGTGGAATCTAAAGTGACTATTTACATTTACATATTGGATCATAATGTGGATTATAAAGTTACTGTATTTATACACTTTGGTCTTGGGTTCCCTGATGCCCCCAGGTGGTGCAACAGAAACAACATTGACTTTTTTTTGTTATCACATGATCATTCTGAATATTTAATGAAGACCTCTGTCTGCTCAGGTAAATCAAATCTCATGGACGCAATCAGTTTTGTGTTTGCGGACCGCATCAGACATTTACGGGTGAAGAACATTCGGGACCTGATCCATGGAGCGCACATGGGGACGCCGGTGGCCGAAAAGGCCCATGTCCGCCTTGTCTACGTGCAGGAGGATGGCACCGAGATCGACTTTTACCGCGCTATCATCGGTCTGTTCTTCAGTGTGAAATCTCCTCGTACCACAACCACATGTATTGATACCATAGCCATTTATATTAATACCAAAGTTACTAACCTAACTGACATGCTCGTTGGGTTGTGTTGGAGGTGACTGAGGCAACATTAGTTAGGGGGGTTGTGGGCAGTTGTTTTTATTTTCCCAAGTTCAGAGGTGTTAGTTTGCAAAACTTTTTCGATTATATTTTATTTTAATATGAAACTCGCATAACCCGCGCTCTGCGCAACATGTTGGGGTGGGTGTGTTTGAGAAAGGAACTGATGCAGAGTATCAGTCGTAATTTTACTTTAATGCAGTAAGTGGAATACAATGTTCAAAGTACTTCTTGATACACA
Organism: Eptatretus burgeri; assembly: GCF_056783735.1. Taxonomy (NCBI): domain Eukaryota; kingdom Metazoa; phylum Chordata; class Myxini; order Myxiniformes; family Myxinidae; genus Eptatretus; species Eptatretus burgeri. The sequence continues at coordinate 156,170,708 of NC_140962.1, read as the reverse complement.
TTGTTTTGGGTTATAGCATTACAAATGCAGTAACCGTTTTTGGCACGATTTCACTGTTTCAGAACCATTTTATTTACTTTTTTTGTACCATGCACCTCATATGGTCTTTGAGATAATGTAAGCCAAATATCACGTTACTCGAGTGCAGAACAAAGTCGAAGATAGCGCGGCACGAAACCACAAACTCGGAAATAATATATAAGATACACACCTACTTGTGTGACAAATTATCAATTTCCTGTTGGTTACTCATCAGTGGGGCACACTTGCTCCAAATGCAACGCGTAAGGGTTCGAGTTATGATTCTTGTTCCCTCCACCACCGAAGGTGGGCAGAAGTTGTGTTTTCACTCCTGATTATAATCTGTGAGAAAGATATCCAAAAAAAATTACGGACGGATTTGAATGAAACTTTGTGGACAGGTTGGGTGTGTGATGGGGTCGAACTGATTCGATTTTGTTGAAGATCTGGATCTGGTCTATCGGTGGGATACCAAACGTAAACCAGCCTGGCGGAGTACAGTATGTGCTCTACCTAGTGCCGTTTTTGTTGAACTTCCTATCAGATGCAGTACTGCCAAGGACTTTGCACCATGGAGCACCCTTTCCTCCTTTTTGTCTAATGCAGCACAAGGCTACGGGTTCGCATCAGTGACCGAGGGAACGGCTGTTAATCTGATGCTGTACCCCCCCTCCCCCCCCCCCCCCCCGTAAGTTAGGATAGGAATTTGTAATTTGTTGAGGGTGCCGGCGATAGCTTGCCTACTTTTTGTAAAGGACACCGTGAGATCTTTAACGTCCACCAACGAATGCTGGCAGTTGGGATGCTCAGTTTAACGTCCATTCGTGGGACGGCACACACATTGATGAATCACCCTGTTTGTGAAACACTGCGATGACAGCTTGTAGCTGGGTCGGTGTACCTCAAGGCCATCCTGTTAACGTTACCCTGTCATTATGAACACAGTTGTGCAGTGAACCCTCATCAAAAGTTGGGTTAGGTTCCTGGAAAACGGCACACTCAGCAATATCATGTTGCACAAGATGAAGACCTTATGGGATAAATGTGGAAAGGGGGATGTGCCCACGGAACTTAACATACGAACAAATACTTTATAGGTTTTTATTTTAATTTTTTTAGTTCACGGGCTGAGGTGGGGTGGGGGGGGGGTGCGAGAGGAGTTAATTGAGACAACGCAGCTGTTTGTGATGTCATGGCACTAAAAGTTTTCAGTTAGACTCCGGATGCATTTCCACAAAAAAGAAGTGTAAGAAGATCCTTGAAAAACTGGAACCCATGTGCTGATTGCAGCTCCTTGGAGATGTACCGTACATCCTGTTACCCCTATTTTCTTGTACAAAATCCCCGTTTCATCAGCGTTGAGCACCTGGTCAGGGTAATGGCCTTTATCTGTTACAAACGCCAGAAAGTCTGGCTTGAACTAATGGTGCGTATGGAAGACTTGTTAACATGATACTCATGGCCGACCGGCGCTACATTCATCCCTCCATGCAACTTGTCGAAAATCACGATTTTTCTCGACTCGTGTCGTAACCTTACGGGATTTCTTCACTCCACTACCATTTGAAGAAGCTTGATGTTTCGGTGCCAAACTGAGATGAGGTGAAAAATGATGTATAACACGATATTTCAAAAACTTGTGGACGACTTGTGGCAAAACTTGGTGGATCAGTTGGTTTGGTGACGAGAACAAGCCAATTCCATTTTGGTTTGCATCTGGATCCAGATCCAGCCTATCAGTGTTATACAAAATGTAAACTGTTCAGCCTGGTGGAGGTTTGCACTCCGAATGCAGTTGTCGTTATAGTGTTGTAATATTTGTTCGTTGACACTCTTCAACGATACAAAATTGTTCACTTGTTTGAAATGATTGCATTATCATTTTTCTATCCATGTACCATGAAGGCTCGTCTTCTGAATACCGTGTTAATGGCGTGGTAATGACATCCCGTGAATACATTGCTGAGCTAGCAAAGATTGGGGTCCTCGCGAAGACCAAGAACTTTTTGGTTTATCAGGTAATGTACGAGAGCATCGGTCATCCAGTCTGTTATAAATTAATCATTGTGTTTGCTCCTTTATCCTGAATGGATCCAGCATAGCCGTGCGTTAAGGAGCCAGATGAGGATTATTGTCTCCAATGTCACTTTTACTGTTTCATGGCGGGTAGGGTGCCGTTGAGTCCATTGCGCTGAAGAGTCCCAAGGAACGCACGCAGCTGTTCGAGGAGATCAGCAGATCCAGTGAGGTGGTTGAGGAATACCAACAGCGTCAACGCGAGTTGCTGCAGGCAGATGCAGAGACACAACTTTACTATTACCGCAAGAATAACTTGAATGTCGAGAAGAAGAAAGCAAAACAGGAACGGAACGAGGTAGGACACAAACTCGGGCAAAAATGTACGCAACAGGCTCCGCTTTTGGTCGTTGGTACGTGAGATGATTGTGTGTGGTGACCTCTTGTCCTGCAGGCCAGACAATATTGTGCCCTGCGTGATGAGCTTCATGCGGCGAAGGAACAGGTAAACCTTTTCCTGATATTCCACAACGAGCGTTCCATACTCGACCTGAATCGTGAACACGACCAGGCCTCGGAAAACCACAGGGAGGTGCAGAATCGAGTCAAGAGCCTTGACGATGACTGGCAAACGCACAAGAAAGAGTTGGGGAAGTTGAACCGCGAGCATCACCTGCTGGACAAAAGAGTCAAGTGGGGACTTTATATAATCGGTCTTTGTTCTGGTCTTTCCACTGTTCTGTTCACATCGAGGTCTCTGATTTACATCAAGCGTCCTTTACTCCAGTCCACTGCTGGAACACTAGGACTTTACAACCATGTCGAATGTACTTGTAGAGTTTAATGTTTGGTATCACACGGTGTACAGGTTCCCCCGTCAAGTAGACCATCTCAGCTAATTCTGTCTTGCTGCCGAACCCCGAAGGCAGATAGAAACAGGTGTCCATGACAGATGCTTGAAATGCCACTTTACACACACTTTACATTTTATTTTGTTTTTTCCTATTGTCTTGATTATAAGGCTTATGAAGGATCTTGAACATTATATGTATAGTTTTACATTAATTATAAGGACATCGGCAGACAATGGATAAATCGAGGAAGTACAGGGTGGCCAAGAAATAACTCCAGTGCAGTCCATCAGGCCATGCTCTGTACAGAGCGTCTGTGCTGCCTCAGCAGTCTCCTGGGCTATTGGGCACAACCCTTGACGGGTCGCCACTCCGACGCAGAAGAAGTAACTGATACATTCAAAGTTTGAGTAAATTCTGAAATGATGCCAATTTATTATTTGTTTTCCATTGCAGATTATAAACGACTCATGTGAGATTTAGTAACGACGGATAAGTGGACAAATATCGAAAAAGCAAGGATCCTGGAACTACTTCAAGTTTTGTTCAAAAAGGCTTTTAAATAATTTACAATGTTCATAAAATATCCTCATAGGAACACACAACGCTTTCTATGCTAAAATGTTGAGTGAAACTGCCTTGCTTCCTCCTCACGATATCGCAGTCATGTGTGTCGCTATTGAGCGTAGTTCAAGTCGTTCTACAAGAAAACCGTCACAGGCATTGAACAGATAGAGAGCATCCCTTTAAAGCATGCTGATTGATGACTTGCACACGTTTCCGTACAACATTCAAGTGGTTCAGGAACTTTGTGATATTGATAAAACGAAGCAGGATGGAATTTCGTTGAAACATTTCTTTGGATGAGCAAGGAGGATGACATGTTTATTGAGAGATTAATCACGTGAGATGAAGCTCGTTTCCAGCTCTCAGGTGATGTGAACAAGTACAACATCCAATTTTGGGCAGAAGAAAATTTTGAGCTGTTCCACCAAGGACCCTTACACGGCGAACGTGTCACACTGTGTTGTGGCATTTCTTCGGCCAGAGTCCCCGGGCCATTTATTTATTTATCTTCTGCTCGTGAGTAAACTGTCATGATGTCTGAGCGATATCAACAAATGAGAAGCAATTTTCTTGCTCCAAAACGAACAGACATGGGATTTGATGATCAAACCTGGTTCCCCCAGGATGGGAGGAGTGCCCATAATGCTCGTGCGCCATCACTCGTGAAGGGCCTGTTCCCACATCACATCGAAAGTCCTGGTAGTGTCTTCCTCATTTACCCCGTGGACCCCACCCCATCCCTCCCTCTTCCATAGATCTCCTGAAGTCTTTGCTTCCCTCTCTTGCCTCAACTTGTCTCCTGCTCCCTTTGTAATATGTTCTGTTTGTTCATCCTTATACGAGCGTATAAGGACGTAAGTATTGAGCGTACAAAAATAGTACAAAAAAAGAAAATCTCATTTCTCAATTTGGAGATGTTCCATTGCGAGTCAGTAGATGTTCCATAACTGTGCCTGATATCCTCTTGTGGGGGTACCTTAAATCAACAGCCCAGTCGAGACGAGACTGAGAACCATTCAAGATTTACGTTGGCAAATTGAACAGGAATGAGCCAGTGTTCCACTTGAAGCTTTCAGGAAGATGATGATAAACACGTGTGCATGTGCAAGTAAAGGCATATATTAAAGTGGTGGACAATTACCCTTCCTGGATTGCCTTTGATAATACGAGGAGTGACGTTTTCTCCTGTAATTTTCATTCCTGGCAACAGGGCAAAAGAAACGGAGGTCTTCAAGTTGAGATCAGAGTATATCCACACACGCGGGAGGAGCACCCACCAGCAGAACAGGCTCAAGACTGCACAAATTTCGATGCAGAAAGCTGCGCAAGAAGTCTCTCTGCGTCGTGAAGCCAGTAAGGACTATGAGGAGGAGCTGGCCTCGATTGAACAAAGTTTCAAGGACTTTGAGGAACTTCTGGCGAAGGAGAGCGTGGAGGCGAGCGGTCTTGGCTTGAATGAAGAGCAGGTGAGTGTCAATGCGGAACAGAATCGATCAATCATCTCATCCTGAATTTTTAGCCCTGATCATAACTATTTTTCCTGTTGCCCACATTTCTGATATTTTGATGTCCTTGTATCGTCAGATGCAGCAATACTATTGGCTGAAGGGTGAAGCGACGAGCAAGAAAGGAGCAGTGGGCCAGGAACTTGAAAAGCTGCAGCGAGAGCAAATGACCATGAAAGACAAACTGGATGTGGAGCAGAGAAAGAGAAAAGAAATTCAGGTTTGTGTTTACTTCCACATGGGACCACAGTTCAGGTCATTCTGTCTCCCCCAAAGACAAAACAATTAAATGCACTTCATTGTTATGTCTCTTCCATCCTGCCATTCCTTGGTGCATTCCGTATTGTGGTGTTGCACACTGTATATGATTGGTCGTTCACACCAATTAAACATACAGAAAACTTGCTTTGAAAATCTTGTCAACCTGCAGGATTTGATCAAGTATAAGAGGCATGAGACTGATGAATACCAGAAAAGGGTCGACGACTTGCAGCACTATCTGGACATGAACAGGTGGGATTTATCAGAGATTCATGGACGAAATCGATGGAACGTCATCGAGGTAAGCTAAACGCTGTGGGAAGCAAGGAGTAGCTGATATTTTGGGTGTTAACTTTATTTTGCTTCGACAAAGGGTTAACACCCAAACGTCAGCTTCTCCTTGCTTCCCACAGTGGTTAGCATACCTCGATGAGAGTCCTGTTGATCTCATCAGTTATTCTACCTGCTGCCGGAGTTTATTAACATTTGCCTTCATGAGCAAGACTCGATGTTCATTCTTATTTATTTATTTTTTAGGGTTTATTGCACACTTACAGAGCACCTACCCTCTGGGTGGGTTGAGTGTGCACATTATTTGTTGAAAAAGGACACTTTTAGACGCACACCACAAAAACATCTATGGAGTCTTCTTGCAATGTGGAGTTTGTGCATTACTTGCTGAAAAAGGTATAGTGTACATATTGCGAGAAGACTCGGTAGATGTTTGTGTGGTGTTCGTCTCGAGGGTCTAAAGCGGTGATCTACACGATTGGTTTGGGGCGGGCGGGGGGGCACTTTTGCCGATAAGCTATCAGTGTGTCCCATCCCTCTCCCTTCCACAGATCTCCTAATGTGTCTGTTCCCCACTATTTTGTCCCTCCCACTCCCGCCCCTCTTGTCTCGTGCCCCCTTGATGTGTGTTGTGTGTTAAGGCCCGGTCACACCTTGACGTTTTAGCCAACGTATGCCGATTTTTGAATCCTTTTTCTAAAACGCTGGCACACGTTGAATACGTTATGGGTAAGTTTTGATAACATTGAGAGCACGCTGAAAAACACTGCCATACGTCGTTGTACGTTGGCTTTAAACGTTGTACTTTTCGGTTGTCCTCAAATTTTTTCATGCTTGAAATTTCACGACGTATGCCGGCGTATGACTCACACGTTCCGCTACGCTGGCCACAAGTTGTATGCACGGTCTGCGATCGTTGACAGACGTCAACACATGCTACTTGTAAGTTAATCATAAGTTGAGACACGCCGAGGTAATGTTTAGCGTACCCGAAACTTATTTCTAACCTATGATTAACGTGTTGTTGGCACGTTACGCGATCGTTGCCACACATCGACAGACGTTACTTTTAAGTTACTCATAGGCTGAAAGACGTCGGTATAATGGATCGTCCTTGCGTCAGCGTCCACGGCCATGGCCAGGACACTTATTTGCAGCATTCTTCAAACTTTTCTTCGGCATGACGAGGATGTTCACACTTCGATGTCTAGCTTGGCTATGATTCCAATTGTCCATCGGCAGCGTCTATTTAAAATAGTCGAGTTTGAGCGTTTTAACACGTTCAGAAGAAACGCTTCAAATTTCAAAACCCCAGCGTCAAAAAACAAAGGCGAGTGACAGCAATTAAAATCGTTCATTGTAAACAATGAAAATAGCAGAGTGGTGCCGTTTAAAAGTCGTTGAGTGTAAAAAAATCTCCATTTGTTGAGCGCAAGCGTCTACTTTCAATAGTGGGGTTTGAGCGATTTAACACGTTCAATAGAAACGATTAAAATTTCCGAGCGCCAGCGTCAAAAAACAAAGGCGAGTGACAGCAATTTAAATCGTTCATTGTAAACAATGAAACTAGCTGAGTGGTACCGTTTAAAAGTCGTTGAGTGTAAAAAAAATCCAATTGTTGAGCGCAAGCGTCTACTTTCAATAGTGGAGATGCAGCCATTTAAATCGTTGAGTGGCAGCCTATGAACCTACCCGTGGACACGCGGACACAAGGACGATCCATCATAACCCACACCCTCCCCCTCACACTCACATACTACTGCCAACATGAACAAACTACTACTACTACTACTAATACTAATACTGATACTGTTACTGCTGACATGGACATCGACTCAAAAAGGAACTCGAAAACACTGTTGGGTTCCCCTTTTATGAGCAGCATTTTTATATACCAATTCCCAAAACCGCTGGGAACACGTCTTTATATGGCAGTTGTAAGCTAGAAACACATTCATTTTTTTTTGTTGTTGACCGGAAGACGTCATTGGAATACATCTACATACGTCGATGTGTGTTGGGACTACGTAAAGAATTGGTTCAAAGCATGTCAAACATAAGTTAGAAATAAGTTTCGCGTAAAAAAGACATTACCGCGACGTGTTTCGACTTATGAGTAGCTTATAAGTAGCCTTTGTGGACGTGTGTAAGCGTCCACATATCGTGTGTAAAACTTATCCCCATCGCATGCGGAACGTGTGTCATACGCCGAGTACGTCGTAAAATTTTGAACATGTTTAAAATTTCTTGACGTACTCTACTTACTACGACGTATGATAGCATACTTTAGCGTTGTACTCACGTATACCAAACTTACTCATACCGTATTTGACATGCCCCAACGTTTTAGACACATTTTTCTTAGGTCGGCATACGCTGGCAAGATCGCCAAGGTGGGACCGCGATGTTGTCACTTCCATTTCTACGGCAGTTATGATTCGAATCGTTGTGCGTCAGCCTTTTAATAGGCTACGTCACGACATCGTCGGCGATGCGTGCAACGCGCTATGCCGAAGTTAGACTATCGTTGGGCATCGGTTGTGTAGGCCAACAACAGGTTCAGCATTCGTTGGTATAAGTTATCTATAACACAACGAAACGTTCTGTGTCCATTACTAATATGTTATGCATACGACCAACTCGTTATGAATACGTCCGAATCTTAAAAAAAAACATCAAAAGTTCAACGTCAGCCAGCGTTTTACATACATTTTAATACGTTGCCATCGCTGGCTAAAACGTCAAGGTGTGACCGGGCCTTTAGCTCTCAAGGTGTACAAAAGCTCTTAAGGTATACAAAAAAAAAAGTGTGTGAGCCGCCACACCGGCTTCAGAACTCCAAAATGGCTGCAATTAGGCCCCACCTCCACATACTCTTCTTCGTTGTGGTTAACTGGGCTGCAAGCGTAATTTTTTTGAAATTTGAAACCATTGGGTCAATTTGATAGCATTTATGGCAGATAATTATCCATCCATCCATCAATTGGGACCATACTCTGTGCAGAGTGTTGGTGCTGCTGAAGCATTTTCCTGGACGGGTCACCAATCCGCCACAGGATACCAGCAAGCTGGCACTCATTTTGCCGACCTCGGAAGGATGATCGGCAGAGTCAACCCCACCTGGTATTAATTCAACAGCCGAGGGGGATTTGAATTCAGGATCCTAGGATCCCAAGCCCACCACCCTAACCATTAAGCCAACACCAGGCATATATGTTGGATGATGATGGGGGTGTTTTGACATTTTGTATTATCGACCACATGTCAAGGGCCACACTTAAGGCCACCAGAGACCGTCAGTGGCTCGTGGGCCATGCAATGAAGAACGGGTCTAAAGAGTGCACAATGGATGTTGAAGTCTTACGGGGTGTAAAAGTCTAAAGCAGGGGTCAGCAACCTTTTAGAAGTGGAGTGCCAGTGGTTATCTTATTCTTCCTTATTTACGGATTAGCGTGCCATTGATACATTTTAAACATAAATAGTAGTCCTACTTACATTTTAGCAGCTTCATTAATAAAAAATATATTGTTGTGGGTTTCCTCCGCGAACGGCTGCTTCAGCCCAATCGTGGTCGCGCCCACTGAAGGTGACAATCCAGTCGTAACTTTCCGGACCAACCCCAAAATCCAGTCATGGATGCCTTAACGCATCATAAACTTGCAAATTATTCTGTCCACGCGCTACAGGGTGGATCGCCGAATTATCGATTTACCGAATTATTCGCGCGGACAGAAATACCGAGAGTTTATACCTCGACGGGACTTGTACGAAAACGAGCCGCTTAAGCGTGCTCGTTTCGTGTGCGAAGCCGAGCGGTTTTAAATCGCCAAATCCCGTCGGAGCAAATGATCACTTTTATCAGCCTTAATAGCCAGTTAATATCCCGAGCGCACCATGGCCATCAATACAGGAAGGGATGCAACGAGCAGGTTCACATTCAACAATGGGGGCATTTATTTGCAGTAGGCATGCAATCGATGAATGAGGGGATGGGGACAAGAAACGAGCAAACGCCTACAGCCGATTTCTATTCGGCATGTACAAGCACGTACTTACAATTCTACTTCGAGACAAGGCGCCACAGACTTTCATACAAAAACCCAAGAAAGAAAAGACACGGGCTCGTAAGCCTTTAATATTCCTCAGAGCCGGGATGACCGAAAGGCTCATCTTGCCAGGCGACGCCGGGCAGGTTACCTGGCCGCCCTGGTGGCGTCTCGATGGTCTTCGGATCGGCGACCCCTGGTGTCTCCGTTCGATCTGGTGCGTCGCGAACGCGCCAGTCGCTTGGGCGGCTTGACGAGCAGCTTGTACGGCTGCTTGGTCGGCCTCGGTGGCCCGGCTTCGTCGCGGCCCCTTTTTGGCGAGCCTGGCCGGCGACGCTTCGGAGGAGCGAACGGGTTCCTTGCTCTTTCAGAGTTTATGCTCCTCGAGACCCCGTTCACTCCTCGGCGTCGCCCGACCGTATCAGGGCTGTCTACCCGGACCCCATGCTCTGATGCTGCCGCTAGCTCCGACGACTCCAAGCTCCACCGGTGAACGAACCGTGTACAACGACGAACAACCACCTCCGCTCGCCAGATTCACCACCAACTGCTCGCCAGCTTTGCCACCAACTGCCCGTGTCGGCGTCCCATCGCGCCTTTTTATAGCCCCAATGGGAGAAACCGCTGTAGGCTTCGCCACCCAAAATCGGTGCCTTCCCCCTTTCACCTTTGAACCTTCACCCCAGGCTGGCTCTGCCCCTTTCAGCTCTGATTGGCTGGCTTTTTCCACGGCAGAGCCCGTTTTGATCCGTTTATGCAAATCAGCCGTTTCACGGCTGTCTGCACACGGACGTTCCGATTGGCTGGCTTTTTCCAAGGCAAAGCCCGTTTTGATCCGTTTATGCAAATCAGCCGTTTCACGGCTGTCTGCACACGGACGTTCCCATTGGCTGGCTTTTTCCAAGGCAGAGCCCGTTTTGATCCGTTTATGCGAAACGGCTGACTGCACACGGAGGCTGGAATGTGGTTCCTCCTGTCGCGCCACGAGTTCGTATCGGCGGCACTTTGCCGCTGTCGCTCAGGCGGGCGTGATGGTGTCGCAATGTTGATGGCACTGTGGTGAGGATGGCGTGGTGGTTGAGTTGTTGGCATTGTGGTGGAGGTGGCATGGCTGTCGAGTTGTTGGAATTGTGGTGGTGGTGGCGTGGCTGTATAGTTGTTGTTTAGGAGATGTTTTTTGTTTAAAATAAAAGATAGAAAAAGAATAACGGCTAACTCAAAGATTCACAGCCCGGCACACGAATAAATCCCTTTACACATCGGTGGGGGATTCCTATCCTGAAACACTTACTTATTGAAATAACTGATCTCTGGGGAACCTGAGTGATGTACTGTGAATTTCCACCATCGTAACAATATTAAAAGGCAGATCTTACAATTTCGTGTTTTTTCATATTTTTTATTTTGGTCCTTTTTCTGACATAAAGAGCTTGATTGCATCAAGACGGTCCACAAAGCATGCCAAAACATTCCCACGGCTTAGCCAACGGACATTGCTGTGAAGCGGAATGTCCTTGTACGCACTGTACACGTCCTCAAGCATAGCTTGAAACTGCCGAGGTGCATCAAGGCAGATCGAGCAACAAGAAAATTCATAATCTTCACTGCCATGGTCATCACATTATCAAACTCAGAAATTGAAATTGTGGCACAAAGATTCTCTTGATGAATATAATACAATGAAAATTTCCCGTCAGGTGGCCATTTTGAACCACAACGATCCTTAAAAATCCCTTTTGTTTTTCGACCATAGTAGGGGCACCGTCTGTTGTCACAGAAAATATTTTTTCCAATGTCAATTCCTCTTTCCTCAAAACGATTAACAAATGTCTTCGCTATATCTTCCCTGTTGTCGTGCCATACATGGGCTTGAGGCAGTATAGCTCTTCTCAAACTTCTTCTGAGTTGCAGTATCTCACAACAACTGCTAACCGGTGGTGCATCATTTATCACACACCCAACCTGTCCACCAAGTTTCTCAATTACATCACCACCGGTGGTGCACACTCTCATCGAGCATGGCACGAGATACCGCGGACTCTTCTAACACCACAGGTACGTCATTGATTCTGGAGATGATTGTGTCTTCATTGGGCAAACCATTGAACAAAACATCTGAACAACTGAGAAAAGCCTCTTTGATAGATTCCCCGTCTGTAGATGGCCTTCCATGTTTTGTAACGCATCGTGGGATTTTGTAACTTCCCTCTGTGGCTTGATCTGTTTTTTGCTGACACAGATGGTAGTAAAGACACTGCTTTGCTTTCCGTAGCTCACCGTGGCTCGTTTGATTGACATGGCCTTGTCTGGCTCATCCTTGTCGTGTTTCTCATCCTTTGTCTGAAAACGTCGTTGGTTACTTGATCTCACAACAAAGTCCAAACAGCATGGTCTTTACGTAAACCAAATCCGTATTTGTCTCCCAAGAGGGTTGAAATGAACGCACATCCAACCTTGATTTTTATTTTTTTTTGAGGGGAAAACGCGTGATCGTGGCACTTATCGCAAGATTTCCTGCGGATCAAGATCGGCTGGACGTGCTAAACGTAATGTAGTGCAAGCAGTCACCATTATTCGTATTTTAAATTTATTGGGGAGACGTGCTCTGATCGAATGGTTCCACACCTACGTCACTCGGCGAGTTTAAGTAATTATTAGCACATCCGTGAGTGCTGTGACTTCATGGCGTGCTTACGTCGTCCCGTCCTCGTTTACTTTGTGTGTCGCGCGCATACTATATATCCTTACGGTACGTATATCCATTGCCAGCAGCATGAGGAATTGAAGGAGCTAACGAAGAAGAATCTATGCCATGTTTTTAATCTCGCCGATAAGATTATTGAGATACTTCGCTCTGAAGATGATCCTCCTGATCGATCAGCCAAAGCATGATGATCATATACGACAGTTATGTTATTGGGAGATATTCGATTTGTAGTGGCACACAATCCAAACTTGACTCTTTCCTTAAAAAGGCTCCAAATTATGTCAACCAATGAAAGCTGTTGTTTTTAGTTTTTATTTTATAGATTGACGAAGAAGTCTAACATCGTTATTAATCTGGTTTTTGTTCAACTTGATTAGATTTTTTAATGCGGGTGCCACTCATGGTACGCATGCCACACATTGCCGACCCTTGGTCTAAAGGGTATGTTCCAATATAGTAAGGGATCTAAAAGTAAGGCTCTTGCTTGTTAATGAGGTTGCTCAGTGAGTCCAGGGTCAAGCAAAACAGAAGGGGTGAAAGGCCGTCTCCCTGGAAGATCCCGTGTCGTTTCTTTCCTCCTGATATTTTGATCTTTCCTCGAGTGCTGCAATATCAATGTGGTGCACCAATGTTTCATTGCATTAATTATCAGTTAGGCCTTACTTATTTTATAACTTGGTTTACGCAGTTCTTCAGCTAAAATGTAGAGTCGGTAGGTCGAAATATAAATATAATTTCAATTTTTAGAAATTATACATTTTAATGATTTTTTTCGGTTGTTCCATGGAAAAGACAAGGGTAGGTGGGGGGGGGGGATATAAATCCCGGACCAGAAGGATCTAAGAAAACATTGAAGATGGAAGACCATTCAAATGCAGGATGCCCATGTTCACTGTACCATCTGACGTGAAAAACAATAAAGAAGGATTAAAACTTGTCTTTACAATATAGTCTGGCATGTTTTTCTTATAGAAACCTGTTGGATCATCAAACAAATGGAAACAATGCTGAGAAAATTACTGTCCAATTCGCATATGTGTGCGTGCACATCAGTGCATAGTGCTGGATATGATTAAAAAAGGTATCTATGAGGAGTCAACACGCTCAAAACGGTCAATCAGAGCCATTACCAGTTCTTACTTTTCAGTGGGCATCTGATCGTATCATCTCCCCATCCCCATGAGCACATCAAAGGCTGATTTCTGGTCTGTTGAAGGCTGAATATCAGCATCTCGCAGGGAAACTTTGACGTACTTGGCACCGAAATCTTTCAATACGAACAGCGGTGTACAACTTTCGATAGAAACAAAATCGGCACGATCAAGAGTCGCCTGCGAATCATCCCTGCGGCTGCACTGAATTGATGCAATTGTTCGGCCAGAATATTCATCATGAAGATGTTGCGTGATTAAATCACCAATACAGTCACTCAAATTTATACCGCTGACATACTTCTTAACAATCACTTTCACCCCAGAAACCACAGTCAATCTGAACCACGCTGGCCACTGCTCAGACGCCATGACCGAAGACGACTGTGCAGTTTGGTTAAAGGTGACTCGGCATTTTGGCGCGCGTGCACGAAATTATATTTTGAAAATAAATGCTGACGTTTACATTTCGGGTTTTGAAACTTTTGCACCTTCGGCGGAAAATGTATAAATATAAAAGGCAAAACATGTGTTTTATATTTATATTTCATTTCGGCAAATACACCGTCGGCGAATCCGTAAACCAAGTTATAAAATAACTAAGGCCTTAGTTTGATTATTCGGTGATTGATCTTGTACACAGACACACTGATGCTCGATCTCATGTATAATACAGAGTGGTGTCTGCATGTCTGTTAACTGCTCTAAGAATCTTGGGCCGATCGACACCAAAATTTCAGGGTATACTCAGGAGGTCCTAACTTAGATTTTCTTCATCAAAATCGAATCAATTTGCCCATGTCACACACCCAACCTATCCACCAAGTTTCATCCGAATCTGTCCACAACTTTTTGATACATCCTGCTCACAGACAGACAAACAATTGAAAACATAACTTCCGTCCACCTTCGGTGATGGAGCTAATGACAAGGAAATGGAGTGCACATTGCCGGTCTTCCACTAATGATGTTTGAGAAGGATTTTCATGATTTTCCCAGCCAAATAGGGTAAGAAATGAGGAAATAGTGTGGAGGGTTTGAGAGAGTGACATTGTGGCACAGGCCAAAGAACAAAGATGGCAATGGGTATGACATGCAAGGAGAAAGGAAGAGGAGCATTTGACTAAAGAAGCCATGCTTTGGACACCAGTGGGGAAAAAGAAGGGGGAGACAAAGTAATGCATGGAGGAGTATTGCTGAAAATTAACTTTAATAACATATGGGAATTGCACTGAGGTGTGCGGGGAGGATTGTCCAAGACCGAATAAGATGGAGGAATCTTGGTGTGGCCCTCTGTGCTAAAAATCACGACAGGTCCTCAGGAAAGTGAGTAAACACTTGAACTCAAGAACTTGCCACACACTACAATAACTCGAGAGAGTAGACGGACGGTGTTTGCCTGTTTGGTGCATCCGTAGCTCATTGTGCTGGGGTCCCAGGTTCAGATCCCAGTGTCCCACATCCTGTGTCGTTTTGTCCATTGTCTCCTAATGTCCTCGTAATTGATTTCAATGTACAATGAATGATGTGAAATATCCTTCCACGCATAAACCATTATATTTTATCAAGAAATCTTCGACGTACATGAAGCTCCTTTGTTGTGTGCTGCAGGATCACTTACTACTTGTGAGATTGCGTTAGGACACGCGTATCTCGTCTCATCCGGTATCCGTATCTGGTATTCATAATCTGCGCATTTCATCGTTTTCGGTGAAACTAGTGTCTCAGAGAAAGTGAGTTCTACAGCACAATATATGTATATGTATATGTATATATGTATATATGTATATATGTATATATATATATATATATGTATATATGTATATATATATACGTATGTATATTGTTGCGAATTCACGCCCGCCAGCGTGCGGACGGCCACGTGACTCGAATCGCGGCACGTCGCCCATCGGATGGACAATTCAGTCGTGACCCTCTCGGATCAATGCCGGGAGCTAGTCAAGGGTGGGGGTTTAACCTCACCACGATCGTGCCAATTGCCCACCCGCGCATTATAGGGTCGCTCGCCAAATTCGATCTACCTAAGTACCTGCGCGATTGGTCGACCGGGCGATCGCACCTCGCCGCAGGTCGACTCCGGACACGGGCTGCCCAAGCGGCCCGTTCCGTGCTATTGGGATAACCGAGCGGTGTTATCGCCGACCTGGATGGTTCAGATTAATTACCGGGCGTATTAAGCCCACGACGAACCCTTGACGTGAAGCAGGATGCAGGGTCAATAAAGAAAAGACGAAGCGAAACGGGAAAACAGTTCACACAATTCACATTTATTATGCGACACACGAAAAGCACACATATACAGCCAAAGAGTCAAAATGCACATATAGCAGTTAAAACAAAAGAAACAATGACGCAGAGTTACTACCGAATACGCGTACACACGGCAACACTTATACACTTCTACTTTACAGACGGCGCCAACACACATTTACTCAAAAGCAAAGGAAAGAAGCCACCCTCATAGACAAGGGGGCAAACATGCCTGGAGGCCAATATGTGCGCGTGACCTGGAGGAGCGGCCAGGTCCGCGAGACCGGGGGGGGGGGTCCTACCCGCGTCCTCGTGACGCGTGGCGGACGAGCCGCAGATGTGGCCGCGTGGCTGTGCCCCGACTCCGTGCTCCTTGGCGGGTTTCGTTGGCACGACATTTGAAGTGGGGTGGGAACGGGGCCCCCTTTTTGCACTATCTCAGCGCGGGGGAAAGGGGGAATTGTTGATGCCCTGGGGGAGGAGAATGGCTGGCTGGCTTGGGTCCCGCGACGAGCGATCTCACACCGCGACCTCGTTACCGACTGCCGTCCTTCTCGCCTCGGACCCGAGCTCCTTTGCCTCTTCCCGCAACTCTCCTCAGCCGACTGCAGAACCCAACTCTATGCCACACCGATGACTTCGCCACCCGACTCCACTCTCTCCCACACCGATGACTCGGCTCACTCTGCCCTGCCGACACACACTGCTACTGCCACACTCTGCCACGATTCGCCTTGCGCTCGCCGTTTTATAGGCCGGCAGGAGAAAACAATATGCAAATATCCGGATCAGGATGACCTCGGGGGCGGAGCCACGCTCGCCAATTGGACGGAGGAAAAGTCGGCGTAAACCTACCCTGATCCTAGAATTTGCATATATCGATTTCACACAGACGCGCCTGGAGGCGGGGCCAAGCCGCTCCGCGCTTGCTAATTGGACGGATCAGAAGTGGGCGTGTAGCGTTCCTGATCCGAATTCTCCCTCGGAAAGGCTGTTATTTGCGCTCGCGGCTCGGTGCGTATCGCTGAACGAGCCCAAGACAGCCCGACGCTCAGTTTTCACAGGTGGTGCGGGAATGGCCGTAGAAGGAGAGAGGTGAGGGTGGTGGAGGGTTTATCGGTGGTGGTTTGATGGTTATGGTGCCGTTTGGGAATGACGGTGATGCGATGTTTGCGGGATTAAGTTGTGAAGGTAAAGGTCGTGGCTGTTGGCGTGTTGTTGTCTGAGGGTTGGAGCGTGGTTGTAGTTGGTGACGATGGCTGGTGTGGTGGTTAAGGTGGTTGTTGTGTGATGGCGGTTGAGACGTGGTTGGTTCAAAATAAAGATAGAACAGAAAAACGGCTATCTCAAAGCGTCGCAGCCCGAATGAATCACATAAATTCCCTCCAGACAACGGATTTGGGGCTAACTACACATGTACTTAGATATATCTCACCAATGGGCCCTTCATGGTGTAATGCGAATTTCCACAGCCGTAACACTAACCCCTCCCCTTTTTACAGACTCGTCCCGAGTCGTCAAATTTTCGTGTGCCATCATGTGTAGTTCTCCCCTAGTACATTTTACCTTCGTATCCCAGAGTGCGACATTCATGGTATTCGTGTCCCCAAAATAAATAACCTGAGGGCTGAGTAACTAACTAGACAAACCCACTCATACGGACGACTTAAATAAAATTGCCGGCGCGAGACATACATGCCGGGGGCGCACTCATCTGTACAGTACATCTTAACCTTAACTTACAAATTTTACACTAAACCATGGCCCAGGATCAATGGACTCTGCAAAGAGAAAAGCAGTTAGCAGGGAGCCAGGCTGCTCGCATGCAGTCTCTGGCTCATGCAATGCAGGTGGCAGGGAACGTGGCCGGCTGCTCACACGCAGTCCTAGGTCTCCCCCTTTTAAATGGGCGCAGCGAACAATGGTGCATGGGCTGCGCAAATGCAGTCTCCTTGTGCGGCTGCCTCCAGTGCAGTCCCTGCAGCACGCGCGATGATCTGACGCAGCAAACAACGTTGCATGGGCCGCCAATGCGGTCCCTGATGCGGCTGCCTACACGGCAGTCCCTGCAGTACGCGCGACGATCTGACACAGCAAACAACGGTGCACGGGCCGCCAATGCGGTCCCGTGATGCGGCTGCCTACAGGGCAGTCCCTGCAGTACGCGCGACGATCTGACGCAGCAAACAACGTTGCACGGTAAATGACTTGTATCATCGGTCCATTCTTGTACTTGGTGATAAACCCGCAGACTGTGATATTTGATGGTTAGGACCCTGATGTAGGTGGCAAGGATTAAGGCTGTACCATCTCTTTTCGAGAAATGGTTTTGTCATAGAATTTGCGGAGTCTCAGATCATTGAGAGGTTCTCTTTGGCGTCCTTTGTACAGCGAGACCATTGCGTGTTCTGCTACTACAATTTCTTCTTTTTTGGCATCTTTTTTTCATGAAGACAGATGCTTGTTTTACAAAGTATGAGCCTTTCTTGATTTCAAGTAATGGCACCTTTTTTCCAACGCCTAACACTCGAGACGTTGTGTCGCAACCAGCGATAGCATGTACAAAAGGTAGATAGTCACATACAACATCACCTAGCAACGATCTTGTTTCTCTGATATTCCAGCATCATTGAACTTTTTGTGAGTGTGTCTTCTGCTCTGGCCTAAAGAAGATATTGTGTGACGTGTTGATTGCATGATGACACAAAAGTACCAACAGATCTGTGTCATCGCCAATTAGTACCGTGTCCATTCTTGCAGATGATGCGATCGCTGTTTTGATAATGAGGAGGTTGGCGCCCCCTCTTGCATGGAATACATCACACCCTTCTTCTTGGAGCCTCTGAGACAGCATGTTAATGAATCTCTGCTTGTTCTTCTTGTTACAGAGGAACTCTTCTTTTGTAGTCTGGAGTGCCATTGTGCTTGAGAAGTGTACTTCTGCTCCTACACATCCACCATTCCTCTTTAAATGTGTGCAATCTTTGGGGCTTGGTCCATCCAAATATCCATCAAATACTATTATGGCCTTGCCATATTTGTGTTTGACGTAACTTGTGTACTGCTTGCAGATACTGTCCCACGTAGCTGCTTTTGACCATGGTATCCGGTGAAGCAAAGCACCTCCATCTAGAACATATTGCACATCAGTTGTCGGACCAGATGCAGCTGCAATCTCTGATGTCCACAATGCATCTGCAAGGTTAGCTTTGTTGGCTAGCCTCATGAAACCATTTGATTCAAATAGAGCAGGTGGGTACGTGCATAGTTCGAAACTGAAGATCTTTGACAAGTCGTCACACCTGGAACCAGCAGCGACCAAACGCTGGAACAGAAGTTGGCCGTCGACGAGAACTTCATCGTCTCGTTTCTTGGCAGTTAGTTTGACACCCATTGTGATGGCCTGGTCCTTTTTTTGAGGGAATCACTTGTCACTGCGTGTCCTTCCATAGATTTTATGATTGCCTGGCCTACCATCTTGGCATCACATGCATCTACAGCTGATCCAGCGAGAACACCAGTTGCAATGTTATGCAGTGGGGATTCCGAGCTAAATGGGTTTCTTTGAGACAGATACTGCAAAATAGCTTGACAGTCATGCCTATCTCTTTTCATCCTTGCTGATGTAGCATCCTTATGCTGTTCACTTGTTGTATACTGAATGTTGGTGAACTCTTGCATAGCAATGTTCACCGCTGCACATATGGGAGTCGAGAGTACCCATATAATGTGCTGGGCCTCAGTCAAACCTCTTCTTCTTGTCAGGCCTCCAGTTGTCTTTATGCTGCGCATCAGACATTGCTCGATGATCAAATCAGTTGAAAAACCAGCCCAAGACCTCTCTGAACGCCGGATAACATGTAGTCCTTCTAAGAAATGTCTGTAAACTGCGGGATGTTGTTCAGACAATCTACTCATCTTTTGTAGATACAGGTGTATTGATTTCAGGTACAGGTTGTGTCCTGATGCTGCAAAATATGGCAGCATGTCATATAGGCTTTGCAGGTGCAGGGCCCAATTCCCTGTTCTCTCCCCTGTGAGGAAGCCTCGTAGCAGCTTAATCATATCAAGATACTGGAGCCAAGGCTTTGATGTCCTCAGAGATTGAAGATTTTCCTTTTTGCTAGCAATGGTATCCTCAAACCTGACCAGTACTTCATCTGTTTCAACTTCAGAAGCTGGTATGGATCCCGTGAGCAAATTTTTTATCAGCTCGGTTAACATGGACATCTCGTCTTGCTCTGACTGCTCCTCCCTGCTGATTCCCGCTTAATTGCTGTCACAGGGTTGGTCACCAACTGACATGGTGTCTCTTGATGTAGATGGCTCCTGTGTTGATTCGTCTGTGGGGATGTTAAGGCTGAGTGCTTGAGCTATCAGAAGTGCATTGAGACCAGCATCTACCAGGAGATGCCCCATCACAGCTCGAGATACTGCTTTGCCAGAAAGTATATGTCCTACTGCATTGTCAGCATAGATTACCTGAAGAACTTAATGCAGCCCAGACCCTCCCATTAAATGACCAATACAACCCAAGAAGCTCATTTCAATGTGGAATCCTCCAAGATAAACTACCACAGAGTTTAGTGGACTTGTTTCGGGCTCGCTTTCCACTACAGAGGCTGGTCAAATGTTATTATTTGGGTGGAGTTATACCTAGCTGCATGCAAACAGACAAACTTGAGGGTTGAATATATGCAAGACAAATCATTTGGATCCATGTCTATCATGGGCAGGAACATGACGGATGATTCTCCAGGGTGTTCACCTTTGTACACGATCTGCATCAATCCGGACCACAAAGGTGTTGCAGTCTTCAGCATCAGTGATGCTTCTCACAGTAGATCAAGCTTTGCATAGGGTTTCTCCAAGTCTGGATTTGTCAGGTGTTTGTAGTGCATTGATTCCATATTTCTGTTGTAGGTAAAGTGCTCTATGTTGATACCACCAACAGCTTTGATGTCTTCGTTGGTTACATTGATCCTTCTGACTGGTTTGGTGGTGGTCGTTTTTGGTGTAATTCCTACAATAATGCCCATGCCATGGAATGTGTTTTTACCATCAATGGTTCTGATGTTGTGATCAACATTATCCGCTGCATACTGAAGGAAATGCTCCGGAGTGCAGTTTTGTATATCTGTTCCCTGCATCATTTCTGTGCTCCTTTCAAACTTCTTTACTTCGGAATAGGAAAGGCAAAATCCATGTCGATGGAGCGTATCAATCAAAAATTTGGACTGGAAATGATGATGCAACTGGACGCCTTGACCAACCTGGAGGGGTACTAAAAGCACACATGGACGCGTTGCTTGCATTATAGCCTGCCCGATTGATGCCAGCTTTGGTTCATTGTGCTGTCCAATGAACAATGTGCTGAGAAAAGTTTGTAAAGACTTAGGAAGGTAATCCATCCCCCTCCTCAGCAGATGATATTTCGCTATACGTAGGATAGGTATCATTGGACTGCTTCACATCCTTGATATCCTGTTTAATTAGCTTTGCTGCGGTCTCAATGATGTGGATTGTTTCATCCAACACACGGTGTTTCTGTTGGTAATGGAAGTCCTGTAGGATCCGTGCAGCATTGCTTACAAATGTGACTACATTGGGTTTTCCATTTATCTCGGTGAAGACAATCTTATCACCAAAGTGTTGCTTTATCTTACTTTTCATGTATTTGGAGCTGTACGGGTCGCATTCGCATTCTTCTGGTTCTGTGTATTCTTTCATTTTCTCAACCAGGTCGTTGACAGTTATCTGTTCATCATCGTTTTGCTCCAAATAGTCAGCTACTTTCAGAAAAGCTTCATTTCTGATCACATCCTTGGGTCGACGGCTCATTCAAGTGTGTTTCGATGCTTGTGGACCATCCTTTGGCACAAAGATTTGAGGAACATGTTTTCCCGTTCTAAAGTTGACACTGCACAGTTGATGATAGACTGCATCTGCTGCTGGTAAGTCCATTGCATACAGCACACGGGCACGAACCGTATCCACCCAGTCATTAGTGAAGCTGTCACATGCTGTCAGAACTTTGGCTGAAAAATCCATCGACCTGACTGGAATGAGCTTCCATTCTTGTTTGCGACCATCATATGGATCCGAACAACTACAAAATAAACACAGTCTTGTAGTCGAAGGGTGTCTCAGTTGATCTAAGGGC
>NC_140962.1:156123858-156133858 GCF_056783735.1 Eptatretus burgeri | reverse complement strand
GTTGTGGTTACCAGATTCGCAAACCACCATTCAGGTCCCTTAGGTGAGGTATCTCGGTAAGTGCATGTGTAGTTAGGCCCAAACCCGTTGTCTAGTGGGAATACATGTCATTTATACGTGCTGCGACTCTTCAGGATAGCCGTTTTTCTTTTACTATCTTTATTTTGGACCAACCGCCATGATCACAACCACAACATCAACCACCGACCACAACCACCGCTTCACCACAACCGTAGCATCGCCACCGTTCTTGCCCCGCTGTGGGTACCGGTGTTGGACTCATGCAGAACGCGCGTCGAACAGCGTGTACAAAATCACGGATTTTGTGCTTCAAAAACGGATCAAAAACGACACACGCCCACTTTTTGCCGTCCAATCGGTGAGCGAGGGGCGAATTGGCCCCGCCCCCAGGGCGATCGATATATGCAAATTTGTGGATCAAAAAGCCTTCACGCCCACTTTTTCTCGGGCCAATGGGGAGCGAGGTGAAAGGTCAAAGGGAGGGGGTCAAAGGCGAAGTTACGGGGGGATAAAAGGACGGTGTTCGTCAGTCAGAGGAGAGTCGCAAACGAGAACGAGAAGGAGTCGGAACGAACGAGAACGAGAACGAAAGAAGTCTGGAGCCTGAAGCCTGCAGTGGCTGGAGAAGCTGAAGAGAGTCGGACGAGGGGGTGCTCGCGTCGGTGCCAGGAGCTGCACGCCCGAGGGAGGCCGGCAGCGCGACCTGGCCGAGGTGGAGACGCACACCAGGGATAATAAAGATCCTCTATACCCCGAGCATCAGCAACCCCCTCCTGTTTCCCCCCGCGCTGAGATAGTGCGACCAAGGGGGGACCCTTTTCCCACCCCCCTGCCTGACACTGTCCGCGAGGCCCGCGGGTTGCGGGGCCATCGCCGCTCCGCGTCTCATCACCAGACGGGTAGGCCCGACCCGGTCTCGGCCTCAGGCCTGCCTCATTCTTGAGGGTATTTCTTTTCCTTGGTTTTGGGTATGTGTTGTCGGCGCCGTCTGTGAAGTAGAATTGTATAAGTGTTGCCGTGTGCTCGGTAGTCGGTATTAGCTCTGCACTGTGTTTTCACTTTTATGTTTGCTTTTTTTGTAAATGGAATTGTGTTTTCTTTTTTTTGTGTGCATTTGGTGGAATTGTATTTGTGTGCTTCCCGTGTGCCGCGAATAAATGTGCTTTATTGTTGAACTGTTCTCCCGCTTCGCTTCGTCTTTTCCCCCATTGAACCCTCATCTTGCTTCACGTAAAGGGTTGGTAGTGGGCTGAGTACGCCCGATAATTAATCGAACCGTCGAGGTCGACGATAACACCGCTCGGTTATTCTGATAGTACGGAACGGGTCGCTTAAGTGGCCCGTGTCCGAAGTCGACCTGCGGCGAGGTGCGATCGCCCGGTCTACCCTCCGCGTGGGTACTTAGGTAGTTCGAATTTGGCGAGCAACCCTATCCCACGCGGGGGCTGATTGGCTCGATCGCGGTGAGACCGAAAGGTCCACCCGTGACTGGTTCCCGGCGTTAGTCCGAGAGGGTCACGACTGGATTGTCCGTCCGGTGGGCGACGTGCCGAGATTCGAGTTACGTGGCCGTCAGCACGCCGGCGGGCGCGAATCCGCAACACTGGTGTCAGGTCGTGCGATACAAATTCATCGCCCTCCTCGCGGCACTGGTATCGGAGAACAGGAAAACGGGCTCTCCTGTCTCCGGCTAAATTCACGGGAATCGGTCCAGGGGTGAGAGAAGCGACCCCCGATTCCCTCCAAATTACGAGCGAGGAAATTAACCCTTCACGAGAAGCAAGATGGCGTCTCAAGGCGAGCGGGAGCCGGGGGTATTAGAAATGTATATGTGTAATAATGTAGAGTCCATGGCCCAGGATGGAATCCCCGAGCAGGAAATGTTGATTGTGCAGGAACACGGACTCGCCCAACTGAACCCAGGGCCCGAGGTGGGTGCGGCAGCGGCCGCGGTGTATGACACCTCCCCCCCCCCTCTCCACCAAGACCCTTCCCCAACCCCTGCCGAATCGGCTCACCCAAGCGCACCCGACATGGCCCAGCTATTCGCCATGCTGGCGGCAATGAACAAACAAATAAACGAAAAGATGGATACAAATACAAACGAAATGAAAGGCATGAACGAAAAGATGGATACAAATACAAATGAAGTGAAAACGACGATGGATGCGAATACACAGCAAATGAGGGAAGAAATGAAAGAACTACGGGGTGAGACGCAGAACATGGGCCGATGCCTGCAGGCGGGCATGAAGGCCGTGACCAGGGAGATAAAAATGGCGACTCCACGTGTAGGAACAAACGAGCTGGAAGGGGGTGCAACGGCTGACAGGCCCGCGGTGGAGGCGGGTGAAAAAATAATTCGGGGGGCGTGTTGGGCGAGGGTCGTCACGATGACCGAAAGGGAAAAATTAAATGGGGAGACCAAAACGTGTGAGACGAGACACGAGGTGACGACAAAGGAAATAATAATAGTTGAGACAAGGGAGGTAAAGGGTGAAGAGGTGACCGAGTTGGCAGAGACACGGGAGATGGGAACGATAGAGGGAAGACTGCACGATGAAGACGGGGTAAGTGACGCACACACACACACGGAGGAAGTGGAGGATAATGGGGGTGAGCTCGCGGAGCGTGCAGGGACCCGGTGCGAGCAGTTGGATGGCCTCCTCCAGGAACAAGGGGAGGGAGTATGCCCCCTTGAGGCGAGTCACGACCAGGTGAGTTCGGTCGTGTTTTGCGAGGTTGAGGGGACGAGTGCTGTGGACGGGTGCACGGAGAGCTTGGGGGTATAGAGGCCCCGGAGACCCTTGTGGGGATACGAATCCCCAGTGTAGTTGTCCCTGTGTGTGTGGTGCAAGGCGTGAGTGCGTCCCCGTGTGTGGAAGCGACCCCGTGTGTGAGTGGTGTGGTGGCGATGGTGCCAGAGTGCGTGCTTCCCAGCACGCCGGGTGTGGATGGGGCACCGTGTGTGAGTGAGGCCGTGTGTGTGAGTGAAACGGCCAGTATGAGTGAGGCACCACGTGTGAGTGGTGTGGTGGCGATGGTGCCGGAGTACGTGCTTCCCAGCACGCCGTGTGTGGATGAGGCACGGAGTGTGAGTGAGGCACCGCGGGTTAGTGCCCCCGCGTGTGTGGGTGAGGCACCGTGTGTGGAAGAGGCCGTGTGTGTGAGTGAAACGGCCAGTATGAGTGAGGAACCGCGGGTGAGTGCCCCCGCGTGTATGAGTGAGGGACGTTGTGTGGAAGAGACCGCGTGTGTGAGTGTCGCCGTGTGTATGAGTGAGGTACCGCGGGTGAGTGCCCCCGCGTGTATGAGTGAGGCACGGTGTGTGGATGAGGCACAGCGGTTGAGTGCCCTCGCGTGTGTGGGTGAGGCACCGCGGGTGAGTGCCCCCGCGCGAGTGAATAGAGCACCACGTGTGAGTAGTATGGTTTGTGTGAGTAGTGAGGCACGCGTGAGTGAACGGCCGTGTGCAAGGTCGCTGTGTGCCAGGGAGACCGTGTGTGTGAGAGAGCGGTATGTGAGGGAGATGTCGGTTGGCATGCGGGAGCACGCAGCCGCATCTCCCGGTGTGAGTTTAATGGTGTGGACTGTGTGCGTCGTGACACGCAGGTATGCGTGTGTGGAATGGCGACGGAGACGGCGACAGAGGAGAGAAAGCCGAGTAGTGGCTGTAGTTGTTTCGAGGACCGTGCCGGGTTCGCCCAGCAGTGAGCACGCGGTTCGTGCTGTGCAACGCACGAGACCACCACGTGCTCGCTTGCGAGAGTGAAGTCCCGGTCCGGAAACGCACGCGGTGGATTTGCCGATCCCGCGGACGGACAAAGTTAGGCAGGTAAATGGATTTGGACCGGACGGGTTCTCCACGCGATCGTGTGTGTTAAGCTCCAACGGGCAAAGCACATGTGTTCGCGTGGGGAACCCCTCGAGACGTGTGGCTTGTGTTTTTTTTTTATGCGCACGGTGACGTCATGGCTGCACGTGGGGTTGGAATCCGGCAGGAGGGGTATCTCTGCCGGATGGTAGCGTCCAAGGAGGGACGAGGAACACGTGCAGCTGCATGACGTCACGGCCAGGTGCAAAGTGCGCGAGCTCTGAGTTGCCGCGCAGGTGCTGCGCATGAAAAAAAAAGAAGACAGCAAGCCTCACTTTCGGGTGCAAAGGATTCCTGGGCAAGGGGTGAAAGACCCCCTTGCCTGGGCACAGGATGAAAACTAGTTAGGGGGAAGGGTTAGCTTAGCTAGACCGACTTCATGGGGCAGGGGTAAGTCCTCATGGAGTCCGTGGAATGGATTAGTTAGAGGGATTGTAGCCAGATTTAGGTTGGGAAATAAAATGATTGATTTGGAGACCGTGACAGACTTGTGAGTGTGTAGAGGGGACGTAGTTTAGCTACGTAGTGTTAAAAGGAACGTGCTGTAGTTTAAGGGACGACGTGGGAGCACGAGTTAGTTAGGGGATGCAGATAGAATGATGGCAGAGTTCAGTGGTGTGAAGTGTTGAAGAGTTGAGAGGTGAGTACATGGTGAGTGAGTGAGGCCAGCGGGTCTGTGTGTGTGGAGTGAATGGGGAATGCATGGTGCGATGAGTGATTGGGGGGAGGAGTGACTCCCGCCCAAGGGACCCCCGGGGTCAGAGTAAAGTGAGTTAGCTGGGTTAGTCAAATTGAAAAATGGAGGTCGTTTTGTTGTTGGTGGGTGTGTAGGCTCGAAACCCGTTTGGAGGGGTGCAGGAGCCCTGTTGACGGGCTTGGGAGCGTGGCTGCGAAAGGTGAGTATCGCTGAGTGGGTACCCCGGGCACCAGGCCAGTCGGCCGCGGTAGGCCATGGGCCCATGGGGGGCCGGGATAGAGTAGTGGGCACGGGTGCGCCTGCTTGGTGCGGGGGCCCGGGGCGCCATTAGCCGCGTGGGCAGTGTTGTGGGCACGGGTGACCCTCGGAAAGGGGCCCGGGAGGCCGGCCTGCCACGTGTGCGTTTCAGGGGAGGTGCCAGGGGGGGCACTCCCCGGTGTTAGGGAGCTGGTAGGCTCGGAGGCAGTGTAGTGCCCGGGGGTGCCATAGCGGGAGATTCGGCAGAGGGTCGTGCCTGCCAAAGGGAGCCACGTGTCCCAGCCAGGAGACCGTGTGAGGGCACGGAGAGAAAATTGGGGGGCGAGGCCCGAAATTGTGAGGACACCAACACAGGCGACGGGAATCTGGGTTGTTAGAACCAATAGTTTAAGCGAGAGGCGCTTGTTGAAAGCCCCGGGGTAGTTTAGCTGTTAAATGGATAGGGTAGATTAGGAGATGTACCCCTCCGCACCATCCATCCCCTCGCTGTCGTTGTGGGCCGCTGGACCCACTTTGGTTATAGATCGCCGAACTCTGGGGAGGCCATTCTGAGGCTTCGTTGGGCCTCGACACAGGACGTTAGCTCTCCCTTATTCCCCTCCGGGAAGGGAACGTAGGGGTTGGGAGTAGGCTAGGTGACAGGATAGGTTAGCCGAACAAGGACGATAAAGGGGGTTAGGGGACGATTTATAGGGGGGGAGTAAAAATAAAAACAACAAAAAAATAAGTTGGGGCTAAATTGGTTTTTCACAAATTAAGGGAGTGGGTATGGACAGTGACAGGCAAAGGCGATAGGTGGGAGGGAGACAGGTAGGTAGGTCCGAGCCCGCCTTCCAAGTGGCCAGCACCACCGCACTCCCTCCACCAACCTCCACTGAACGGCAAAGGCTAGCCAACTCCATCGGCTGGCCGTGTTTTTCTTCGAGGCGGAGGCCGGCCAACTTCATCGGCAGCTGCTGTTTTGCTTCAAGGCCTGTGCCGGCCACTTCATCTGCAGCTGTGGTACTTCAAGGCCTGTGCCGGCCAGTTCATCTGCCGGCTGTGTTTGCCTGCAGCGGCCTTCTTCTGCGGGCTGTGTTGCCTGCTGCCTTTGCCATGCCATGCCCACTGCCCCTGTTCACCAGCCCCGTTCAATTTTTGCTTTGCCCCCCCCCCTGTTCATTGCCATGTGCGCCAGGATCGTAAAAGCAACAGTTTGCAAGCTGCAAGAACTGCCCTGTTGGCAGCTACAACACTGGCCTGCAGTGGCGGCCCGTGCACCGTGTTTGCGTCCATCCATTCATGCATCCATTCGTTGTGCTCATTGCGTGTGCCGCTTGAGCTGGCACGGAGACTACGTTGTGCAGCCCATGCACCGTTGTGGTTCACAGTGTTCAGTTCAAAAGGGGAGGCCTTGGACTGCGTGTGAGCAGCCAGCCACGTTCCCTGTCACCTGCATTGTTTGAGCCAGAGACTGCATGCGGACAGCCTGGCTCCCTGCTAACTGCTTTTCTTTTGCAGAGTTCAATGATCCTGGGCCATGGTTTAGTGTAAAATTTGTAAGTTAAGGGTAAGATGTACTGTAAATATGAGTGCGCCCCCGGCATGTTTGTCTTAGCGCCGGCAATTTTATTTAAGTCGTCCGTGTGAGTGAGTTTGTTTAGGTAGTTACGCAGCCCTCAGGTTATTTATTTTGGGGACACGAATACCATGAATGTCGCACTCAGGGATCCGTAGGTAAAGTGTACTAGGGGAAAACTACACATGATGGCACACGAAAATTTGACGACTCGGGACGAGTCTGTAAAAAGGGAAGGGGGTAGTGTTGTGGTTACCAGATTCGCAAACCACCATTCAGGTCCCTTAGGTGAGGTATCTCGGTAAGTGCATGTGTAGTTAGGCCCAAACCCGTTGTCTAGTGGGAATACATGTCATTTATACGTGCTGCGACTCTTCAGGATAGCCGTTTTTCTTTTACTATCTTTATTTTGGACCAACCGCCATGATCACAACCACAACATCAACCACCGACCACAACCACCGCTTCACCACAACCGTAGCATCGCCACCGTTCTTGCCCCGCTGTGGGTACCGGTGTTGGACTCATGCAGAACGCGCGTCGAACAGCGTGTACAAAATCACGGATTTTGTGCTTCAAAAACGGATCAAAAACGACACACGCCCACTTTTTGCCGTCCAATCGGTGAGCGAGGGGCGAATTGGCCCCGCCCCCAGGACGATCGATATATGCAAATTTGTGGATCAAAAAGCCTTCACGCCCACTTTTTCTCGGGCCAATGGGGAGCGAGGTGAAAGGTCAAAGGGAGGGGGTCAAAGGCGAAGTTACGGGGGGATAAAAGGACGGTGTTCGTCAGTCAGAGGAGAGTCGCAAACGAGAACGAGAAGGAGTCGGAACGAACGAGAACGAGAACGAAAGAAGTCTGGAGCCCGAAGCCTGCAGTGGCTGGAGAAGCTGAAGAGAGTCGGACGAGGGGGTGCTCGCGTCGGTGCCAGGAGCTGCACGCCCGAGGGAGGCCGGCAGCGCGACCTGGCCGAGGTGGAGACGCACACCAGGGATAATAAAGATCCTCTATACCCCGAGCATCAGCAACCCCCTCCTGTTTCCCCCCGCGCTGAGATAGTGCGACCAAGGGGGCCCCTTTTCCCACCCCCCTGCCTGACACTGTCCGCGAGGCCCGCGGGTTGCGGGGCCATCGCCGCTCCGCGTCTCATCACCAGACGGGTAGGCCCGACCCGGTCTCGGCCTCAGGCCTGCCTCATTCTTGAGGGTATTTCTTTTCCTTGGTTTTGGGTATGTGTTGTCGGCGCCGTCTGTGAAGTAGAATTGTATAAGTGTTGCCGTGTGCTCGGTAGTCGGTATTAGCTCTGCACTGTGTTTTCACTTTTATGTTTGCTTTTTGTGTAAATGGAATTGTGTTTTCTTTTTTTGTGTGCATTTGGTGGAATTGTATTTGTGTGCTTCCCGTGTGCCGCGAATAAATGTGCTTTATTGTTGAACTGTTCTCCCGCTTCGCTTCGTCTTTTCC
Source organism: Eptatretus burgeri (assembly GCF_056783735.1). Classification (NCBI taxonomy): domain Eukaryota; kingdom Metazoa; phylum Chordata; class Myxini; order Myxiniformes; family Myxinidae; genus Eptatretus; species Eptatretus burgeri. Next base: position 156,125,982 of record NC_140962.1, on the reverse strand, counting down.
CCCATTGAACCCTCATCTTGCTTCACGTAAAGGGTTGGTAGTGGGCTGAGTACGCCCGATAATTAATCGAACCGTCGAGGTCGACGATAACACCGCTCGGTTATTCTGATAGTACGGAACGGGTCGCTTAAGTGGCCCGTGTCCGAAGTCGATCTGCGGCGAGGTGCGATCGCCCGGTCTACCCTCCGCGTGGGTACTTAGGTAGTTCGAATTTGGCGAGCAACCCTATCCCACGCGGGGGCTGATTGGCTCGATCGCGGTGAGACCGAAAGGTCCACCCGTGACTGGTTCCCGGCGTTAGTCCGAGAGGGTCACGACTGGATTGTCCGTCCGGTGGGCGACGTGCCGCGATTCGAGTTACGTGGCCGTCAGCACGCCGGCGGGCGCGAATCCGCAACAATATATATATATATATATATATATATATATATATATATATATATATATATATATATATATATATATATTTTCAACAACCTTTAAAACGTTAATTTTATTTCAATTTAATTATATACTTGAACACTGCAGAACACAAATCATCTTCTTGGCACTTTCAAAACTCTTCTATTTTCAATATCATTGGAATTTCTTGTGACGAAGCTGAGACTATGGGCCGATCACTTCGCCGTCACCGACAGCTCGGTGGTCTTCTTCCGCCTCATTTCTGGTCTTGCACCCTCCGATTTTTGAACTCAGGACCCGAGGATCTCAAGCTCACCACCCTAACTATTAAGCCAACACCAGGCATATGATGTAATAATCATGGGGAATGTATGCTTTAAATTTCAACCTGATCGGACACATGGGCTGGCAGCCATAATTATTTATTTTTTTGTATCTGGTTTCAGGGATTTAAACTAAATTTTGTACAAGTATGTACAATGATTTAATAATGTGGGTGGAGTCGTGATGTGGAAGAGTGCCATTCTAGTTTCCGATTCATTAATTCCCTTGATGTTGGTCACACCTGTCAGCTCGACCTTGCTCTTCCTGAGCCTCTTGTAAAGTTAAAATAATAATAAAAAAAAACAATTTTTCAAGACTGAATATTTTATTTTTAATGTGATCGTTAAGGAGCGTAATGAGACTTGGTGATTACATTTTAAAGTGATTGGTGTATAATCCAAGCCCTTTTGTGGCATACGGCCCTCTCATATGAATGTTTGCTTGTGAGTGAATCGTTCCTGTCAGAGTCCATTAATTCAAGTGATAAATGTAACAGGGGAAGATTGCATTCTTAATATTTGTACGAAAACACAGTTGTATGATTAAGAGTCAGATTACTTATGGGCTGTCGTCTAACATAGGGGCAAACGTGTGTCCAACTTGACGGGTTTGCTCGAGTGCTCTCAGTCGGATTGTGGAGTTGCCGAGGATCACGGATGAACCCTCTCCTCTCACTTTTGGAAACGTGCTTTGCAGTATGGCTGGCTAGTGGACTTGTGTGAGCCTATACATCGGAAGTACCACTTGGCCCTGACCAAAGTGTTGGGGAAAAACATGGTCGCCGTCGTGGTGGAATCAGAGAAGGTACAATAAACTTGGACACATGCCATTTGGTCCATCATGCCTGATTGCACTCCATCAACCCCATCTCAATCTAATCATACACACATCACAATCACTACATATGTGTACAATTGTCCATACCAACCCAAGCTAATTATTATTATTTTTTTGTGTACATTGTCGAGGCTCGTATGTGAGCTAACACAGAATGTATGACAAGGGGAGCAGGACTTGTGCCAATATCCACGCAGCCCTCTGTCCCCAATGATTTAGATACCCACCTACTCTACCAATCAAAAGTTTTAGAACACCCCAATTTTTCAGTTTTTACTGGAATTTAAGCAGTTCCAGTCCAGTGAATAACCTGAAATGGTACGAAGCTAAGCAGTAAACTGCCAGAGGTTACAAACACAAGTTTAGGTTACCAAAAACTGAAAAATATTGTAAATTTCAGAGTTGCTAAAAGAGGCCCTTTTCAGGGAACAGGTAATGGGTGAGCAACTGCAGTTGTTCTACAGCAATGGAAGTAAATTAAGCCTTGAAAGTTAATGCAAACAATTCCTTCAGGTGTCCCAACTTTTGTTGATGAGTTACAAACCCTCTGTCTACATAAAA
>NC_140962.1:156041358-156113858 GCF_056783735.1 Eptatretus burgeri | reverse complement strand
CTCCACTGCCCTCCGTACCTGGTGCTTGCAGCGGCATCGAGTTGCGGGTTCGAGTCCTTCCGATCCAGGACGTCGAAGACCGCCTGAAGCGGGAAGGTCCGAGATAGCTCTGGTTTCCAGCTATCTCCCCTCGAGCTGGGAACCTTCAACAAAGGCCCCTGCCATCACTTATTTTGGGTATTTGTGTGTGCGTGTGTGTCTTTGGGCCTGTCTTCAAGTACAATTGTTTAAGTGCCTTGTACATACTTGCATTTATTTTAGTCGGTTGAACTCTGCTCCTTCGGTGTTCCCTTCCCCCCCCTCCCCATTATAAATATATCCCCTGTTAAATGTATCAGCTCGTTTCTGTATTTTCTTCATTAGTTTAGCACGGTGCGTGCTGGTGGATTAAAAAGGCCATTGCTGCCGTAGTTGTGCATTTGGACCGACGGGACCTCGGTAACTATCCACTCGGGTTAGGCACGGGTCGAGCACAGTAACGGCTCGTCCCGTTCGAGCTCCGTCGAGGGTGTGAATTCCTCGGTAATTCGCCACGTGGGCCTCGAGGTATTTTGAAGTTTGGCAAATAACCCTGTCCCACGCGGTTGAATTATTGACGATTCACGGTCCTGTAAGGGACTCGTACCTTCGGAGTTATCGGAAAGGTATGATCTCGATTCTGGGTGTTCGGTGGAGCCGACTCTACTGCTCCATCTAGCGGTCGTGCTCGCCGCCGATACCCGGCCCACAACACTATATGTGTGAACAGTATATATATATATATATATGTATATATATGTATATATATGTATATATATATGTATATATATGTATATATATGTATATGTATATATATGTATATATATGTATATATATATATATATATATATATATATATATATATATATATATATATATATTTCAAAGGGCAGAGGAGCTCCTTGTGAGCCAAGGGCCATCCATATCTCGTGCCCAACTGTGTCTGCGGACGTCCTCCTGCAGTTGGGTTACTTTTTTATTAGGTGGTTGGTGGCAGGATTTGCACTCCGGCCACTGTAAAACCCTTCATTCCGCAAAACACACAAACGCAAAAAAATCTGAAAACTCACTCCGTGGGAGTACCTCCTGTGCAGCTTCCCTTCGCAGGGCAGCTCACCGGATGGCGGGATTGGGGCAAAGCCTTTGGGACCCCCAATCTTTGATGAAAGGAGGGAAACCACGGGGTAACCTCCCTGGGTCAGAATGCGGGAGAGTGTGTCGGAGTGGTGCTGAGGTGTCGTCCACCAGACGGCGGTCTCCTTGGGTTAACTTGAGGCGGTCCCTTCGGGTGGGTGCCTGGAATGTCCTATCCCTAAGAGAGCATGATCACCTGTCTCTGTTATCATCTGAGCTCAAGCATTTGGACATCGGTATTGCAGAACTCTCTGAAGTTCGGAGACCGGATTGCGACGAGATACTGGTGGGTGGTTTCACCTATAATTGGTCTGGTCGCTCTGATGGTTACCACACTCAACGAGTTGCTGTAGCTGTGTCCAATAAGCTGACTCCAATGATAATTGAGGTAACACCGGTCAACGAGTGTATTATGAGACTAAAGATTCGTCACTCCTTAGGTGTCATTTCCCTGGTCTCTGTCTATGCTCCGACTGAGGCGAGTGGCCTCACCGTGAAGGACACATTCAACGCCACGCTCGAGTCTGTGGTTGATCAGTGCCCCAGACGAGATACACTTCTAGTCTTGGGGGATTTCACTGCATCAACTGGAACTGATAGGGATGGTTATGAGACGTGTGTTGGTCCCCATGGGTCAGGAACTATGAATCAGAATAGCACAAAGTTCCTTGACTTTGCAAGAAGTCATGGACTTAGGGTGGCCGGTTCATGGTTTCAGCGCCCACAAGCTCATCGCTGGACATGGTATTCCAACGCTGGCGGTGTGGCAAAGGAGATTGACCATGTCCTCGTTAACGGTCGCTGGAGGATGATCCAGAACTGCAGGGTCTACCGGAGTGCTCAGTTCCTCAATACTGACCACCGGCTTGTTGTAGCAACTCTAAAGCTGCACCTTAAATCCTGGAGAATGGTATCATCCCAGCCTAGGCTGGATGTTGGCAAGCTCAAGGATGAGAGAGTAACTGAGGAGTTTGCGAATGGGCTGAGTGGACATTTGGGGTGTCTGGGTGCTTTGGGGGGTCCTGAAGAGTTATGGATTACCTTCAAGACCAACCTCCTTGATGTTGCCGGTGGATGTCTTGGAACTCACTGCAGGGCAAAGAAGAATTTTGTCTCTCAAGGGACACTGGATACCATTGACCAGAGTCGCAGGGCCAGACTGAATGGCAGAGATGAGCTGTTCAGGGAGCTGAGGCGTAAAACTGTGCGTGCACTAAGGGTGGACAAGGAGGCCTGTGTGCGAGGAATCTGTGAGGGGGTAGAGCATCACCTGTGGACAGGTGATTCTCGTCCCGCTTTCATGGGAATTCGCGCATTGCGTTCATCCAAGCCCATCCCTCGGAGCACTGCAGTGAGAGCAGAGTGGTAGGCTCTTAACAGAGGAGTCTGAAGTGAAGGCCCGCTGGGCCGGTTACTTTGAGCGGTTGTACCAGGCTGATCCACCAGCTGTCGAGTTGGACGTCAATGGTGTTACAATCCCTGTTGCTGACCCTCCAATCAATTGTGGTCCACCTTCGCTTGTGGAAACACGGGCTGTGGTGAACCGGTTGAAACAGGGTAAAGCTCCAGGGATCTGTGGCATCCATGCTGAACTTCTCAAAGCTGGTGAAAATGCTGCACTCATGTCGTTGCATGCAGTTTTGTGCTCTGCCTGGAACACAGGCATCATCCCAACTGATTGGAAGAGGGGCCTTGTTGTCCCTCTCTGGAAAGGGAAGGGTGATCGCCAAGACTGCAACAACTACCGAGGGGTGACGCTGCTCTCAGTGCCGGGCAAGGTCTTTGCTCGGATAATTCTTGATAGGGTTCGCAACCATCTGCTTGAGCACAAGCGTCCAGAGCAGTCAGGCTTTACACCAAAGAGGTCAACGATTGACCGTATCCTTGCCCTTCGTGTTCTCACCGAACACAGACGAGAGTTTCGGCAGGGGCTGCTTGCAGCCTATGTTGATCTCTTTAAAGCGTTCGATTCAGTGAATCGGGATGTCCTCTGGAGGATTCTTGGTCTTCGTGAGGTGCCACCAAAACTGATCGATCTGATGTCTGAACTCTACTCTGGTACTGAGAGTGCTGTGAAGTGTGGTGGTACCATCTCTGACTTATTTCCAGTTGTTACTGGAGTTTGACAGGGGTGTGTTCTGGCCCCCACACTTTTCAGCACTTGTATGGACTGGATTCTAGGGAGGATGTCGGAGAGATCAAGCTGCGGTGCATCGTTTGGGAATATCAAGATCTCGGACTTTGATTTCACAGATGATGCAGCCATCTTTGCAGAGACTTTCGATATCCTTTTGGGGGCCCTCGAGGTGCTGAATGAGGAGTCGGAGCCGCTGGGATTACGGGTTTCTTTGGTCAAAACTAAGATCCAGGCTTTCAATGACGTCTTGGATGCTGCTGTCCTGTCTGTGTCTGTTTGTGGTGAGGATGTTGAGGTCGTGGAGAGATACACTTACCTTGGCAGTGATATTCATGTCTCCACTGGCTGTGAGTCAGAGGTGAATAGACGTCTGGGTCGGGCCTGGGGAGTCATGGATTCACTGGATCATGGGGTGTGGCGCTGCCGGTACCTGTGCGGGAAGACGAAAGTCCGAGTCTTCAGGTCCTTGGTGCTTCCAGTCTTGCTCTATGGATGCGAGACTTGGACTCTGACCAAGGATCTGAGATGGTGACTTAATTCCTTTGGTACCGGGTCTCTTCGGAGAATCCTTGGCTATCACTGGTCGGATTTTGTGTCCAACGAGCGGTTGCTGAGAGAGACTCGGATGAGATCTGTTACTTGTGTGGTCCGTGAGCGTCAGTTGCGGCTGTATGGACATGTGGCTCGTTTTCCTGACGCTGATCCTGCTCACCAGATTCTCTCAGCGAGGGAGTCTCGTGAGTGGAGGAGGCCAATTGGCTGACCACGTGCCTCGTGGTTGCATCAGGTTGACCAGCATCTCAAGGAGATGGGGATGGGCCTGGCATCTGCCTGGGGGAAGGCCAGACGAAGGCCCCTGGAGTACCAGCGGAAAGTGGACGCAGCGACGCGCTCTTCTGGCACATGCTCCCATACCTGACCTGATATACATATATTATACATATTCCTCAGTAAACGTTTCCCAAAGTGATGGAGAACATGACAACGCGTTTGCAGGCAGTGATCGGACAACGTGGAGCCTACGTTGAGCATGTGGTCTAAAAGAAAACGACGATTCTATCCCAAAATTTAAATTTTGGTGGCAATTTTGACATTGGTACAATAAACTTCATCCTTTCAGCTTTCTATCCAGCCATATATCTTTTTAAAAATATATAATTTATGACCATCCTCTTTGCAGATGAAAAGTTGTATATTTCTTTGGGACACCCTGTATGTATGTATGTATGTATGTATGTATGTATGTATGTATATATATATATATATATATATATATATATATATATATATATATATATATATATATATATATATATATATATATATATATGTATTTATGTCTATGTATTTATGTATATATATATATATATATTTATGTATGTATGTATATATATATATTGTTACGGTTTTCGCGCCCGCCGGCGTGCGACGGCCACGTAACTCGAATCGCGGCACGTCGCCCACCGCACGGACAATCCAGTCGTGACCCTCTCGGACTAACGCCGGGAACCAGTCACGGGTGGACCTTTCGGTCTCACCGCGATCGAGCCAATCAGCCCCCGCGTGGGATAGGGGTGCTCGCCAAATTCGAACTACCTAAGTACCCACGCGGAGGGTAGACCGGGCGATCGCACCTCGCCGCAGGTCGACTTCGGACACGGGCCACTTAAGCGACCCGTTCCGTACTATCAGAATAACCGAGCGGTGTTATCGTCGACCTCGACGGTTCGATTAATTATCGGGCGTATTCAGCCCACTACCAACCCTTTACGTGAAGTAAGATGAGGGTTCAATGGGGAAAAAGACGAAGCGAAGCGGGAGAACAGTTCAACAATAAAGCACATTTATTCTCGGCACACGGGAAGCACACAAATACAATTCCACCAAATGCACACAAAAAAGAAAACACAATTCCATTTACACAAAAAGCAAATATAAAAGTGAAAACACAGTGCAGAGCTAATACCGACTACCGAGCACACGGCAACACTTATACAATTCTACTTCACAGACGGCGCCGACAACACATACCCAAAACCAAGGAAAAGAAATACCCTCAAGAATGAGGTAGGCCTGGGGCCGAGACCTGGTCGGGCCTACCCGTCTGGTGATGAGACGCGGAGCGGCGATGGCCCCGCAACCCGCGGGCCTCGTGGACAGTGCCTGGCAGGGGGGTGGGAACGGGGCCCCCTTGGTCGCACTATCTCAGCGCGGGGGAAACAGGAGGGGGGTTGCTGATGCTCGGGGTATAGAGGATCTTTATTATGTGCGACGAGCGGCCTCCACCTCGGCCAGGTCGCGCTGCCGGCCTCCCCCTCGGGCGCGCAGCTCCTTGCACGACGCGAGCACCCTTCGTCCGACTCGCCGCCTCTCCACAGCTCGTCCCCTCCGTTCCGACCCAACGCCCACGACGAGCAGCTCCACCTCCCGCGAAGTCTTGACTCTCTGTTCCGACTCCTTCGCCTCGTTCCGACTCCTTCGCCTCCGTTCTGCTGACTCTTTCGCTCCGACTTTTACTACTCCTTTGACTGACGAACACCGTCCTTTTATCCCCCCCGTAACTTCGCCTTTGACCCCCTCCCTTTGACCTTTCAACTCGCTCCCCATTGGCCCGAGAAAAGTGGGCGTGAAGGCTTTTGATCCACAAATTTGCATATATCGATCGCCCTGGGGGCGGGCCACCGCCCCTCGCTCACCGATTGGATGGCAAAAAGTGGGCGTGTGTCGTTTTGGATCCGTTTTTGAAGCAGAAAATCCGTGATTTTGTACACGCTGTTCAACGTGCGCCCTACACGAGTCCAGCATCGGTGCCCATGAGTGGCGCGAGATGACGGTGATGCGATGGTGGCGAGTTGCGACGGTAAAGGTCATGGCGGTTGTGGTGAAGCGGCGTTGTGGTTGGTGGTTGTTGTTGTGGTTGTGATGGTGGCGATTGGTCCAAAATAAAGATAGTAAAAGAAAAACGGCTATCCTGAAGAGTCGCAGCACGTATAAATGACATGTATTCCCAACACAGACAACGGGTTTGGGCCTAACTACACATGCACTTACCGAGATACCTCACCTAAGGGACCTGAATGGTGGTTTGCGAATCTGGTAACCACAACACTACCCCCTTCCCTTTTTACAGACTCGTCCCGAGTCGTCAAATTTTCGTGTGCCATCATGTGTAGTTTTCCCCCAGTACACTTTACGTACGCATCCCTGAGTGCGACATACATGGTATTCGTGTCCCCAAAATAAATAACCTGAGGGCTGCGTAACTATCTAAACAAACTCACTCAAACGGACGACTTAAATAAAATTGCCGGCGCTTAAGACATACATGCCGGGGGCGCACTCATATGTACAGTACATCTTACCTTAACTTACAAATTTTACACTAAACCATGGCCCAGGATCATTGAACTCTGCAAAGAAAAGCAGTTAGCAGGGAGCCAGGCTGCCCACATGCAGTCTCTGACTCAAACAATGCAGGTGACAGGGAACGTGGCTGGCTGCTCACACGCAGTCCAAGGCCTTCCCTTTTGAACTGAACGCAGTGAACCACAACGGTGCATGGGCTGCACAAACGCAGTCTCCGTGCCAGCTCAAGTGGCACACGCAATGAGCACAACGAATGGATGCATGAACACAAACACGGTGCACGGGCCGCCACTGCAGGCCCGTGTTGTAGCTGCCAACAGGGCAGTTCTTGCAGCTTGCAAACTGTTGCTTTCAGATCCTGGCGCACATGGAAATGAACAGGGGGGGGCAAAGCAAAAATTGAACGGGGCTTGTGAACATGGGCAGTGGGCATGGCATGGCAAAGGTGAGCAGGCAAACACAGCCCGCAGAAGAAGGCCGCTGCAGGCAAACACAGCCGGCAGACAAACTGGCCGGCACAGGCCTCGAAGAAAAACAGCCAGCAGCTGAACTGGCCGGCACAGGCCTTGCAGCACACAGCTGCCGATGATCCAGCCGGCACAGGCCTCGCAGCAACACAGCCAGCAGATGAAGCTGGCCAGCTTTTGCCGTTCAGTGGAGGTTGGTGGAGGGAGTGCGGTGGTGCTGGCCACTTGGAAGGCGGGCTCGGACCTACCTTCCTGTCTCCCTCCCACCTATCGCCTTTGCCTGTCACTGTACATACCCACTCCCTTAATTTTGTGAAACCAATTTAGCCCCAACTTATTTTTTGTTGTTTTTATTTTTACTTCCCCACTATAAATCGTCTCCCTAACCCCCTTTATCGTCCTTGTTCGGCTAACCTATTCTGTCACCTAGCCTACTCCCAACCCCTACGTTCCTTCCCAGAGGGGAATAAGGGAGAGCTAACGTCTCTGTGTCGAGGCCCAACGAAGCCTCAGAATGGCCTCCCCAGAGTTCGGCGATCTATAACCAAAGTGGGTCCAGCGGCCCACAACGAGAGCGAGGGGATGGATGGTGCGGGAGGGGTACATCTCCCTAATCTATCCTAACCATTTAACTGTTAAACTACCCCGGGCTTTCAACAAGCGCCTCTCGCTTTAACTATTGGTTCTAACAACCCAGATTCCCGTCGCCTGTGTTGGTGTCCTTACAATTTCGGGCCTCGCCCCCAATTTTCTCTCCGTGCCCTCACACGGTCTCCTGGCTGGGACACGTGGCTCTCTCTGGCAGGCACGACCCTCTGCCGAATCTCCCGCTATGGCACCCCCGGGCACTACACTGCCTCCGAGCCTACCAGCTCCCTAACACCGGGGAGTGCCCCCATGGCACCTCCCCTGAAACGCACACGTGGCAGGCCGGCCTCCCGGGCCCCTTTCCGAGGGTCACCCGTGCCCACAACACTGCCCACGTGGCCAATGGCGCCCGGCCCCCGCACCAAGCAGGCGCACCCGTGCCCACTACTCTATCCCGGCCCCCCATGGGCCCATGGCCTACCGCGGCCGACTAGCCTGGTGCCCGGGGTACCCACTCAGCGATACTCACCTTTCGCAGCCACGCTCCCAAGCCCGTCAACAGGGCTCCTGCACCCCTCCAAACGGGTTTCGAGCCTACTTTCCCACCAACAACAAAACGACCTCCATTTTTCAATTTGACTAACCCAGCTAACTCACTCTACACTGACCCCGGGGTCCCTTGGGCGGGAGTCACTCCTCCCCCCAATCACTCATCGCACCATGCATTCCCCATTCACTCCACTCACACAGACCCGCTGGCCTCACTCACTCACCATGTACACGTACTCGCCTCAACTCTTCAACACACTCACCGCTGAACTCTGCCATCCTTCTATCTGCATCCCCTAACTAACTCGTGCTCCCACGTCGTCCCTTAAACTATAGCACGTTCCTTTTAACACTACGTAGCTAAACTACGTCCCCTCTACACATCCACAAGTCTGTCACTGTCTCCTAATCTCTTTAATCAATTTCCCCACCTAAATCTGGCTACAATCCCTCTTACTAATCCATTCCACGGACTCCATGAGGACTTACCCCTGCCCCATGAAGTCGGTCTAACTAAGCTAACCCTTCCCCCTAACTAGTTTCCATCCTGTGCCCAGGTAAGGGGGTCTTTCACCCCTTGCCCAGGAATCCTGTACACCCGAAAGTGAGGCTTGTTTTTCCTTTTTTTTTTTTTTTCATGCCCAGCACCTGCGCGGCAACTCAGAGCTCGCGCACTTTGCACCTGCCCGTGACGTCATGCAGCTGCACGTGTTCCTCGTCCCTTCTTGGTCGGGACCATCCGGCGGAGATACCCCTCCTGCCGGCTTCCAACCCCACATGCAGCCATGACGTCACCGTGCGCATAAAAAAAAAAAATACAAGCCACACGTCTCGAGGGGCCCCCACGCGAACACATGTGCTTTGCCCGTTGGAGCTTAACACACACGATCGCGTGGAGAACCCGTCCGGTCCAAATCCATTTACCTGCCTAACTTTGTCCGTCCGCGGGATCGGCAAATCCACCGCGTCAAGCTCGGACCGGGACTTCACCCTCGCAAGCGAGCACGTGGTGGTCTCGTGCGTTGCACAGCACGAACCGCGTGCTCACTGCTGGGTGAACCCGGCACGGTCCTCGAAACAACCACAGCCGCTACTCGGCTTTCTCTCTTCTCATGTCGCCGTCTCCGTCTCCATTCAACCCACGCACACCTGCGTGTCACGACGCACACACTCCACACCATTAAACTCACACCGCGAGACGCGGCTGCGTCCTCCCGCATGCCAACCGACATCTCCTCTCATACCGCTCTCTCACACACACGGTCTCCTTGCACAACCCATACCACTCACACGTGGTGCTCCATTCACTCGTGCCTCACTCACACACGCGGGGGCACTCAACCGCGGTTCCTCACTCATACTGGCCGTTTCACTCACACACACGGCCTCTTCCACACACGGTTCCTCATCCACACACGGTGCCTCATCCAAACACGGCGTGCTGGGAAGCACGCACTCCAGCACCATCGCCACCACACCACTCACACACGGGGTCGCTTCCACACACGGGGACGCACTCACGCCTTGCACCACACACACACAGGGACAACCACACTGGGGATTCGTGTCCCCACAAGGGTCTCCGGGGCCTCTATACCCCCCAAGCTCTCCAAGCACCTGTCCACAGCACTCGTCCCCTCAACCTCGCAAAGCACGACCGAACTCACCTGGTCGTGACTCGCCTCAAGGGGGCATACTCCCTCCCCTCGTTCCTGGAGGAGGCCATCCAGCTGCTCGCACTGGGTCTCTACCCAGTCCGCCAGCTCACCCCCATTGTCCTCCACTACCTCCGTGTGTGCGTGTGCGTCACTTACCCCATCTTCATCGTGTAGTCTTCCCTCTATTTTTTTTGTCTCCCGTGTCTCTGCCAACTCTTCACCCTTTACCTCCCTTGTCTCAACTATTATTTCCGTTGTCGTCACCTCGTGTCTCGTCTCACACGTTTTGGTCTCCCCATTTAATTTTTCCCTTTCGGTCACCGTCACGACCCTCGCCCAACACGCTCCACTCACTATTTTTTCACCCGCCTCCACCGCGGGCCTGTCAGCCGTTGCACCCCCACCCAGCTCGTTTGCTCCCACACGTGGAGTCGCCATTCCCAGCTCCCTGGTCACTGCCTTCATGCCCGCCTGCAGGCATCGGCCCATGTTCTGCGTCTCACCCCGTAGCTCTTTCATTTCTTCTTTCATGTTTGTTTCCATTCCGTTCATTTTTGTATCCATCTTTTCGTTTATTTGTTGTGTATTCGCATCCATCGTCGTTTTCACTTCATTTGTATTTGTATCCATCTTTTCATCCATTTTTTGTGTATTCGCATCCATCTTTTCGTTCATGCCTTTCATTTCGTTCTTCATATTCGCATCCATTTTTTCGATCATTTTCGCATTCATCTTTTCGTTCATTGCCGCCAGCATGGTGAATAGCTGGGCCATGTTGGATGCACTCAGCTGAGCCGTTTCGGCAAGGGTTGGGGAAGGGTCTTGGTGGAGAGGGGGGGGGAGGTGTCATACACCGCGGCCGCTGCCGCACCCACCTCGGGCCCTGGGTTCAGTTGGGCGAGTCCGTGTTCCTGCACAATCAACATTTCCTGCTCGGGGATTCCATCCTGGACCATGGATTCTACACATTCTACATCCATTTCTAATACCCCCGGCTCCCGCTCGCCTTGAGACGCCATCTTGCTTCTCGTGAAGGGTTAATTTGTTCGCTCGTAATTTGGAGGGAATCGGGGTCGCTTCTCTCACCCCTGGACCGATTCCCGTGAATTTCGCTGGAGACAGGAGAGCCTGTTGTCCCGCTCTCCAATACCAGTGCCGCGAGGAGGGCGATGAATTTGCATCCCACTCCTGACACCAGTGTTACGGTTTTCGCGCCCGCCGGCGTGCGACGGCCACGTAACTCGAATCGCGGCACGTCGCCCACCGGACGGACAATCCAGTCGTGACCCTCTCGGACTAACGCCGGGAACCAGTCACGGGTGGACCTTCGGTCTCACCGCGATCGAGCCAATCAGCCCCCGCGTGGGATAGGGTTGCTCGCCAAATTCGAACTACCTAAGTACCCACGCGGAGGGTAGACCGGGCGATCGCACCTCGCCGCAGGTCGACTCGGACACGGGCCACTTGCCGACCCGTTCCGTACTATCAGAATAACCGAGCGGTGTTATCGTCGACCTCGACGGTTCGATTAATTATCGGGCGTATTCAGCCCACTACCAACCCTTTACGTGAAGCAAGATGGGGGTTCAATGGGGAAAAGACGAAGCGAAGCGGAGAACAGTTCAACAATAAAGCACATTTATTCTCGGCACACGGAAGCACACAAATACAATTCCACCAAATGCACACAAAAAAAGAAAACACAATTCCATTTACACAAAAAGCAAATATAAAAGTGAAAACACAGTGCAGAGCTAATACCGACTACCGAGCACACGGCAACACTTATACAATTCTACTTCACAGACGGCGCCGACAACACATACCCAAAACCAAGGAAAAGAAATACCCTCAAGAATGAGGTAGGCCTGGGGCCGAGACCTGGTCGGGCCTACCCGTCTGGTGATGAGACGCGGAGCGGCGATGGCCCCGCAACCCGCGGGCCTCGTGGACAGTGCCTGGCAGGGGGGGGGAACGGGGCCCTCTTGAGTCGCACTATCTCAGGGCGGGGGGAAACAGGAGGGGGGTTGCTGATGCTCGGGGTATAGAGGATCTTTATTATGTGCGACGAGCGCCTCCACCTCGGCCAGGTCGCGCTGCCGGCCTCCCTCGGGCGCGCAGCTCCTTGCACGACGCGAGCACCCTTCGTCCGACTCGCCGCCTCTCCACAGCTCGTCCCCTCCGTTCCGACTCCAACGCACACGACGAGCAGCTCCACCTCCCGCGAAGTCTTGACTCTCTGTTCCGACTCCTTCGCCTCGGTTCCGACTCCTTCGCTCCCGTTCTGCTGACTCTTTCGCTCCGACTTTTACTACTCCTTTGACTGACGAACACCGTCCTTTTATCCCCCCGTAACTTCGCCTTTGACCCCTCCCTTTGACCTTTCAACTCGCTCCCCCATTGGCCCGAGAAAAAGTGGGCGTGAAGGCTTTTGATCCACAAATTTGCATATATCGATCGCCCTGGGGGGCGGGCCACTCCGCCCCTCGCTCACCGATTGGACGGCAAAAAGTGGGCGTGTGTCGTTTTGGATCCGTTTTTGAAGCAGAAAATCCGTGATTTTGTACACGCTGTTCAACGTGCGCCCTACACGAGTCCAGCATCGGTGCCCATGAGTGGCGCGAGATGACGGTGATGCGATGGTGGCGAGTTGCGACGGTAAAGGTCATGGCGGTTGTGGTGAAGCGGCGTTGTGGTTGGTGGTTGTTGTTGTGGTTGTGATGGTGGCGATTGGTCCAAAATAAAGATAGTAAAAGAAAAACGGCTATCCTGAAGAGTCGCAGCACGTATAAATGACATGTATTCCCACTAGACAACGGGTTTGGGCCTAACTACACATGCACTTACCGAGATACCTCACCTAAGGGACCTGAATGGTGGTTTGCGAATCTGGTAACCACAACAATATATATATATATATATATATATATATATATATATATATATATATATATATATATATATATATATATGTGTATTTATGTATATATTTATATATTTATGTATGTATTTGCACATGCATTGATCATCGGGTAATGAACGTGATGGAAAATATTTATTTTCCATACGATGTTAATTGTATATTTTTCTATAATTATTCAGTCTGTCTTAAACATGTTAAAACACTCATAAGAAATTACAGGCCAATTGATTTACCCCATCAGTGTCCGAATCATTGCAACCCTTCTTTTCCTGTGTTTGTTGTACTTAAACATTGCAAAAATTACAGTTTTCTTTCAGACATGTGACTACTAATTATCATGTGACAATTGAAGGGTAAGTCCGGTTGGGATGTATGTGGTATTGAAATATGCGCAAGAGCCGAGAGAAATAAAATCAAGAGAGGAGAAATGGAAATTCTTAGCAGTTGCGAAAAGATTGTGAAAAGTGTCGGGGTGGGGGGGGGGTGGCTCCCAGCCTCCCTCTCCCCCCCATTGCAGTTTGAGTTAACATTATGATATCTGCTTGGGCACCACCCTCAATATTCCTGGATGCATATGATCAGCCCTCGAGCTTTACCCTTCCTCTATTTTTTCACTGTTTCTTAACCTCCTCTACTCCTTCCTGGATCTCCTCACAAAGCCGTTCCTCACCCTGACATGTCAAAAGATTCTGTCAACTATTTGCAATTCCCCTGACTTGTGAATAACCCTTCCTTACTGACGAGTTCATTCTTCCAAAACTGCAGACAGGTAATTACCTCAGAATTGTGGTATTTTGGTGTGACTTTTAATACCCCCTCCAATATCTTTTTTACATGGAGAGAATTGGGGTCATCCCCTCCACCAGAGTACAACCACCAGTTTTTAACTCATTTCAGGAATGCATAGATGTTGAAAACACACACACACACACACACACACACACACACACACACACACACACACACACACACACACACACACACACACACACACACACACACACACACACGTTAAAGTGTGCTTGTTCTTATGTGAATGTTGAAGTCATAACCTGCCTTCTTGATTTCATCACGAACCAATCTCACCTTGCTGTTGCTCAATGGGCTTACACCTGCCTTTACTTCCTGTCCTGTCCTGTACCATACCCAAGGTAGCTCGGGATTGTATCCTGTACCTAAAGGAGCAGTATGCTGAGCCTGAGACCTTCCTCCCTTTGGACCTTCTCAAGGTTTGCCTTCCTTTTGTTGCAAAAAGACTGTGCACATGACAGCGGTTTTGCTGGTGGCATGTGAATACCGATGTGCAGTGAAGGTGCGCGTGCGCGCGCGCGCTCGCACACACACACACACTCACACCAAGTTAATTTTATGTTTGCTTGCTGATTGGGGTTTCTCAGTGTTTAACCCCATTTATCGTTTTCACCGTCGGATGTTTATAGCAGCCTGTGCCATTTGTATTTAGCCCATCATTTTGCTTTGCAGGTGCCTTCGTTGGACGAAAAGCTTCGCGAGATCGAAGGAGTGAAACTGGTGTTCGATGTGATTCGTTTTAAGCCTCCCGAAATTCGCCGTGCGGTGCTCTTTGCCTGCGGGAACACGTTGATGTGCGACACCATGGAGGATGCAAAGCATATCGCCTTCAGCAGCACATACAGGAGGAGGGTTAGCTCCACCGCTGATGATTTTATAACTTTACATCAAGGTTTGCACACACTTTGCAAAAAGTAGGGAACTTGCTGCAGTTACCACGATGAGGTATAGTGAGGGATTAATCATGAAATGGATTTGATTTCACACTCGGGTACTGGACATTGGGCTGGCAGGATGGCCTCGGGAGGTGCGCACACTCACCTCTAAGCCATCTCACCTGGGTTTGAATGCCCACCCAGCTATAGGCAGTCATCCCCGTGTTTCACAGGCAGGGTGATTCATCAATGTGTGTGCTGTTCCTCGGATGGACGTTAAACTGGGAATCCCATCCACCAGCATTAGTTGGTGGATGTTTAAGATCCCACGGTGTCCTTCGTGAAGAGTATGCGAGCTATCGCCAGCACCACAGACAAATTACAAATTCCTGCCCTGACTTCCTGAGTTGGAGTGGAAACGCGTTCAGGATTGTAACTGCTTCGGCAGCACGAACGCTCTTCATTGGGCATGGTGCATGATTATGGTATTAAACTTTCCATGAGGTTCAAACGAATTGTTCTATATCGGGGTATGGCCATACGGAACAAGGTTCCTTCAGTGAGAGAACTGTTGGGGTCCAGTAACTCTCTCTGGCATGACGATGATCCCAAATCAACCAATGCATGCTTGAAGAGGAAGAATCCAAAGGTGCCTTTTCGACCCTGTCAACCTCCCGACCTAAACCTCATGCAGATGTCGTGGGAGAAGGCTGGGACACGAGGTAAGCGAAGGTTAGGTTAGGTTTGGGAGCATGCGCCGAAGCAGCGCGTCGCTGCGATCTCTTTCCGTCGGTACTCCAGGGGCCTCCGTCTGGCCATCCCCCAGGCAGATGTCTTGCCCATTCCTATCTCCCTGAGATGCCGATCAACCTGCTACAACCATGAGGCACGCTTGTGTCCCGTTGGCCTTCTCCATTCACGACGCTCCCTCACAGAGAATCTGGTGAGCAGGATCAGCATCAAGAAAATGAGACACATGTCCATACAGCCCCAGCTGACACTCACGGACTATACAGGTAAAAATCTCATTTGAGTCTCTCAAAAATCGCTCGTTGGACACAAAGTCCGATCAGCGATAGCCAAGGATTCTTTGAAGAGACCTGTTACCAAAGAAATTATGTTTCCATCTCAGATCCCTGGTCAGAGTCCAAGTCTCACATCCTTAGAGCAAGACTGGAAGCACCAAGGATCTGAAGACTCGGACTTTCGTCCTCCAGCATAGGTCCCGACAGCGCCACACCCCATGATCCAGTGAATTCATGATTCCCCAGGCCTGACCCAGATATCTGTTGACCTCCAGCTCACAACCTGCCGAGACATGAATGTCACTGCCAAGGTATGAGAATCTCCCCGTGACATCAACATCCTCACGACAAACAGGAACAGACAAAATGGCAGCATCCAATATGTCATTGAAAGCCTGGATATTTGTTTTGACCTGGGAAAGCAGTAGTCCCAGCCGCTTCGATTCCTCATTCAGTGCCTCGAGGGCCCCTACAAGGACCTCCAGTGTTTCCGCAGGGATGACTGCATCATCTGCGAAATCAAGGTCTGAGATCTTGACAATCCAAGCGATGCACCGCAGCTTAATCTCTCCGACATCTTCCCCAGAATCCAGTCCATGCAAGCGTTGAAGAGGCCAACACACCCTGACGAACTTCAGTTAACAAATAGTAGTAAGTCGGAGATGGAACCACCAAATCTGAGAGCACTCTCTGTCCCAGAGTATAGTTCAGAAATCGGATCAATCAACTTTGGTGGCACCCCGCGAAGACTGAGAATCCTCCAGAGGGCATCCCGATTCACTGAATCAAATGCTTTGCGGAGATCAACATCGGCTGCGAGCAGCCCATGCCAAAACTCTCATCTATGTTCGGTGAGGCCTGGAGAGCAAGGTTACGGTCAATCGTTGACTTCTTTGGTGTAAAGCCTGTGACTGCTCTGGGCGCTGGTGCTCAAGCAGATGGTGGCGAACCCTATGAAGAATTATCCGAGCCAAGTCCTTTCCTGGCACTGAGAGCAGCATCGCTGCTTGGTAGTTGTTGCAGTCCTGGTGATCACTCTTTCCTTTCCTGAGGAACAACAAGGCCACTCTTCCAATCAGTTGGGATGATGCCTGTGTTCCAAACAGAGCACAGAATTGCATGTAATGACACTAGTACAGCATTTCCACCAGCGTTGAGAAGTTCAGCATGCCATAGATCCCTGGGGCTTTTCCCCTTTCAACTGGTTCACCATAGCCTGTGTTTCCACAAATGAAGGCAGTTCATAGTTGATTGGAGGGTCAGTAATAGTGATAGTTAAACCCCTGACGTCCAATGCAACGGCTGGTGAATCAGCCTGGTACAGCCACTCAAAGTAACCGGCCCAGCGGACCTTCAATTTGTACTCATCTGACAACAGCCTACCACCCTCCGCTCCGACTGCAGTACATCGAGGAATGGGCTTGGAGGAACTCGATGCATAAATTATTTGAAGCAGGATGACAATCGCTTGTCCACAGGTGATGCTCTACCCCTTCACAGATTACTCGCACTCACCCTCAGTTTTATGTATGTACAGTTTTATGCCTCAGCAGTACAATGGGCTAACAATCCCATTCGATAGATGCTTTAAAATGGGAGATAATTAACAGTATGACGACACTCTGAGCAGTACCACAAGTAAAGGAACATCATACAAGGTGCTGGATGTCATGTTTATGATTTGCTCTATTTATTGCCGATTCTTGTCTCACAACATGTTGTGCATTTGGCTTTTGAGCTGTCTGCTCAAAATTTAATTGACGACCTGACTATAAACTGCCTGATTGGTGCTTCACAGTCAGTGTCGTACCACAAAGTACACCTTCCCTCGGATGGACGTCACATGTGCTAGTATTGGTTGCTTGACATTGAAGATCCTCCGGTGTCCTTTATGAAGAGTAGCCAAGTTATCATCAGCATCCAGAACAACTTAGAAATTCCTGCTCAAATCACCGTCGCTAGAATGTCAGGCTGGGCTGGTTTGTTCGTGGGCGGATGGGCCAAACTTTCCCCAATCGACTCAACAAGAAGGTGGTGGTACCTGCTTTGTGTGGAGTTATTCCTAAAATTGCTTGGTCCTTTTTATACCTCTCTAGTCCTCAAATTTCAACATGGAAATTTGGGTGGGTGACTGGAATGTCTTATCCCTCAGAGAGGATGATCACCTGTCTCTTAACAAATTGCTTGATGGTCAGTAGTAGCAAACACAATGAGGTAGTATTATGTCGAGTACTACTATTGTCAGGTTAGGCCAGATCAGATCTGTGACTTGCTCCAGGTATCATGTAAACCTGTACTAACCTGTTTCATGGTCGGGTTGTCGGCACCGAAACCATCTCCCCCACCAGGTTTTCTGGTGAGGAGGGTGTATGATATGAACACCCAGCAGGATTAAAAACAAAACCTGTTTAAAGGGTGGGAGGAGCTCCTTGTGAGCCAACGGCCATCCCTATCAAGTGCCCAACTGTGTCTGCAGATGTCTTCCTGCAGTTGGGTTACTCTTTTTAGGAGGTTGGTGGCAGGATTTGCACTCTGGCTAATGTAAAACCCTTCACTCCACAAAACGCAAGAAAACCGAAAAAAATGAAAACCCACCTCCTGTGCAGCTTCCCTCCACAGGGCAGCTCAATGGATGATGGGATTGGGGCAAATCCTTTGTGACCCCTACTCTTTGATGATAGCAGGAAAACCACGGGTGGGGTAACCTTCCCGGGTCAGATTGCGGTAGTGTGTAGTGGAATGGTGCTGAGGTGTCACCCACCAGACTGCGGTCTCCTCGGTTTATCTTGAGGCGGTCCCTTCGGGTGGGTGCCTGGAATGTCCTATCGCAAAGAGAGGATGATCACCTGTCTGTTATCATTTGAGGTCAAGCATTTGAGCATCGGTACTGCTGCACTCTCTGAGGTTCAGAGACCGAATAGTGGCGAGATCATGGCGGGTGGTAACACCTACTATTGGTGTGGTTGCTCTGATGGTTACCATGCCCAAGGAGTTATTGTAGCTGTGTCCATGAAGCTGATTCCAATGGTAATTGAGGTAACACCGGTCAACAAGCGTTTTATGAGACGAAGGATTCGTCACTCCTTGGGTGTCGTTTCTCTTGTCTCTGTATGTGCTCCGACTGAGGCGAGTGATCTCACCGTGAAGGACGCATTCTATGCCACGCTCGAATATGTGGTTGATCAGTGCCCCAGGTGAGATACACTTCTTGTCTTGGGGAATTTCAATGCATCGACTGGAACTGATAGGGATGGTTATGAGACATGTGTTGGTCCCCATGTGTCTGGAACTATGAACCAGAATAGCACTAAGTCCCTTGACTTTGCAAGAAGTCAAGGACTTAGGGTGGCTGGTTCATGGTTTCAGCGCTCACAGGCTCATCACTTGACTTTGTATTCACAGGGCCGGATTTAGGCATGGGCAAGCTGGGCAGTTGCCCAGGGGCCTCCACAACCAGGGGGCCTCCACATATTTCATGAAAAAAAAAATTGTAAGGAAAAATGTATTTGTGAGTGCCTGAATGGTAGTTGGTAGTGAGTGGAACAGATACAAGATTTTCATCTTATCTCATTCTCTATTTTATAGAGAAGTCAGTTGACTGCTATGGGAGTATGGGACTTTGCACATCTCTTTACTATTATTATCCTCAAATTTTTCAGGTTGCATTTATGGTCTTTGCATTTTTTAGGGTACTTTAATAGTTAGCTTACGTTTGGTTAACCCGGCCTTAGCCGTTTGCACTTTGCACTACAAAACTGTTGAGGTATATTCGGCTCACATCATGGCGAGAAATAGTGGACACGCATGCGTGTCATGCGTGCTCACTTGTATCTTATGTGTACAGATATCTTATGTGAGACTGAGATTAATTAGATTTACATCGGGAACATTCAAATTTGTCTTCATCGAATCATCAATTTTGACGTAAACAACTAGTTTCAATACGATACAAATATTCTAAAATATTGTAAGCAAACTGTTTTCGATGTACAGATGAACAATCGCCATTTTTTAATGCATGAATCAATTCTTCTTGTAACCCCCCCCCCTCCCCGGGCAACCCCGGGGACAATGCAGAAAATCAAATTCCGGGGGTGGCCGGTGGGAAATTGTTTTATTAATTTTGTTCCGGGGGTATAGGGCGGGGATGCAAGGAGACGGAGTCTGTTAACTAAAGTATTCGTATTCAAAATGGCGACGAATTAATTGCAACTTTCATTTGAAAGATTTCTCAGGTAAACGGTAAACCTTGTGAGTTTGTTGGTGTGTCTGGTTGGAAAAACAAATTGGAAAAGTTGAAGACTGTTTAAGTTAATTTACATTTGAATTTGAAACTTTTGCAACTGGTAAGGAAGCTTTTACAGCCTAGTTTATTTAATAAGATTTTAAGAATAGTTAATGATTAAAACAATTTTTTATTTTTGGATTGAAAAGTATTTTCTACAATTTTTAAATTTAAGTTTATTGTGTTGGACTTTGTTACACTATTTATGACTATTAAATGCAAATATTTAAATTTTCGCAAACAAAAATAAACACAAATTTTCTTGCAGGAATGAGTTGAATGGACAGGCACAAAGGTCCACGACATTTTGCAAGTGTTGCTGCAAAGAGGAAAGTATCCAAGGAACGTACTGAAAGAGAAGCTCAAGAACTTGCAAAAACACGTCGAATGACTGAATTCTTCACTGAGTTCACTCGTCCATCAGCTTCAGAAGCAGACAGTGCTTCACCTTCAAATTCAAAACAACCAGATCAGGCACCTGCTGCAGAGACACCAGCCTCATCTTCATCCGGCCTGTCTACAGTAGAAAATGACCAGAATGTCGAGAAGACGGACACTGCTTCAAAGCAAGTGCTTCCAGAATCTCATACAAATACACAGGTTGATGACATCAGCTTATGGCCAGAGCATATGACGAAATCCTTTATTGACTATTGGGCTGTCAAAGGTGCTGAGGATCTCCACCACAGTGATGTCAAGTCTTTGGATGCTAAATCAGCAATACAAAAAGGTGCAAATATTGTTATTCGGAAATGTTCACCAGCTATGTTTGAGCAACAAAATCGAAATGGGGAAGTTGTAATACGTTCTTGGCTTTGTTTTTCACCAGCAAATAGTCGAGTCGACTGCTTCTTTTGCAAGCTACTGGGTGTTGCAAGATCCCAATTCACACATGATGGATTCTGTGACTGGAAACACACTAATGATCGACTTGGTGTCCATGAACAATCAAAAGACCACATTCAAGCAGTTTTGTCAGCAGCAAGTCGTGCAAAGAAAGCTGGACGTGTAGACTCTGAACTTGCACAAGAAGCAGATCGAACTGAGCAATATTGGCGCAGTGTTCTAAAGCGAATGGTCAGTGTGCTTAAATTTGCATGTGAATGAGGCCTCGCTCTTCGTGGAGATAACGAAACATTTGGATCGCCTCATAATGGAAACTACTTGGGAATACTAGAGCTTTTGGCTGAATGTGATTATTTCCTCAAACAACACATCCAGAATCATGCAAATCGGGGCAGTGGTCATTCAAACTATTTGTCTTCCACCATCTGCAAAGAACTTGTCAGACTAATGGGCAATCAAGTTCTGAATGAAATCATTTCATGCAAAAAACTGTCAAAATACTATTCAGTTTCTCTTGATTCCACAGCTGATGAAGGGCATATTGATCAACTAACTCTGATCTTCAGATGCATGGAGAATGATACACCAGTTGAGAGATTTGTGAAGTTCTTGCCAAATCAAGGACACAAGGCTCAAGAAATGTTTGAAGGATTGATGAAATTCCTTGCAGACCATGACGTTGACATTCAGAATTGTCGTGGGCAATCATATGATAACGCCTCAGCAATGAGTGTAAGATACAATGGTCTTCAAGCTAAAGTGGCAGCTGAAAACCATCATGCAGTTTGGATACCCTGTGCTGGACATTTACTTAACCTAGTTGGACAAGCAGCAGCTGAATGTTGTCAAGCAGCTGTGGCATTTTTTGACTTCCTCGAGGAAATTTATGTGTTCTTCACAGCTTCCACACAGCGTTATGAAATTCTTATAGACTCACTGAAGAATGTGGAATCTGGTCCTTTATCTGTGCCAAAGAGGGTTTCTACGACACGATGGTCCTGTCGATCCGATGCAGTAAAAGCACTCGTCCAAGGATATCACCCAATCCGTGAAGCACTTGCCAAAATAGCAAGAGATGAAAATGAGATGTCCAAATCACTTTCTGAGGAAAACGGTCTCCACGACAGGAAGTGTAACCTGAAGACTGGCATCTATGCTGTTTTTCGGCATGACATTCTTGACAGAGTTAACGCCACAAGTCGCATGTTGCAAGATCCAAAACTTGATCTGAACGCAGCAGTAGCAATGTTGAAATCTTTGAAATGTTTTGTATGTGAAAAACGACAATGCTTTCATGTTTATGAGGAGAAGGGAAAGGAGATGTCTGGAACTGATAATAATGTGCAGACACACAATCGTCAACGAAATGTGCGCCTCAATCCATTGGATTATGGATGATCACAAGAAGCTACACTCTCACTGTCTGAAAAATTTCGAGCTCAGAATTTTCTTCCAGTAAATGATCAGTTTCTGAGTTCATTGGAGCAACGATTGGAAGCCTATGAGAACACCTGTTCTCTTTTCGGTTTCTTGCGTAAACTGGAATCACTGGACTGCGATGAAATCGAAGCAGCTGCAGCAAAATTGGTTGCTGAGTACAAGGATGATCTGGATCAAACACTTGGTGTTGAACTTGTGCAGTTTGCAGCCTTCCTCACTCATTTCCTGGAATATGAAGATGACAAGATAGGAGATAACATTTCCTTTACAAACTGTTGATGGACAAGAAAGTTGCGGATACATTTCCAAATGTCGAGATAATGGCACCGATGTACTTGGTGCTCATGGTCACAAACTGTTCTGGAGAACGTTCATTCAGTAAATTGAAGTTCATCAAGAACAAACTACGTACTACAATGTGTCATGATAGGCTCAGTCACCTGGCCTTGATGAGCATTGAATGTGGCATTCTCAGAGAGATTGACTTCGCCAAATTGATCCAAGACTTTGCAAGGGTGAAGTCTCATAAAGTGCCTGGTGGGTCTCATCAGTGGTCTGTAAATATAGGTATTGGGTACTGTACTAGATTGTAGATTCAATGATTGATCATTATTGACCTGCTTGCTTATTCACTACACTATTCAGATTCTTTACACTTGAAACATGGGAACTTCCAACTTCGTAGATTCTGAAAGTTTGATCATGATGTTTAAAGATGTGCCTGCTTGCTTATTCAAATTCTTTATGCTTGAAACATAGGAACTTTGCAGATTCTTATAATCTTATAGATTGATCATGATGTTTATAGATGTACAGTGGGGAGAACAAGTATTTGATGCACTGCCGATTTTGCAGGTTTTCCCACTTACAAAGCATGTAGAGGTCTGTAATTTTTTATCATAGGTACACTTCAACTGTGAAAGACGGAATGTCAAACAAAAATCCTGAAAATCACATTGTATGATTTTTAAATAATTAATTTGCATTTTATTGCATGAAATAAGTATTTGATCACCTCCCAACCAGTAAGAATTCCGGCTCTCACAGACCTGTTAGTTTTGTCGTTAAGAAGCCCTCCCAGTCTCCACTCATTACCTGTATTAACTGCACCTGTTTGAACTCGTTATCTGCATAAAAGACAGCTGTCCACACTCAATCAGACTCCAACCTCTCCACAATGGGCAAGACCAGAGAGCTGTCTAAGGACATCAAGGACAAAATTGTAGACTTGCACAAGGCTGGGATGGGCTTTAGGACAATAGGCAAGCAGCTTGGTGAGAAGGCAACAACTGTTGGTGCAATTATTAGAAAATGGAAGAAGTTCAAGATAAGTCAATCTCCCTCGGTCTGGGGCTCCATGCAAGATTTCACCTCGTGTAGCCTCAATGATCATGAGAAAGGTGAGGGATCAGCCCAGAACTACACGGCAGGACCTGGTCAATGACCTGAAGAGAGCTGGGACCACAGTATCAAGGAAAACCATAAGTAACACACTACGCCATCATGGATTAAAATCCTGCAGTGCACGCAAGGTCCCTCTGCTCAAGCCAGCACATATCCAGGCCCATCTGAAGTTTGCCAATGACCATCTGGATGATCCAGAGTAGGAATGGGAGAAGGTCATGTGGTCTGATGAGACCAAAATAGAGCTTTTTGGTTTAAACTCCACTCGCCGTGTTTGGAGGAAGAAGAAGGATGAGTACAACCCCAAGAACACCATCCCAACCGTGAAGCATTGAGGTGGAAACATCATTCTTTGGGGATGCTTTTCTGCAAAGGGGACAGGACGACTGCACCGTATTGAGGGGAGGATGGATGGGGCCATGTATCGCGAGATCTTGGCCAACAACCTCCTTCGCTCAACAAGAGCATTGAAGATGGGGCGTGGCTGGGTCTTCCAGCATGATAACGACCCGAAACACACAGCCAGGGCAACTAAGGAGTGGCTCCGTAAGAAGCATCTCAAGGTCCTGGAGTGGCCCAGCCAGTCTCCAGACCTGAACGCAATAGAAAATCTTTGGAGGGAGCTGAAAGTCTGTGTTGCCCAGTGACAGCCCCGAAACCTGAAGGATCTGGAGAAGATCTGTATGGAGGAGTGGGCCAAAATCCCTGCTGCAGTCTGTGAAAACCTGGTTAAGAACTATAGGAAACGTCTGATCTCTGTAATTGCAAACAAAGGTTTCTGTACCAAATATTAAGTTCTGTTTTTCTGATTTATCAAATACTTATTTCATGCAATAAAATGCAAATTAATTATTTAAAAATCATACAATGTGATTTTCAGGATTTTTGTTTGAGATTCCATCTTTCACAGTTGAAGTGTACCTATGATAAAAATTACAGACCTCGACGTGCTTTGTAAGTGGGAAAACCTGCAAAATCGGCAGTGTATCAAATACTTGTTCTCCCCACTGTACATTTTTATTCAGATTCTTTGCTCTTGAAAAATATACTTTATGGATGACTGTAAATATATATGTCTTGTCACCTTTTTAGTATTCTAAGGTCGGGTGGGCCTCCACTACTGAAGGCTGCCCAGGGGCCACCACATGTCTAAATCTGGCCCTGCGTATTCAAACGCTGGCGATGTGGCAAAGGATTTTGACCACGTGCTCGTTGATGGTCACTGGAGGATGATCCAGAACTGCAGGGTCTTCTGGAGTGCTCAATTCCTCAATACCAACCACAGGCTTGTGGTGGCAACTCTGAAGTTGCAACTTAAATCCAGGGGAATCGTACCATCCTAACCAAGGCTGGATGTTGGCAAGCTCAAGGATGAGAGGATAGCTGAGGAGTTTGCAAATGGGCTGTGGGAATTTGGGGGGCCTAAGTGCTTTGAGGAATCCTGAAAATTGTTGAGTGCCTTCAAGACCACCATCCTTGATGTTGTCGGTGGATGTCTTACGGTGTGGTGAAGAATAATTTTGTCTCAAGGGACAATGAATACCATTAACCAGTCGCACGGCCAGGCTTAATGCCAGAGCTGAGTTGTTTAGGGAGTTGAGGCGTAAAACTGCACATACGCTGAGGGTGGACAAGGAGGCCTATGGGCGAGGAATCTGTGAGCGGTGTAGAGCATCACCTGTGGTCAAGTGATTCTCATCCTGCTTACAGGGGAATTTGTGCATTGTGTTCTTCCAAGCCCACGCCTCGGTGTACTGCAGTTAGAGCAGAGGGTGGAGGGCTCTTGACAGAGGAGGCCGAAGTGAAGGCCTGCTGGGCCGGTTATTCGAGCAGCTGTACCAGGCTGATCCACCAGCTGTTGAGTTAAATATCAGCTGTGTTACTATCCATATTGCTGACCCGCCAATCAACTGTAGTCCACCTTTGCTTTTGGAAACACAGGCTGCGGTTAACCGGTTCAAATGGGGTAAAGCTCCTGGGATCTGTTTGCATCCATGCTGAACTTCTCAAGGCTGGTGGAAATTCTGTACTCATGTTGTTGCATGCAGTTCTGTGCTCTACCTGGAACCCAGGCATCATCCCAACTGACTGCAAGAGGGGTCTTGTTGTCCCTCGATGGAAAGGGAAGGGTGATCGCCCTTCCCTTTCCAACTACTGAGGGGTGATGCTGCTCTCAGTGCCGGGCAAGGTATTGGCTCGGATAATTATTGAGAGGGTTCGTCAACATCTGCATGAGCACCAGCATCCAGAACATTTAGGCTTTACACCAAAGAGGTCAACGATTGACCGGATCCTTG
This sequence comes from Eptatretus burgeri, assembly GCF_056783735.1. Taxonomy (NCBI): domain Eukaryota; kingdom Metazoa; phylum Chordata; class Myxini; order Myxiniformes; family Myxinidae; genus Eptatretus; species Eptatretus burgeri. Next base: position 156,088,036 of record NC_140962.1, on the reverse strand, counting down.
CTCTTCTGATCCTCACCAAATGCAGACGAGAGTTTCGGCAGGGGCTGCTTGCAGCCTATGTTGTTTTCTGTAAAGCGTTTGATTCAGTGAATCGGGTTGCCCTCTGGAGGATTCTTAGTCTTCATGGGATGCCACCAAAACTGATCGATCTGATGTCTGAACTACACTCTGGTACTGAGAGTGCTGTGAGATGTGGTGATACCATTTATGACATTTCCAGTTGTTACTGGAGTTCATCAGGGGTGTGATCTGGCCCTCACACTTTTCAGCATTTGTATGGACTGGATTCTGGGAAAATGTCGGAGAGATCAAGCTTTGCTGCATCGTTTGGGAATGTCAAGATCTCTGACCTTTATTTCACAGATGCAGTCATCTTTGCGGAGACTGGAGATCCTTTGGGGGGCCCTCAGGGTGCTGAATGAGGAGTCTGAGCCGCTGGATTTACATGTTTTCTCTGTCAAAATTAAGATCCACATTTCAATGACATCTTGGATGCTGCTGTCTTCTTTGAACTTGTTTGTGGTGAGGATGTTGAGGTCAGGGAGAGATTCACTTCCCTGGCAGTGATATTCATGTCTCTGCTGGCTGTGAGCCAGAAGTCAACAGACGTCTGGGTCAGGCCTGGGGAGTCATGGATTCACTGGATCATAGGGTGGGGTGCTGTTGGTACCTGTGTAGGACTACGAAAGTCCGAGGGAGCCTCGTGAGTGGAGGAGGCCAATGGGCCGACCATGTGCCTCGTGGTTGCACCAGGTTGATAAGCATCTTAAGGAGATAGGGATGTGCCAGGCATCTGCCTGGGGGATAGCCAGGCGGAGGCCTATGGAGTGCCAGTGGAAAGTTGACGTAGCGACGCGCTGCTCCGGTGCATGCTCCCATACCTGACTTGACCTGATCAGCCGACAAAGATGCCGGAGGCATTATGTTTTCAAATTGTCCATCCGTGTGTCCATGATCAGTTTTTCGCTGCTGCGATAACCAAAGAACGGCTGAAGTGGTACGAGTAAAACTTGGTACAAGTATGTATAATGATGTGTACCGAAACTGATTAGATTATGGGATCAAAAGGTCAAAGGTCATGCCATGTAAAAATGTGATATTTGAGAACAGCTGAAGGGATTTAAATCAAACTTGTTACAAGTATGTATAAAAGATGTAATAATGTGGGTGAGGGGGTGGGGGGAGGGCATATCTGTCGACGACGTGACGTTCTGGTTCTTCTTCATTATGATTCCTGAAATCTGCTCAAATGGCAAACTTTAAAAAGTTATCATCCTTGATTTTCATTGTACTTATCCTTATGCTTTCTTGCATGTTGTTCCAGGCCGTGTCTTTGGATGGGACGTTGTTTGATAAATCGGGGATTATTTCTGGTGGAATGAGTGATCTGAGGATGAAGGCCAAACGCTGGGATGACAATTCCATGGAGAAGCTCAAGGAAAAGAAAGAGCTATTGACCGAAGAGCTCAAGGTGATGTGATGTGATGATGGTTGACTCAATGCATGAAGGGTGCATCCCGAGCCTCCTTCCAAATGGTTGGTTTAATTTCCTTGACGGGATTTGAAAAATAACAAATGAGGGTTTGATACTAAAGCAGCCATAACATTGAGTTTTCTGTGTGACGTTTCAGCACAATCGCAATGTTCTACGGAAGGATGCTGAGCTGCGTCAGGTTCACACCCAACTGCACGGCTTGCAGATTAGGTCCAAGTACACACTTAGTGACCAGGAACAAACCAAGCACAAGCTACAATTTTCTATGCAGGTGTGGACTTGGTTGAAATGTTAACGGTGACAGGAATTTATATCAGGTGTAATGAAGAACTAGTCTTGCTGGTGAAGAAAGCCCGGTGTTGATCTTTGTCGGCGGACAGGTAGAACGACGGAAGTAATTGATGGAACATTGATCGAGATGTCATGCTCCTTGCTTCCCAAAGCGGTTAGCATACCTCAATCTGCCTTATGTTGACTACATCCATTATATGAAAAATGGATCGGGAATTGTGGAGGATAATGAACAGGGCGTTGAATGAGTCCCAGATTAGCCATCTTTCAGTCCAACCTCATGGACACTGGCACAGACATTGTTTTCCATGATTATAGAGATTAGTAAAAACATATTTAATAAACTATTGAACCCACACTTGATTGTATTTGCAGGAGGTTGCCAGGCTTGAGACAGAGTTCTTAAACGTTGCTCCACACCTGAGTGAGATACAAGAGAACATAAGCTGTCAGGAGATTGAAATCATGAAACTGAATGACCACAATAACCAGGTTTGTCCAGGTTTATTTATTACTCGTCAAAAAACACACAAACCACAGCAAGCACAGTGGAAATGTGATACGTGTTTTGAACTGGATCGCTACTTGAAGATCTGACAGTTAGCCGAGTAATTGGATGTCATCACCCAATAATTTACATTTGCGATGCAAACTACATCGATCAGTCAGGGATTGCAAACCCTCGCCCAGACTTGTTTTGTTTGGTGTATTGTGTTTGGTTCTGTGTTTGTGTGGTGTGTTGACACATTGATGATGTGGGCTTATGTTTATACGATTTCCAAACACACCTTTTCTGTTTTATTGCATAAGATTCAAGCTTCGATTGTATGTACTTTATAGATGTACTCACGTTCCGATAGTTCATACTTTATTGACATACGCACGTTTCTCATTGTACATACTTTATAGAACAAGGAAAAAATGTGTCCAAGAGCCGCGTCCTAAAGGCAACAAGGACAAATGTGTCCAAGAGCCGCGTCCTAAAGGCAACAAGGACAAATGTGTCCAAGAGCCGCGTCCTCAAGGCAATAACAACAACTTCCGTTATTTCGTCACATACCTTGATGGAGCCAATAGCGAGACCCGTCATGGAGGCTCCTGTTCATGACGAGAAAATCGTGTATTTACGAAATTACAACACATTAAATGGAATGATCTCTAAATAGTAACGTGAACTTTTCGAAACAAAAGCAAATGTCTGAATATATTTAAAAGTTGATGATAGACGCTCTCAAAAGGCACCCTCAATGCGAGGATGTGTACAGGTGTTTAGTATTTAAGGAGATCAGGATCCTGTATATAAAAGAGCCGAGTCCTAAAGGTTTTGTCTTCACCAGAAGAAGAACAACAACAAGAAGAAGAACAACGCGGAGCTCTCTTCGCTAGCGTTCGCTACGCGAGACGCAGCTAAAGAAAAACACCTTCCTAATGGCATGTACTTAATGGGATAGCACCTTTATAGATGTATGTGCCTTCTAGTAGTACGCACTTTATAGACTTGCTTGGTTGGAAAAAAGAAAAAAGGATAAGGTGAAAAATTGGCTACCACCAGGTGGAATTTGTGAGCTCCATTAGTTCATTAGGTGCGCTCAGACAGACAAGAAAAAGATGTCATGCAGAGCACGAGACTTGCAAATCCACCCCCCTCTGCAAAGGTTGCCATAGATACATCAAATTGTCTATTTCATTAAAATTAAAATTGACAATTTTAATCAAAGCTCAGGTGAATCGGATGAAAATTGATTATTTCTCAGATTGAAATTGATGATTTCGAAGTTTGACCTTGAATTGACCTCTTGACCTCGTTGGTTTCCAAATTAATTGATACACTGCAATTGCTGCTTAATTTCCAGGTTGATTGGATGAAAATTGATGATTTTTCAGATGAAATTTGATGATTTTAGCTTGACCTTGAGTTGAGCTTTTGACCTCAAATGGTTGCTTTCCCAATTCAGTGCTGGACTATGCAAATCCTGTTCAACTTTCAAGTTAATCGGATGAAAAATTACTTTTATAAATTTGACTTTAAGATGACCTTTGACCTCAAAATTAATATGCTTCTCAGTTGAGACTCCCCATTCAACTTGGTAAAATTTCATGATGATCGGTTTCGAATTGTGACCTGTAGGCGATTGACAGACAAACACGAAAAAGACGTGTGGAGCACGATATTCCATAAACCTTACAAAAAACAAATTTGACTTCAAAAATAATTGGTGGTTGAATTAAATTACCAAATAGGCAACTCCTCTTCAAATTTCAAGCCAATCTGATGGAAATTGACAATTTTAGAAATTCGGCCAATGTCGACCTTTTGGCCTTGAACTCAACAATAATTGGTTGAATTCAGTGACCTGAACTATAAATCCTCTTCAAATTTCAAGTCAATCGGATGAAAATTGTGGATTTTAGAAATACCACCTTAGTTGTTGACCTTGGCCATATGTTGACCTCAAAAATAATTGACTGGTGGAATTCAGTGACCTGCAACATAAATCCTCTTCAAATTTCAAGTGAATCGGATGAAAATTGAGGATTTTAGAAATCTCACCAAATTTGTTGACCTTTTGGCCGCGGTTCACATCAAAAATAATTGGTGGTTGAATTCAGTAAGCTGATATGAAAATCCTCTTCGACGTTGAAGTCAATTGGATGAAAAATGACGATTTTAGAAAGATGACCTTTGACCTCAAAATCAACAGGCTTCTCCGTTGAGACTACCTCTACAACTTGGTCAAGTTTCATGACGATCGCTTTGGAATTGTGACATGTAGGCAATTGACACAGATAGACAGAATACCAAAATCAGGTCAGGTATGGGAGCATGCACCGGAGCAGCGCGTCGCTGCGTCCACTTTCCGCCGGTACACCAGAGGCCTCCGTCCGGCCATCCCCAAGGCAGATGCCTCGCACATCCCCATCTCCTTGAGATGGTGATCAACCGGCTGCAACCACGAGGCACGTGGTTGGTCCATTGGCCTCCTCCTCTCACGATGCTCCCTCGCTGAGAGAATCTGGTGAGCAGGATCGGTGTCAGGAAAACGAGTCACATGTCCAAACAGCCGCAGCTGAAACTCACAGACTATGCAGGTAACAAATGTCATTGGAGTCTCTCTCAGCAACCACTCGTTGCACACAAAGTCCAACCAGCGATAGACAAGGATTCTCCGAAGAGACCTGATACCAAAGGAATTAAATCTCCATCTCAGATCCCTGGTCAGAGTCCAAGTCTCGCATCCATAGAGCAAGACTGGAAGCACCAAGGACCTGAAGACTTGGACTTTCTTCCTCCTGCACAGGTACCGACAGCGCAACACCCCATGACTCGGTGAATTCATGACTCCCCAGGCCCGACTCAGATGTCCATTGACCTCTGACTCTCAGCCAGCAGAGACATGAATATCACTCCCAAGGTAAGTGAATCTCTCCGTGACCTCAACGTCCTCACCACAAACAGGTACAAACAGGATAGCAGCATCCAAGATATCATTGAAAGCCTGAATCTTAGTTTTGACCCAGGCAACCTGAAATCCCAGCGGCTACGACTCCTCATTCAGCACCTCGAGGGCCCCCAAAAGGATATCCAGTCTCCACAAAGATGACTGCATCATCTGTGAAATCAAGGTCAGAGATCTTGACATTCCCAAACGATGCGCCGCAGCTTGATTTCTCCGACATCCTCCCCAGAATCCAGTTCATACAAGTGCTGAAAAGTGAGGGGCCAGTACACACCCTTGACAAACTCCAGTAACAAATGTAAACAAGAAAATGAGCAATCAGATTGCAAACCCTCACCAGGAATTCTTTTGAGTGGTGAATTTCTACAGATTGTCAGGTAAATCCTATATGGCTGCCAAACCATGTGACCAATGACATTGTTATGTATGTGTGACTCTTTTGCTCATTATGAATAGGCGGTCATATTGTTGTGTGCCGGGGTTCGGTGGCGATAAACGACCACTAGGTGGAGCAGTAGAGTCGTTTCCACCGAACACTCCGGAATTTAGGTCGTGACTCTCGGATAAGTCCGAAAGGTCATGGGTCCCTTAGCGGACCGTCGCCGCCAATATTTTGACGGTGTGGGGTAGTGTTAATTGCCAAATTTCAATATACCTAAATACCCACGTCGTCCAACTACCGGGGAAAACCACACCCTCGACCGACTTTGTCCAAATCGAGTTGCTATCACTGACTCTGATCCGGCGTAACCGAGTGGAAGTTACCAAAGCCGCGCCGGACCAAATGAACAATCCACGGCACGAACGGCCCTACCAATTCGCAACATGCACCATGCTAGGCCAATGGATGAAAGCACAGAAAACGAGCTGGTACATTTAACAGGGGTTTATTTTATAATGGAGGGGGACACAGAGAGCAGAGTTAAACCGAAGAAAAGCAATGCAGGTATGTACAAGGCACTTACACAATTCTACTTAACGGACTGGCGCCACACACAAAAGAACTGGGCTGGCCGGCCTTTATTGAGGCCTCCAGCTCGGAAGGAAAGGCGAGCCGAAGGCCAGGGTCTGGCTTGCACCTGTCTGCCTCGTGCGTTCTACGTCAATCTGGTCGCGTGGCGGGACTCGAACCCACAGCTTTCACGCAGCGCCAAGCACTAGGGATCGCGCTCTCCAACTGGCCACACACCGATCAACCAAGACCAAGGAGAAGATCAGAGACTACGATGACCCAGGACCAGACGAACCAGCCAACACCAAGACCCGCGACCCTCAAGATGACCAACCTCCCCAGTCTGGCGTTCCTTTATATCTTTCTTCTCCGGGGTGAGAATATCGCCATGTGAGGCGGTCTCCACCCTCATTGGCCGGGTGTCGTGGGAAAGTCGCCCTCTGTGGCCATCTCAACCCCCATTTGCCGGGGTGTAGTGGGAAAGTCGCCCTCTGTGGCCATTTCAACCCTCATTGGCCGGGGTGTCATGGGAAAGTCGTCCTCTGTGGCCATCTCAACCCTCATTGGCCGGGGTGTCGTGGGAAAGTCGCCCTCTGTGCGTGATTGGACAAGGGGTGGAGTCGGAGCTGAGGCGATGAAAATCTCCGCCCACGTACGTGCTCGAACTCACGTTGGCAATGGCGTCGGTGTGTGAAGTGAAGTGAAGGACATTTGTTGTAAAAGAAACTTCGCTGCGCACACAAGTAATTCCCATTAGACACAGGTAGGGGACCCGAACTATAAACACATACTTATCGAGGTAACTAAACTTGGGGACTGCTTTGTGTGTGCACAAAGCTTCCAAATTCGTTACAATATGTGTAAAGTTTCACCTCGATCTTTTCAGCCATTTCAGAGAAGAAAATTTTTGAAGGTTTTCTCGTTTTTTTAAACAATATGGCCCCAAATCACATGACCGATGACATCATGAATTTTTTTTGCTGTGGACCATTTTATCTCGAGATGACCCTCAAAAATTTTCACACTAATCGGATGTGGCGCGCTCAGGGAGACGGAGCACGAACCCCACCCGCTCAGGCTGACGGAGCACGAACCCCACCCGCTCAGGTTGACGGAGCACGAACCATACCCGCTCAGGGTGACGGAGCACGCTCCCCACCCACTCAGGGTGACGGAGCACGCTCCCCACCCGCTCAGGGTGACGGAGCACGCTCCCCACCCGCTCAGGGTGACGGAGCACGCTCCCCCACCCGCTCAGGGTGACGGAGCACGCTCCCCACCCGCTCAGGGTGACGGAGCACGCTCCCCACCCGCTCAGGGTGACGGAGCACGAACTCCACTCGCTCAGGGTGACGGAGCACGAACCCCACCCGCTCAGGCGTGATGCGGTGAGTGAACAGTTTACTCATATTGACGTTGTGTGGTACCGTTATCGATAATGGGTGCTCGGCACTTGGCTGAAGCACCCAAGCAAGCACCTCAATTATATTGTTGATGAGGACCGTCTGGCCAAGCTGTCGCTGTATATCATGAAGGATCCCTTTAACTTTAAAGCCGGTCTTCACTGCGCATGCAGCAGTTAATGAAATAATATGAATGCGTTGAAATAATGACTTTGTCCATAAAAGCTTTGCTGCTTAATGCAGAACAACTCTGGAGACATCACAAAGTTCAATCGCCCGTGAAATAAACATTGCAGATAATGCACCATCTTGCTTGCTCGTCTGTGTATGCGTTATGTGTGGTACATCGGTTTGACGTCCGTGCAAACGTGATAACTTTATTTTATAATGTCCGTTTTTTACCACATTGGGTTTGATTCCCTGTAGAACATGTCGCGAAACCTACAAAAATATCGGCACAGATCTGTCAGTCGCTATGGATAGGCAGTCCATCTGGGGGACAGGGCGTGAGGTCGAATAATGAATGCATTAAATCATTTCACTCAATGAAGCTGGGTAATTTTGTTACGTTCCTAAATTTTGTTTTTCACTAACTTTAATTCTCCAAACAGTAGAACAAGATAAGTTTAATGTTTTGGAAATTTCACATTTTCTTGTGTATCTATGTTGAACGAGGGAACATAACCGAGCTTGCTTAAAGTAAATCGGTATGTCGGCTTCGTTATAAGACTCGTTATTTATTTAAATTATCAGATTTCACTCGGGATTTCGACACTTATTTAGTCCGGACGATACCCGATCCTCAAAACCGAAATATTATTTTGATTATGTACTTTAATTCGTCCATGAGAGTAGATCGTGGAAAATCGTATCATATAATGCATGACATCGCTCCACGCTCCTAATTTGAAAACGAGAGTACTCACAAAAGTCACGGTGTTTCACAGGAAGGTTGCTTCATCAATGTGGGTGCCCTCCCTCAGATGGAAGTTAAACTGGGTGCTCCATTTACCAGAATTGGTTAGTGGACATTGAAGATCCCACAGTGGCCTTCCCGAAGAGTTGGTGAGTTATCACCGGTATCCTGACTAAATTACAAATGAATGCTCTAACCTACTTACGACTTGGTTGAACATCAGGCCGGCTGATTCATGAAAAAACTTGGGCCGAGTTGTCATCTGCTGCTTGAACAAATTACAGATTCCTGATTTAGAATGGTGTGTTATAAGTGGTTCTGTTTTCTTGGATATCCCTCGACACTGGATTTACTTCACTTGCTATCTCAAATTGCGGTTTTTGTCTGGGCAGCATATCCTCCGCTACAAACAAATCCATGTTCCAGTTCACACGTCACACTTAAATGGCCGCCCTCGGCTACAAAGGCCAACCATTATTTCCTCTGCTGACGTAAAAATTCCAAACACCGCAAGTGTGCAAGTATTTTGTTTTCAATTCTTGACAGGTAGAGGACGAGGTTTTTCATGAGTTTTGTGTCTCAGTTGGAGTTTCAAACATACGGCAGTTTGAGGAGGAGAGGGTCAAGGAACACCTGGAGATCACCAAAAAGCGGTAAATAACATAAATTTTTACCTTTCCATTTTTCACTTTAACATTCGTCTGAAATTTTCACCTGTGTTTTTCAAACTTTAAAAAATGGGATTGACATATCACTTTCAGGATTATTACTTGGCACCAAGCACTGGCACTCTATGGGACACCAAAAGTATACATTGACAATGCAATAGCACACCCTGAACACCAGGAAATAGAATGAGCCTAACATGTCATTGAGATGGACAACGAAGCCCTAAAATGCCTGACCCACCATAACTCATTGGAACCACTGGGCAAGTGCCAAGTCCTTTGGAAACAGAAGACCTCGCACCCGGTGATGGCAACTCCTGCCTTTGGCGAAGATGCAAGATGACCATAGGCTCCAGCTTCCCTGTCTGACCCCTCATAACCTTTTCGCATGCAAATTATTTTGTCGCAAGTCATTTGTCTCACTTGACAGTTTCATTCTAAATGGCTGAATTTAATGCTGTAAATTTTTTTATTTAAATCACATTTAAATGTAATGCCACATTACACAGGCAGTTGCTTAAAAAGTGAAATAAACAGTTTTAGACACTTCATTCTAATTATGCTGCGTCCACATCTACAAACACTATGAGGGAAGTTCAAGGATCACGTGGATTGTTTTCCAGAAAATCAAAAGGTACAGAAAGGTCAATGAAACTTGATCTGTTTCTCACGGTATCCGTGTGCTCTATATACACAGTTGTTCAGTCAGTGGCATGGTGCCATGATGCCATCTTTTATGAGGGATACTCTCGATGCAGGCATTTCCGGACACATTTTTGACATCCTCATCGTTCGTAAGCTTAATGCCACTTGGATATACTTTGAGTGGTCCAGAAGGATAAAAAAAAAATCACAAGGTAACGAGTCGGGACTGCATGGAAAATAATTTGGACCCTTCAATTACATTCCTGCTACAGTGGTAGTGATCACATTTTCCTTTTGACTGTGAGTGAAATGACAGCCAAAAACAGCATACCTGTCTCACACATTTCCTTTCCGAACAACTCACTGTCATATTCTGCATTGATGGCTTTGTCACTGTCAAGAAATTCCATATTGATTGTACTGTTCAGGTCCTCAAGCTTTCTGCCTCATGATTCAAACTCAAACTATTTCGGTTGTTTGGACCAAGAATGCTGTCCGAGAACATCTCTGCTCGATGGTGTCCGAGAGCATCTCCCATCCATGCTGGCTCGCATTGACTCTGGTGTGAAATAATGGACCCAGGTCTCCTTACATTTCACAATATTTGCTCATAAATCATCTGGTCATCTCCCCTCTCTCTAGAAGGAGTCAGTAAATCACTTACACTGTGCCCCATGTACAAGGCAAAATCTTAAGAAGTCTCCCCACCCTTGTGTGTGAGTGTGGGTGGGTGTTATTTTGTGCGCATCACCTGACCCTGGGTACCCCAGCATGTATGCAGATGTTTGTGGAGATTGGCCCATCCATTTTCAATTCTATCATTAGCTGACCCACATATGTGTGTTTGCGTGCGCACCGCCCCCCCCCCCACACACACACACTTGGTATACACATACCTCCACCCCCCTAACACACACACACACACACACACACACACACACACACACACACACACACACACACACACACACACACACACACACACACACACTCAGTATACACATACCCCCGCCCCCAGACACACTCAGTACACACATACCCCCCCCACACAGACTCAGTATACACATACCCCCACACCCCCCCCCCCCACACACACACACACACTCAGAAAACACATACACACACACACACACACACACACACACACACACACACACACGCACGCACACACACACTCGGTATACACATTACACACACATACGTCCCACCCCCAACACACACATACCCCTCCCCCCCTCCACATCACCAAAGAAGGCAAGGAAATCCACAGCTTCCCGTTCGGTCGATCAGGGCCCTCAGAAGGCGAGCTGTCAAGCGGTCCATTGAGAAAACTCCCTGTTGCAAGGCAGCAGATGTTGCAGAGGAAGTCCAAGTTAGTTCAAGAACTGCCATGCGGTACCTTCATCAACTGGGCTACGGTGGGAGAGCAGCTAGGAGAAAACCTCTTCTTCGACCAGCCAACATTTAAAGGAGAAAGAAGTGGGCTGACGAGATGGCCACCAGACCCTTGGAGCTTTGGCAAACTGTTATTTTTTTCAGATGAGTCCCAATTTGCTCAATTTTTTGACAGTGGACATATGTGGGTCTGGAGACTTCCTAGTCAAGAGTTCTTTTTGAACCGATTGCAGCCAACTGTCAAACACGGTGGTTTCTCAGTGATGGTGTGAGGAGCAATCTGGAGCGCTAGTTGGTCAGAGTTTGTCGAGTGTATTGGCAACATCAACTCTGCGCTATACATTTCTATACTTGAGGATGGACGTCTCCTCATTTTCTCCACTGGTCAGATGATCAAAAACAACGCTTTGTTCATGGCAGATTTTGCTACATGCCACACTGCAAAAAAGACCAAAGAATGGCAGGACAGAAATGGGCTCAAGAGATTTCCATGGCCAAGTCAGTCTCTTGAGATGAATCCCATTGAACACCTCTGGGCTACATTGGTTCGAGCTGTGCGGAAAAGGACCAGGAAACCAACATCACGGGCAGAATTGCAAACCCATTTGTGTGAAGTCTGGGCAGAAATCCCACAAGAGAAAATTTCAGAAATCGTTAGTTCTTTGTTTCAAAGAGTAAAAGCGTTGAAATCTGCAAATGGCAAATCGACCAAATTCGAGTGTTTGTATTAAAATGGATCAAATGTACTTCAAATGTTCAATCAATAAATTATTTTAAAATCATGGTGTCTATTTACTTCTGTCATGTCTCTGTGCAGTAAAAGGTCCATGTCAACCTTGAACCACCGTTGTATATTTTTCTCCGTCGGTTTTGCTTTCCCTTTCACTGATCATTATGAATATGTGTGCAGTGTTGACTTTCATTATGGCAAATTGCTTTGCACTTTCATGGGATCATAAACACTCCAATGATGACATAAACTTGTATTATTTATCACATGACCAAATAAATCAATTGCTTTCATTCACATCGATTGCTCATTGTTAAAATTCACGTTATTGTCTTTAATATCCTGCCCTTTCATCTGCACTTTTCTCAGCTCCGAGTTTGAAAACCAAAAAACACGGCTCGTCATTCACCTTGAATATCAAAATGTGCAGTTGAAGGAAGAGGTGAAAAAACTGAAGCTGTGGGAGGACAATGTGAAGAAGGATAAGGATAACCTTGAACGACTGAAAATTGTAAGTGAGAGGTGACAGGTAAAACTGCCTTGAAGGTAACCATGAATGATCTTCTGACTTCACACCTGTGTTCAACATAGCAGAATCCACAAACATACATCATCCCAGGTAACAGGTGAAACAAACTGGAAACTGCATAACAGTGAGCATTATCACCAATAATCCTGATTATAATTCACAGAAGTGTGTGTGTGTGTGTGTGTGTGTGTGTGTGTGTGTGTGTGTGTGTGTGTGTGTGTGTGTGTGTGTGTGTGTGTGTGTGTGTGTGTGTGTGTGTGTGTGTGTGTGTGTGTGTGTGTGTGTGTGTGTGTGTGTGTGTGTGTGTGTGTGTGTGTCACACTACTCCCACAGTTGTGGCCAATTGCATCCAGACTTGCGATATAGGATCAGCATGACCCCAATTAGTGCATACAGGGCCCGATTTAGGGAAGGACCAATGGGGGACATTGTCCAGGGCCCAAACTCCAGGGGACCCACGAAAAACATGGTACATTAATTTATTTATAAAGCCAGTATTATCTATTTCCTTGTTGACTCAAAGGTAACAGAGCCAGCGAAGTTGTTTATTGGGTCACATCTGCTCTGTAAGGCTGGCAATTTGACTTTCCCCATCCAGTTTTTGATAAATTTGTGTTTACGTTCTGTAAAAATCATGATCAATTCGATATCACTTTATTAAGCTCTAACTGATAACACTGGTCAACAATTTTTTACTTTCTGAATGTTGTCTAGATTTCTACAAGTGAATTAGGGTATTCTGGCACTGCTGAATCAGGAAATGGCACCCGTTTCTCTCCATCAGGTCAGGTTTTTGTGCTAAGTTGATTTGAAAAAATCAGATCTTGTGACAAAATCAATTACATTTTTGTGGCATTATCAGCTGATTTTTGTCAACACATATCATCCTAAACATGTTTTTCAGAAAAAAAAATGTTTTGCCAACAACATTTATTGATTACATGATAGAAACATCGATTACTGTCATCTGAATGGTGGGCATTGATAAAGGTAAGTACAAGTAAATTGCATGTTGCGTCACCACTGTTCAAACTTCAGGGCTTGAACTTCCGTTTCTTCGAACTCCTGGAATGTTCAGCGGCAGGGAGGTCTCTCTTCAGATTCCAACAGTAGTCAGCCATCATGACTGCGTCCCAGCGACCCTGATACCTGGTCTCCATCTCCTTCATGTCCTGATGGAATCTCTCCCCCTGCTCGTCACTCATTGAACCCAGGTTCTCAGGAAACCGGTTCATATGTGAAAATAGGTAGTGCATCTTGATGCTCATGTTGCAGCCCAGTTTTCTGAAAGCAGTCAGCATGTTGTTGACAAGTTCTGTGTAGTTTCTGGCCTTATTGTTGCCAAGAAAGTTCTTCACTACCAAAACAAATGTTTTCCACGCTTCCAGTTCCACTTCGTTCATTGAGTTTTTGAACTCTGGATCTCTGATGAGCTGACGGATCTGAGAACCATCAAAGATGCCAGCTTTCAACTTCTCCATGGTCAATCCTGGAAAAGCCTGGCACAAGTAAGTGAAGCAGTCACCATCTTTGTCCAGAGCCTTGGTGAACTGCTTGATTAAGCCGAGCTTGATGTGCAGCGGTGGGAAGAGTATTCTGTCTCTGTCCACCAGAGGGTCGTTGATGACGTTCCTTTCTTTGCATGGCACCAATTCCTCCCGCACAGGCCAGTCCTTCTTCGTGTAATGCTGAGCACGGTCCCTACTATCCCACATGCACTGAAAACATGGGTACTTGGTGAAGCCAGACTGTTGTCCCAACAAAAAGTTCACCATCTTCAGGTCAACACAAATAAACCACTTATGCTGATCATAACCAATTTTCTCCAGCACGTACTTCACCGCTTCATACTTCTCCTTCAGTGTAGTCCAGTGAGCGATGGGTACAGAGGCAAACTGGTTGCCGTTGTGTAGCAGAACACATTTCAGTGATCGCTTGCTGCTGTCAATGAACAGTCTCCAATCTTTGGGTTCGTACTGTGGCACTCCAAGCTTGAGCAGAAGCGCATGTCATAAATTGGCGCATGTAGGTATTGTACATTCTTCAGAGTTCGTTATTTCAAGAAATACAACTTTTTGTATCACATTGTTACAAAATCTGCCCCATTAACTTTAGTTTTGATCCACGAACTTTATGCTTTGCCTCACCAATTTTTGGAAGATTTTGAGGTTTTATGACTTCAAACTGATCCCTTTTCGACATAATCACCCAGAACTATCGTACCTGAATACTTCTTGTCATTAAAATAATTATTTCCAATCAAAACAATTATTTGACATGACATTTTACCCCCACCAACTTCTTCTAAAATGCTCCACACATGCGTACATGTGAACAAAAATGTAAAAAACGACATGTGGCCATATCTCAAAAACTTGACCTGATTGAACAAAACTAATGTGAGTTTTGGATTCAGCGCATCAGATTCGTCCTAAATCAGCTTAAAAAATGCAGACAACAAATTTGTTGTTGACCAGTGTAATTATCAGTGAGAGCTTAATAAAGCTCTATCAATAATAATTAATTTTAAATTATAATTTAAAATGTTTTCACTTTTAATTTATTTTCAGTTTTAAAAAGTGTTGTAGTGAAATGTTTACAGATCAAAACACAGTAACGCAGTTCAGCTCTTTTTTTATTTTTAATTTTTTTAATTTTTTCGTCTTCCTACTACATTTCAAGTTTGGTGTGGTTGGGGGGCTCAACTACTCCAATGTCCCAGGGGCTGTTAAACTTAATTCCGGTTCTGAGTGCATAGGGGTGTTTTTATCTTTGCCGGTGGTCTTGGGGGTTGGGGGAGGGGGCAGTGCAAATTCTATATGTAAATATGTATCGTGTATTGCTGTTCCATGTTGGAGAGGGTCTTACAAGTCCCCACCTTTTTCAGTACAGTATTCCTTTCCCCACATTTTCCTGTGCAGTGAGGTGCTTTGAATTGTGCAGTGATAGGTATTTTGGAGAGGCATTTTGAATTTCACGTTTGAATAAGGATAATAACATAACCCCCTTGGCCGCTCCCACAGGGAGCGTTTGCTTGTAGTGTTAATAATTGGTGAAACGAAGCCCTAAAATGCCTGCACCACCATAACTCATCAAAACCCACTGGGCAAGTGGCGGGTCCTTTGAAACAAAAGACCTCAGATGGTTCTGATTGTAATTGGTGACTTTTTTTTTGTATACAGAGTCGAGGCTCACGGGGGAGCTAGAAAACAGAAGGTATGCAGTAGCTAGAATATATAATTTTCCAGAGAATGAAGATTAGGAATAGGACTGGGCCCAAGACCCAGGGAGATGAATTTACAGTGAGATGAGATGAAAGGATACCGCTGAGTACCCCACATTGGATACGAGAGTAGAGGGAGTGAGTAAGCATTATGTGAAGTTGGCTTTGGATGCCATAGGCAGAGAGTTTGGAGAGTAAGGCAGGATGACAGACAGCACCAAAAGCACAAGATAAGTCCAGAGAGACAGCCCTAATCTCACATGACTATTATAAGGCGCTCGATGGAGTTCTGCACTAGTTGATCATATTATGCATCAAACTGTACCAAATGGACCCCAAAATATGATGCAATGGAGGATGGAGCACAACCTTGAGATTCGTACATCATTAGGAAGGAATAATTCAAATTGCAGATGTTAAACTGAGGTACCTTCCAGGGAGATCGTCTCTCCTCCTGTTATTTTTAGCTCTGGACCCGTTTAAGCGAGATGCTCAGAACCAAGCCGTGGAAAAAATATAACCACCAACATCAGCTAAAAAAAATCACAGGCTCCAAAGACATTGAATGAAGTTGTAATTAGAAAAATGTGCAAAATGTCTGTTCAAAAAGCTTGCTTGTGGCTTAACGGTAAAGGCGGTTGGCTTAGGATCTTAAGGCCTGGTCACACCTTGACGTTTTAGCCAACGTATGCCGATTTTTGAATTTTTTTTCTAAAACGCTGGCACACGTTGAATACGTTATGGGTAAGTTTTGATAACATTGAGAGCACGCTGAAAAACGCTGCCATACGTCGTTGTACGTTGGCTTTAAACGTTGTACTTTTTGGTTGTCCTCAAATTTTTTCATGCTTGAAATTTCACGACGTATGCCGGCGTATGACTCACACGTTCCGCTACGCTGGCCACAAGTTGTATGCACGGTCTGCGATCGTTGACAGACGTCAACACATGCTACTTGTAAGTTAATCATAAGTTGAGACACGCCGAGGTAATGTTTAGCGTACCCGAAACTTATTTCTAACCTATGATTAACGTGTTGTTGGCACGTTACGCGATCATTGCCACACATCGACAGACGTTACTTTTAAGTTACTCATAGGCTGAAAGACGTCGGTATAATGGATGATCCTTGCATCAGCGTCCACGGCCACGGCCAGGACACTTATTTGCAGCATTCTTCAAACTTTTCTTCGGCATGACGAGGATGTTCACACTTCGATGTCTAGCTTGGCTATGATTCCAATTGTCCATCGGCAGCGTCTATTTAAAATAGTCGAGTTTGAGCGTTTTAACACGTTCAGAAGAAACGCTTCAAATTTCAAAACCCCAGCGTCAAAAAACAAAGGCGAGTGACACCAATTTAAATCGTTCATTGTAAACAATGAAAATAGCTGAGTGGTTCCGTTTAAAAGTCGTTGAGTGTAAAAAAAATCCAATTGTTGAGCGCAAGCGTCTACTTTCAATAGTGGAGATGCAGCCATTTAAATCGTTGAGTTTATCATTTAAATCGTTAAACGCAAGGACGATCCATCATAACCCACACCCTCCCCCTCACACTCACCTACTACTGCCAACATGAACAAACTACTACTAATACCAATACTAATACTGATACTGATACTGTTACTGCTGACATGGACATCGACTCAAAAAGGACTCGAAAACACTGTTGGGTTCCCCTTTTATGAACACCATTTTTATATACCAATTCCCAAAACCGCTGGGAACACGTCTACATATGGCAGTTGTAAGCTAGAAACACGTAAAAAAATTTTTTTTGTCGACCGGAAGACGTCATTGGAATACGTCTACATACGTCGATGTGTGTTGGGACTACGTAAAGAATTGGTTCAAAGCACGTCAAACATAAGTTAGAAATAAGTTTCGCGTAAAAAAGACATTACCGCGACGTGTTTCGACTTATGAGTAGCTTATAAGTAGCCTTTGTGGACGTGTGTAAGCGTCCACATATCGTGTGTAAAACTTATCCCCATCGCATGCGGAACGTGTGTCGTACGCCGAGTACGTCGTAAAATTTTGAACATGTTTAAAATTTCTTGACGTACTCTACTTACTACGACGTATGATAGCGTACTTTAGCGTTCTACTCGCGTATACCAAACTTACCCATACCGTATTTGACGTGCCCCAACGTTTTAGACACATTTTTCTTAGGTCGGCATAGGCTGGCAAGATCGCCAAGGTGTGACCGCGATGTTGACACTTCCATTTCTACGGCAGTTATGATTCGAATCGTTGTGCGTCAGCCCTTTAATAGGCTACGTCACGACATCGTCGGCGATGCGTGCAACGCGCTATGCCTAAGTTAGACTATCGTTGGGCATCGGATGTGTAGGCCGACAACAGGTTCAGCATTCGTTGGTATAAGTTATCTATAACACAACGAAACGTTCTGTGTCCGTTACCAATGCGTTATACATAAGACCAAGTCGCTATGAATACGTCCGAATCTTTAAAAAAAAACATCAAAAGTTCAACGTAAGCCAGCGTTTTACATACATTTTAATATGTTGCCATCGCTGGCTAAAACGTCAAGGTGTGACCGGGCCTTTAAGGTCTTGAGTTCAAGCCCCAGCCAGGCCAAAGTAACACTTGGTGGTTAACTCAGCCTTTCGTCCATAAAAAATGAGGGTAAGCCTGTTGAGTATCGTATGTTGGAGTGGTGACCCGCCCATGATTGTACCACGTGACCAATGAAACTACTTTGGCAGTCTTCGGAGCATGACGATGCAAGGATACACTGGAATGGCACTTGTTCGAGCACAAACCTCCACCAGGCTGAACAGTTTACGTTCTTTATCCCATTGAGAGGCCGGATCTGCATCCAGACCTTAACGAAAATCTAATCAGCTTGTTCTTGTCACGTACCTAATTTATCCACCAAGTTTTGTCAAAACCCATCCATAACTTTTTGAAACATCATGCTATATATCGTTTTTGGCCCTATCTCTCTATGGTGAAGAATCACGTAAAAAATTAAATTCTCATATCTGAATCCAGATCTGGATCTTCACCAAAATCTAATCAATTCATCCTTGTCGCACATCCAACCTGTCCGCCAACTTTCGTCCAAATCTGTCCATAACCTTTTGAGATATCTTGCTTACAGACACAAGCAGGGGTGAAATCATGGAAGGTGGACGGAGGTAATAAGGAATTGGCTTAACTGGGATGGAGAACGAGTTATAATACATGCCTAAATTCAAGGACACTCTATCAACAACTTAAACAAGATGGTGGGACTGAGTCAATCAGACAGGTGTAGGTGTTGCAAGGTATAAACAGAAAGCATGCTTCATCTCCTATACTATAGGGATTTAAAAAAAAAGCTCATGTCAGAACAGCTGCACACACAAAGGCACAACAATGTATGTGGAGTGAACCACTAGCACATCTGCAAAATCCTCAATATCCCAGTGTCATCATGGTCATGGAAGCACAAACCACAGGCAATCATCGGAAACGAGGACATAGTGCTCACACACGACCGCACTATCCCGTCAAGTGTAAACATTGAAATGAAACAAGGCATGCGACTGGACATCATGGTCAGATTGCTAATTTAGGTGTCAGTACTCAGTGAGTTTGGCCTAAATAACGTGGAAATTCTATATTTTTCAACAAACATGACCAAGTAGCAGGATCCGAAAAAGAAAGTGAAGAGAACCTGAAAGCTGAGGAGTGCCGCCATTGTGACTGAGATCGTTCAGAGTAACTGGAATAATGAAGTAGAGCCTTCCCGGGATTTAAAAAGTGAAAACAGGAAATATTACAACAAACGAAATACGTGAGGAGGTTGTCCTTGGAACAAAGTTATGAGAACATAACATCACAACTTGGTCCTTAAAACATGGTCATACAAAAAAAAAAGGAGGATACTTTGAGAACTGGGAGGACACAATTGCACCTTGTGAAACCCTAAAATGACTTCACAACTTATGAGAGAACACCTTGTGCACATCTGGAGATGCACCAGTGTGTTAGCGGGTCGTGCAGTATGATGGTGGCAGCAAGTAAGCAACTGACAATTCGTTCAAAGTAGCCCAGGCAGGCAAAAATAATATGTTGTTTGCTACATCTGTCTGTTTTCAATTGTCCACTTGCAGAAGCCCGTGGTAAAAAATACCACGATATACAAAAGTGATATACTTGCACTGGTTGAACGAGCTCAAGAATGACAGATTGTATATTTCTTAATGGCCAATAAAATAAAAAAATTGCAAAAGTGATATACTGTTGCTTATACACCACCCGGGTTCAATTTTTTTGTCTAAATTGAAAAAATTACAATTTTCTCATCGGTTTGGATTAATCTGAAGCAACTTTTACTTCATAATTTATTTATTTTTTTCTTTCCCATTAGTGTTTCTTTGTTTCAGGTTGGGACAGACAGCATTAGCCAATTACATCTCAAGATTGTCTACTCGCATTGTAAAACATGCAAAAGTACACTATTGTCTCCGAATGTCCCTGTCTGGCATGAGATTTATGTACAAGCTTCTCTATGAGCTTCAGATTAATGTAAAAAAAAGAAAGTTGCCTATTGTTGTTGCCTTTGCACCTGCCTTTGATTTGCTAAAATGGTCTTGTTAATTGTTGTTCTTGGTGGTGAGAGCCTCACTGTGGAGGTTTTTTTCTGGCTACAGGAGGAACAGGAAACAATGGCTGCTGAAGAGGTTTTGAGGGTGGAACTGCAGGCGCTCAAGAATAACATGCTGGAGCACCAGTCAGAGTTAAAGAACAAAACCCAGGAAGTTGAAGAAAAGAAGAAGGAATTAAATGCAGAACAAAGGTGATCTTGTGTTTTATTTTCATTACATATATGTCGAGGCTTCCCGGAAAGTTGAACAACTAACTGACAGGAAATGTGTCTTTGCATGTGCTGATGCACACAGGAAGTCTGTGCAGCTGCAGAAGGAGCTGATGGTGATTGAGAGCAAACTGGAGCAAAAACGCATGGACCGGCATAATTTGTTTCAGAACTGTAAGATGGAGGAGGTGCGGTTGCCCCTGAAGCAGGGCTCGATGGAGGAAGTGAGCGAGGCGGAGGTAAATAAGCAAACCACTTCAGCAGCTAATGTATCCTGGACCAGTGCAGTGGAATTTAAATAATGTACTTTTATTGTGGGTAATTACATGGAGGAAAATCACATGCAGCTTTACCTGCCTTTTGGACAAAGGAAATTGAGATGGAAAAAACCTTTTTGTAATATCAAAACCCCAACCTCACTTTAAAAAAATTTCAACACAAAATGAGGAGATTCATAACTGAACCAAACAAGATAAGACAAAAGGGGTTTTCAAACACGCACACACGCACACTTGTACGTGCGTGTGCGTGTGTGCGTGTGCGTGCGTGTGTGTGTGTGTGTGTGTGTGTGTGTGTGTGTGTGTGTGTGTGTGTGTGTGTGTGTGTGTGTGTGTGTGTGTGTGTGTGTGTGTGTGTGTGTGTGTGTGTGTGTGTGTATATATATATATATATATATATATATATATATATATATACATATATATATACATATATATATATATATACATATATATATATACATATATATATACATATATATATATATATACATATATATATATATATATATATATATATATATATACATATATACATATATAACACATATAATGTATATATTGTATACATGTATATGAGTATAAAAGCCCATCAAAAATGACGGGTTGGAATGATTTTATTCGAAATATTCAGACTCGAAGGTATGATGCTTCGTAGCAAGAAGCATTGTTTTAAAACACTACGTGCACAAATATTGTCCTCTTTTTCTTTTTTTTCTTTTTCTTTTTTTTTTTTAATCTTCTGGAACGTTTTGTTTCGACGGTACAGCCTCGTGAGCATGCCAGAGAGTGAAGCTTTTATTTTCTTCATTTATTAGACATCCTACGGATGTAAATGAATACTCATTTTATTCTGCTTGTGTTTCACATCGCGTGCAGTGAATTTCACCTCCCTACGCCTTATATTAATTGTTTTTTTTTTAAACGATGCTATACACCACTCTTGAGGCCTGGTTGCAAGTCAACGTCTACATTTCCAATAGAAGAGATGTAATTACTCCCTCATGAAAAATGTTTTTCGAGTTTAAAAAAAAAAATTCAACCTGAAAAATAGACCGGAGTGAACACAGTCGTGTTAAAAGATTGGCCTTTAAAACCCTACTTAAATCATCCTTTATCGGGGACACACAAATGCACATATACACAAATAAACATTGTGTGAGATATATATATATATATATATAATATTATGACTCCAAACTGTGAGTGGTGTGAGCACCAGAGTCATGTCCCAGACAGTGCTTGCTGCACGTCTCAGGAGCGATAAGCACCGCCTGCCACACAGGAACATTATCTCTCATTGGTGAACGTACCCCATTATAATATTGTTGGGGGTCGGTGGTGATAAACGGCCGCCAGCTGGAGCAGTAGAGCCATCTCCCACCGAACACCTGGAATTTAGGTCGTGACTCTCAGATAAGTCCGAAGGTCACGGGTCACTTAAAGGACCGTGGCCGCCAATATTTCGACGGCGTGAGGTAGGGTCCACTTGTCTATTCCAATTTACCTAAGTACGCATGCCGTCTAGCTACCGGGGAAACCACACCCTCGGCCGACTTTGTCCGAACTGAGTCGCTATCACCGACTCGGATCCGGCGTAACCGAGCGGAAGTTACCAAAGCCGCGCCGGACCCAATGACAACTTACTGGCCCAAAAGGCCTCACTAATTCTCAATACGCACCATGCTGGGCCAATGGAAGAAAGTGACAGACAAAGAGCTGGTACATTGAACAATTGGGGGTTGATTTATCATGTGGGGGGGGGGGCAGGGGAGCACAAAGAGCAGAGTTATCACGAATAAAATAAATGTAATTCACAATGTACAAGGCACTTAACAATTCTACTTACAGATGGGACCCACGGACACACACACACACCCAAAATAAAATGGACCCCGCGAGTCTTTATTTGGTCCTCCCGCCGAGGAGGATAGTTGAGCTGGGGAACCACAGCCTGGCCGGGGTACCTTCCTGCCTCGTGCGGTCACACCGGTTCCAAACCATCACAGTGGGACTCGAACCCACGACCCGAAGTCCACGGCCCACGACCCTGGCTACTCGGTCACCAGACTTGCCCTCCAATGTACCGAAAACTGCTCGAACCATGACCACCACTGTCTGCCCCTCAAAGGACCGCAGACCGCTCGAACCACGACCACCACTGTCTGCCGTCCTCTCGTCTTTTTCAACCCAACTCTCTCTTGAGGTAGGAGCGATTTCTTCTTTCGCCACTCGCCTCTCGATTAGACGGTGCGTCTCGGGGGGGTGAGTTGAGGCGTCTCGGAGGCCCGCTCCCTGAAGAGGTTCCGTAGTAGCTTTCGGCACACTGGCCTCCCATTGGCTGGGGCGCGCGTGCGATGCTCGCCCTTCGTTCATTGGCTGGAGGAAACGTTCCATGCCCTTCCTCGGGGTGGAGCCTCGATCTGAGGCAATGGAGGCTCCGCCCACGCCTTAAGCCAAAAACACGTGGGCAATGGCGACCGGGTTGAGTGAGGGACGGTGCCGCTGTTGTTGTTGTTGTAGTAGATGTATAAAACCTGACTATAAAATAACTCGCATCGCACATACGAAATTCCCATTAGACATAGGGATGGGATCCTGACTATAAGCACATACTTATCGAAATAACTGAACTATGGGGCTGCTGTCTGTGTGCAAAGGCTGCCAGATCCGTAACAATATATATGAAGCTCTTTTAACCACTGACTCACTGATAAAGATCGGAATCTTCCAGGTGATTTAGAAAGCTGAAATTTTGCAAGTCGATGGATATCGAAGCCGGTACACCAGGAAAAATCACAGAACTGTCAGAGCATCTGTAAATGAAAATATATAAAAAAAGAAAATAAATACATGAAAAATCAAATGCAGTTGAGCGACCCGAGACAATGGGGAAGCACAGTTTGTATGCTTACCCAATGTGTCGGCACACCACGTGTGTGTGTGTGTGTGTGTGTGTGCGTGTGTGTGTGTGTGTGTGTGTGTGTGTGTGTGTGTGTGTGTGTGTGTGTGTGTGTGTGTGTGTGTGTGTGTGCGCGCGCGCGCACGCTTGTACGTGATATATACAAGTTGTGGACAGAAAAATGGAAACACCTGGGTAAATGAGGGACACCAAGTAGGTATATACATGGCGATATATCTTTGAGAATGTAATGTGTGTAGTTGTGGACGACATGTTATATCTTTGGGTAAGAGTCATATTTTGCCCGTTTTAGTTCTGGCAACACTGAGCGTATGACGTCAGTAGAGCAGTTCCAAGATGGCGGCTCCCTTAGAAGCATGCACCAGGGAGGAGCAACGTTCTGTCATCCATTTCTTGGGAAGTGAGGGTGTGAATCCCAGTGAAATCCATTCCAGAATGAAGATGCAATATGGTGATGCATGTTTATTGCTGCAGCAGGTGTATGACTGGGACAGGAAGTTTAAAAGTGGATTGTCCAGTGTGGCAGATGCTGCTCACTCGGGCTGGACTCACACAGCCGACACACCAGAAATGGTTGCAGTAGTTGAACGCATGCTCTGGGAAAAACCATCACATTATGCCGGATGAAGTTGTCTCCCAATTGAACATTAGCCATGGTTCAGCACACCATATCATTCACAACATGCTGGGGTTCCGCAAAGTGTCTGCAAGGTGGGTGCCGAGACAACTCACACTTGAATTGAAAGAACGGCAAGTGGACGCATGTGAACAACTTCTGCGACGTGACAAAACAGGAGGCGACACCTTCTTACAGCGCATAGTGACTGGGGAGGAAAGATGGGTCCACCACTTTCAGCCAGAAACGAAGGGGGCAAGCAAAGAGTGGCACCATTCAACTTCACCGAAGCCCAAAAATTTCCACACGAAGCCGTCCACTGGAAAAGTGATGCTGATGCTCTTCTGGGGAGCTGAGACCCACTTGTAGAGCATTACATGCCCAGAGGGACCACAGTCACCAGTGCATCATACTGTGACCTCGGTAAAAATCATCTGACACAAGCAATCGGATCAAAATGTCGTACACTACTCACTACCGGTGTTTTGTTGCAGCATGACAATACTCGGCCTCATACTTCCTGCACTGCAGCTGCAACAATTGAGGACATGCATTTTGAGTATCTTACTCATCCACCCTACTTGCCAGATAGGCCATCAGCCATGGCTCAGAAAGTGCCTGGAAATCAAGTTTCGTTCCACTCATCGGGGGGGGGGGGGGTGGGGGTAGACAAAACCTTGATAATATGATAGTATATATCCAAATACATACGTATCCAAAAGTTCTCCACTCAAATAGCTGCAGTTATTCTGTATTTTCATCTTGAAAATCGATCCATTCCCACGTTCTCTCATTTGAATTTTCTCCACTCGAATCACGTGTGGGCCACGTGACGCCTCGACAGCCAATAGATCGGCTGACATCGTATGCAAATTACGTCACTGTCATGTGACCAGCTGAGTTGTCCAAGCTGGCAGCTTCCTGCAAGGAGGGAATCACCGGCAGCTGATCAGTGATTTTTGATGAATATGGCCAGTGAGGACGCTCCCCCGTGTATTATTCACCAGGACAATGTAGCGAACGAAGAAGTCAAACGTTTTACGTCTGTAAGATGGGATAAATGGAGAGAAAGTGTCAATAAATGGCTCGTCTTAGATGGTTACGAACGACGTTTAGCCGAGAGTGCCGGCGTGGGAGGACTAACTTCGATCATGGGCCTATTGTACCCGGAGTGCCGGTGTAAAGACTTCAAGCTACCCCCCTTTCAAGTTACCTCCCGGTAATCTGAAATCGATTTCAAGTTACCCCCGGGGGTAGCTTGAAATCGATTTCATCCTACCCCCTACAATTTCAGATTACCCCCCTCAAAACATTTATTTATATATGTTTATTTACAAAAAAATAGTAATTTAATTGATATTGAAAACTAATTAGGGAAAAACCATTGACCACGTGACATCCTTTAAATAGTTTGCAATGAATTTTGATTTTATTATGAATGATTTTATTTTAATATTGTTATTAATTGAAATCAGTATTTCTCATGCAGTTATAGTTTTTGCCACATTTTTATGAAATCCTTCTTCGATATAGTTGATCCAAAGAGACATACTGGTTTATCTTTTTAACCAACTCAGACTATATTTACAATTATGGAAACAACGCAATAAAATCAATGTATAAGAAAGGCAATGAAAACAGTTTATTTTTAATTCTCAATTTCGTTGTGGTGGTGGTGGTCGTATGGCAGCTTTGCTGCCGGGGTAGCTATCATTTCTTGAAGCGTGACTGTGTCACTGGTGCAGTGCCCCTCTACCTGTACACACACTGGAACTGGTACTCATTTCGCCGACCTCGGAAGGATGACAGGCTGAGTCAACCTCCCGGTGCATTAATTCAGCGGCCGACGGGGCTTGAACTCAGGACCCTAGGATCCCAAGTCACCACTGAGCCAACACCTGGCTCCGCACTAAGTCTGTCATCCTTCCGAGGTCGGCGAAATGAGTACCAGTTCCAGTGTGTGTACAGGTAGAGGGGAACTGCATCAGCGACACAGTCACGCTTCAAGAAATGATAGCTACCCCCGGGGATAACTTGAAATTGATTTCAGATTACCGGGAGGTAACTTGAAAGGGGGGTAGCTTGAAGTCTTTCCACCGGCACTCCGGGTACAATAGGCCCATGATCGAAGTTAGTCCTCCCGCGCCGGCACTCTCGGCTAAACGTCGTTCGTGACCGTCTAAGACGAGCCATTTGTTGACACTTTCTCTCCATTTATCCCATCTTACAGACGTAAAACGTTTGACTTCTTCGTTCGCTACATTGTCCTGGTGAATAATACACGGGGGAGCATCCTCACTGGCCATATTCATCAAAAATCGCCGATCAGCTGCCGGTGATTTCCTCCTTGCAGGAAGCTGCCATCTTGGACAACTTAGCTGGTCACATGACAGTGACGTAATTTGCATTCGATGTCAGCCGATCTATTGGCTGTTGATGCGTCACGTGGCCCACACGTCGTCCGTGTGGAGAAAATTCAAATGAGATAGCGCGGCGAATGCATCGATTTTCAAGATGAATATACACAATAACTGCAGCTATTTGAGTGGAGAACTTTTGGATACGTATGTATTTGGATATATACTATCATATTATCAAGGTTTTGTCTACCCCCCCCCCGCCCCCCCATGAGTGGAACGAAACTGCATGATACGGCTGATGGCCTAAGACGTCGCCCCTTCGGAATACCACACCTTTGGGCCACTTGGAGGCGCTTGGTGGAACCACTTTCTGGTCCAACGAAGAGGTCCAAGATGCAGTGCACGAATGCTGACACAAGCATATAAAAAAAATTTTTCTCGAGGAATCCAGGCCTTGGTAAAGCCCTGGAAAAATGCATTGACTGCAATAGAGATTATGTTGAAAAATAACATAGCTGCTTTATTTATTTATTTATTTTTGTAGACATTGTCGAGGTTTCTATGAGAGCTAATAATATTACACACGTATATACAATGAACAATTTGTGAAAAAATATTTTAAGGTTACTTATTGACAGGCCCGTGTATATTGAAAGCAATAATTTTCACACAAGTGTGGCCCATGTGTTAATTTAGCAAATAACATCCCAGAATGCTTAGGGTCATGTATATAGATGCTTCACAGGCCTTTTTGCCAATAATTATGGTGAGCATGGCTTCAAGAGGAGACCTCAGTGACCTTGAAAGAGGGGGTGATTGTTGGGGTGTGTTTGGCAGGAGCTTTCAGTGACAAAGACAGCTCAACTTGATAATGTTTCTTGAGCAATGGTGTCGAAGGTGAGGTTGGCATGGAACTCTGAAGGAAAGGCATCAGCAAAGGGAAACAGTTGGTGAAGCGCATAATCGTGATATCCTTGCATTAATTTGAAGTGCAAGGCAAAGCAGGTGAGCGACTGCAGATCAATTGACTGTAAATTTCAACCTGGGGCACGAGCAGTCAGTTTCATCTAAAACAGTGCTGAGAACTCCACAGAGTGGGATACCATCATCGGATTGCAGTGCACAAACTGCTTATCACCCCTGGCGATGCAAATTTGCGAGTACAGTGGTGCAAAGAACACGGGCAATGGACTTCCAAGCAGTGGAGAAATGTGATATGGTCAAATGAATCATCCTTCACCATGTTCTTAAAAAATGGACGAGTGCACTTGTGGTGCCAACATAAAGAACTCCATAACCCTGAGTGCTTAGTTCCAACAATGAAGGGTTATGGTGGTTCTGTAATGTTGTGGGGTGCATTTTTCTGGCATGGTTTGGGTGCAGTCATTCCCTTAGAATGCAAGTTCAATGCCAATCGCTACTTAATGGTACTGAGTGATCATCTTCACCCCATGTTGCAGTATTTCTTTCCTGCCTGGAGGGGTGTTTGTCTTCCAGAATGACAATGCCCCCATACACAGAGTACGTGTGGTCACCCATTGGTTTGATGAGAATGATAATGATGTACCAATCCATATGTCATGGCCTTCTCAGTCACCAGATCTGACCTCAATCGAGCATTATTCGGACATTCTGGAATGATGCCTGAGACTGCGTTTTCCACCTCCATCAAACAGGTGTGAGTTGATTGACATTCTCATGGAAGAATGGTGCTGCTTCCCTTCTGCAGAATCCCAGACACTGGTGGACTCTATGCCGCGGTGCATGCAGTCCGCAGGTGGTGGCCCAACGCAGTATTAAATGACTTTAAGGCGCTGTCACACCTTGACGATTTAGCCAGCAATGGCAACGTATAAAAATGTATGTAAAACGTTGGCGTACGCTGAAATTTTGATGTTTTTTTTTTTTAAGTTTTTGGCATATTCATAACGAGTTGGTCGTATGCATAACATATTAGTAACGTATACAGAACGTTTCGTTGTCTTATAGATAACGTATACCAACGAAATATTAGCATGTTGTCGGCGTTCACAACCTATGCCCAACAATAGTCGAACTTAGGCATAGCGCGCTGCACGTATCGCCAACGATCACGTGGCATAGCCCATTAAAAAGCTGCCGCTCGCCGATTCAAATCATAACCGCCTGAGAATTGGAAGTGTCAACATCGCAGTCACACCTTGATTTAGCCAGCGTATGCCGACCTCTGAAAAATGTGTCTAAAATGCTAGCACAGGTCGAATACATTTTGGGTAAGTTTGGTTTACGTGAAGAGCACGCTGAAAAACGATGAAGTACGCTGTCATACGTCGTAGTACATTTAGTACGTCGTGAAATTTCAAGCATGCTGAAAATTTTATGACGTACTCGCCGTATGGCTCACACTTTCCACTACGCTGGTAATAAGTTGTAGGCACGATATGCGATCGTTGACACACATCGACACAAGTTCCTTGTAAGTTACTCATAAGTCGAAACACGTCGAGGTAATGTTGAGCATACCCGAAACTTATTTTCTCCGTCAAGGCACATTTTCTTTTTTTTCTCCTTGGCTCCGTGAAGGCACGTGACGAAATATCTGAAGTTGTTGTTGTTGTTTTTTTATTATTATTATTATTTTTAGTTTATCACGAATTTTAAAAAATATTGGGACATTTGCTTTTAAGTTTCGACGTCGACGTGACAATATCCTCAAACAGAAAATATTCACAGAGGAGGAACTAAGAATAAGACATGAGCAAACTGAAGAGGCAATCGGACGTGACGTCACGGCATGTGACGAAATATCGGAAGTTATTGCTGTTTTTTATTTTTTTTTTTAAACGCTGCTAATACGCCATTATACGGTAGCTGTAAATTAGAAACACGTTCAGTAAGTTCTGTGGTCGTCCGGAAGACGTCAATCAAATACGTCTACATACGTCAATATGCGTTGGAGTTACGTTACACATAGGTTCAAAGCACGTTACTCATCGGTTAGAAATAAGTTTTGGGTACGCTAAGCATTACCTTGACGTGTTTCGACTTATTAGTAACTTACAAGTAACGTGCCTCGATGTGTGTCAACGATCGCATAACGTGCCTCGACGTGTGTCAACGATCGTGTAACGTGCCTAGAACACGTTACTCATAGGTTATAAATAAGTTTTGGGTACGCTAATCATTACCTCGACGTGTTTCAACTTATGAGTAACTTACAAGTAACGTGTGTCAACGATCGCATAACGTGCCTACAACTTAAGGCCAGCGTATGCGGAACGTGTGAGTCATACGCTGGCATACGTCGTAAAATTTCAAGCATGCTAAAATTTGAGGGCAACCGCAAAGTACAACGATGAAAGCCAGCGTACTACGACGTATGGCAGCGTTTTTCAGCGTGCTCTTAACGTATACAAAACTTACCCATAACGTATTCGACGTGTGCCAGCGTTTTAGACAAATTTTTCATAAGTCGGCATACGCTAGCTAAATCGTCAAGGTGTGACAGGGCCTTTGCATTGGTGTTTCCATTTTTAGCTCACCAGGAGGAAGGGGAGGAATATCGGAGAGAGGAGGCAGGGAAAGGAGGCAGTTCTGGGGAACTTATGGGATGGCGTGTCTGTCTGGCCATGCACAAATACTTGCAACAACTTCTTTGAAACTTTACCACAATCTTCATCACCCATTATGTACAAAAGTTTATCCATGGCATGAAAAGAATTGAGCCCTAATTGGGTCTAAAGGGGTTGTCCCCCCAAAATAGGTATTTGCTTTCTTCTCAGGAACTACACATGCAATAATTCCGATGAAACTTGACCACAACCTTCATAAACCATGAAGTACCAAAGTTTATTTACGGCATTACAAAAATTGTGGTTTGAGGGGATCTACGGAGGGAGTTAATGGGGGATGGGGGGTTGCATCTACCCCCCTCCCCCCCAAGAGGTATTTGCTTTCTTCTCAGAAACGACACATATTTCTGATGAAACTCGACGACAACAGTCATGATCCATGATTTACCAAAGTTTGTTCACGACATTTAAAAAAAATTGTGGTCTCTGTGGGTGTGGGAGGGGAGGAGGGGTTGCTCCCCAAAATATGTATTTGCTTTCTTCTCTGAAACTACACACACAATTTCGATGAAAGTTGACCACAACCTTCGTTGCCAATGATGTACCAAAGATCGTTCATGGCATTTATAAAATGGGTCAACGGAGGTGTTGGCCCCCAAAAGAGGTATTTGCTTTCTTCTCAGAAACTACACACAATTCTGACAAAAGTTGACCATAACCTTCATCACCCGTGATGTACCAAACTTTGTTTGCACCATTTAAAAAATTGGGGTCTAAGGGGGTCTACAGAGGCATTGGCCCCCAAAATATGCATTTGTTGTCTTCTCAGAAACGACACACAATTCCGCTGAAACTTGCCCACCATCTTTATCACCTGTGATGTACGAAAGTTTGTTCATGACATTTAAAAAATCGTGCTTTGAATGGGTCTACGTGGAGGTGGGGGGGGGGCTATTGCCCCCCAGATTATGTGTTTGGTTTCTTCTCCGACACCACACACACAATTTCGATAAAACTTAACCACAACCTTCATCACCCGTGATGTACCAAAGTTTGTTCACGCTATTAAAATAAATAAAAATCGGGGTCGAAGTGGACTTATGGGGAGGGATGATTGCCCCCCAAAATAGGTATTTCCTTCAACATTGGTTCATTGGTACATTTTGTTGATTCTGTCCCACATTGACTTCCTCCTTGTATCATTATTCTACCAGGTGAGTGCCCAGGGGTATTGCCCTTATTTTTTCGTGTGTGTGTGTGTGTGTGTGTGTGTGTGTGTGTGTGTGTGTGTGTGTGTGTGTGTGTGTGTGTGTGTGTGTGTGTGTGTGTGTGTGTGTGTGTGTGTGTGTGTCTTGCAGTGCACAATCTTTTAAGTGATCATTATATTAATATAATGATCACTCAAAAAGAGGTTCTTTTCAGTCATCTTAATTGTGATCACTTTTGAGGAACTTTTTTCTTCTTTCATATGCAGCACAAGGCTGTTGGGTCGCATAATTGGGTGAGGGGACACATGATTCGCCCTGCCTGTTAAGCCCTGGAATAGAAGTTTACAGCTGTGCTTTGATTCAAACCCAGGCTGGGCAACTTAGGTGTGAGAGTGCCACCTCCAGCCCATTCTGTCAGGTTTCTTCATCAGGCCAAGACGAGGACTCTTATATCGGACAAGCTGAGATCTGCTGTTGAGGCAAGCAAAAAACGAAGGAACCCAAGTCATATTAGCAATTATACACACAAAATTGTGCACGTAATTAAATGATTTTTTCTTTTTAGATTACGAAGCACATCATACAGTATACATGGAGAAATATTTCAACGATGCTTTATCAGCGGCAAACTGTTGGGCCTTGTCCTCCAACAGCATTTATCTGCCTGTCCATTGTGTCTTGAAACCACTCCCAGAACGAGCGATTGATGCCTTCATTTCCTGTTTTTGTCATCGGTCTTTTCCGGTCACCTGACCCATTGTTTGAGACATCACTTTAAAGTTCTCTTTTTCCCATTCAAATGTTCAGCATTTATGTTTTGCTGACCCGGAGATCTGCCGCATCCGCAGTTTTGCGAGCACTCTTTTTGCTCGCAAAACCAAAACCAAGCTCGAATTGGTTGGAATCCCTGGGAAGCAAGGAGAAGCTTCTGACAGTTGAATAACTTTTATTCGCTTGTCAATTGCAATTACTTTGCAGTCCTTGGCATGAGACATCGTCTCGGTTGTCAGACAGGAATATTCATCTGTCAGTCTTTCAATCACATTATGGAAGTTGCAAAATTCATTACTGTCGAGGCACGTTGATTGTTGACTGAGTATTTGTGAGTGATTTCCGCACTGTAAGTGATGTGTGAGCAGTTTTTCAAATTCCTGTTATGAAGAAACGGTCGAGTCACTTTATCTCATTAAATAACGATATGATACCAGCACGTAGCACATACTGCAGTGTATGAATGGCAAAAAGGCTAACCCTAACAGATAGGAAAACAAATATTGGTTTCTGTTGACTTTCGTTGACATATTTAATAGAAGCATCACTCACACACATTGCAAGTTGCTGCAAAGGAACTGTACGACATTAAGCTTGTTGATGTAGCCATAGCTTTCGGCCTCCGAGTTAGCTTAATTGAAAACAAACCAATGGTGGTGCAACGTGCAGTTCAGATTGAGGAAAAGACTCCAAAACAAGTGGGAGATAGTGAGATTGAGTAATTTGAGGGATTCATACTTGGCCTCCCTCATCGCCTCCAACGGCAGGATAGATGTTGAGGTGGACAGATGTTTAAAGAGTGTATGCAAGGCTTTTGGTGCAGGCGCTCTGCAGTTTTTTGAGGACAGGCATCTGAACATCAATGCTATGCGGCAAGTATATCAGGCACCTGTGCTCTCAGTATTGCTTTATAGCTCTGAATGCTGGAAACCACCTCAAGAGGCTAGATGCCTTTCACCACTGGTGTATCCGTACCATCCTCGGTACCACCAGCTGGAATCAGTGGGAACATCACATCACTTCTGAGATGACTAGTAATCTGTGGGGGGAACTGGAGATTACAACAACCAAGGTGACCAAGTGCTGACTGAAGTTGCTGGGTTATGTGGCTTGGATGTCCAACCACTGCATCCCCAAGATGACCCCACTTAGCTTGTTACTCCAGCTCCGCCCATCTGTGGTCATCAAAAGAGATGGACGCAGAGACCATATATGCAAGGACCTCAAGGTTGTATGGATATCCGAGAGAGGGTGTTACGAGAAGAGAAGTCCTCTCACAAGACGAGTTGGTGTGATAAATATTGCTGGGGGCTTAAAGACTTGGATGGCCAACTGGAGATGGGACATTCAGCGAGAAAACTAGGTGCATTGTTATTCGTGCGGGAGGAGCTTCTGACGAGCAGGGGATGTGAGGAAAGGTGCAAATGCATTGCTGAACACCATAAACCAGCCTGTGAACAACATGAAGCTGTGCAGTGCCCCACCTGCAGCTGCTGATGTCACAGCCAGGAAGGACCGACAGTCCATTGGTGTTGTACTATTGATGCTTCTAACATCAGATCCAACTATAGAGTCAACACAAATTGCAAGCCAGAACTTACCTCAACATCAAGTTCAATGATAAGAGTGTCTGAGTTTGTTCAGGAGAGCAAGTGACAGAACCAGACACAAGTGCACTGTTGAAAGAGGACCACCAATACATCAACAGCATGTCTCAGTCCAGTGTAGGATGTGTGAGATATTTCTTTTTTTTCAGGAAAGGAGGTCCATCTGTCCACAAGTGTAAACCTAACAAGAGCCCATGATACCCATATCCATGTCTTTCTGTCGTTTATCTGTTTTCCGTTGCTCCCATTCACGGGGTTGCGTGGCCAGATACGGCAGTCGGCGGACAGGTAGAGCAATACATGAAATGACATCAACAGGACGTTCATGGAGGTATGCTAACCACCCTGGGAAGCAAGGAAAAGCTGGCATTTTTCTGGTATTAACCCTTCACCGGAGCGTCATATATCAAGCAGTTGTCCTGAAACAAGTTGACTTTGCCTCATGGAAAGCAACCCCAACTGAGGGTAATCTCAGTTCTTTCCATAAAGCTCGGAACAATTGTGTGTCTACCCTGAGGAGAGTCAGAAAACAACATCTTTAAAATCTCAAGTCTGAACTTTCAAACCTCTCTCCCTCTTCCAAATCCTGGTGGCCTCCAATCAAATCTGTTTCTGATGTATGTTCCCTCTCCATCCCCTCCCTTACCAAAAATGGCCGCACTGCTGATACCGCACGTGAAAAGGCTGAATGCCTAAACTCGGTGTGTACATCTAAATCTTGTGTCCGAAACCCATCGCTTTCTGTACTCACCTTACCCAGTCACACCCAACTGTCCCTGGACTCTGTGTCCTTTTCTTCGAACAAAGTGAAGAGTTTGCTGTCAAACCTCGACTCAGATTCTGCAACCGGTCCAGACTGCATCAGCCCACATGTCCTAAAAATCGGCTCCTCTGCTCTTGCTCACCCTCTCTCTGTTCAATTCACTTTCTCAAGGTCATCTGCCATCTGCCTGGAAACCAGCAAACATTACCGCCCTTCATAAAAAGGTGCAAAAACAGATCCCTACAACTACAGACCAATCAGCCTTCTCCCAATCATCAGCAAGGTTATGGACTCCATCATCGCTTCAGACATTAAATCCTTCCTCTTCTCCAATGGCTTGATTTCTGATCATCAATTTGGTTTCAGACCAGGTCACTCCACCCTGGATATGCTGCTTCTGCTCTCCCAACAATAGATGGAGGTCCTTGATGCCGGATATGAAATCAGAGCCATATCCCTCGACATATCGCGTGATTTTGACACGGTCTGGCACCCTGCCCTGCTCACCAAACTCTCTTCCTATCGTATCCCAGGCCATCTCCTCTCATGGCTCGCAGACTTCCTCTCCTGTCACAGTCAACGTGTGGCCCGAAATGGAGTTTTTTCATCCCCTATTCCTGTCGAGGCTGGAGTTCCTCAAGGCAGCACATTCTGGGCCCTGTTCTTTTTCTGCTTTTCATCAATGATCTCTCTGACTGGAAAATCCTCTTTATCTCTTTGCTGATGACTCTACCCTCTGTTTTGCCATCTGTCATCCCTCAGACCAGCAAGTAGCAGCTTCTTCACTCTCTGCAGATCTGGATAAAATCACCAACTGGTCCAACACATGGAACATGTCTTTCAATCCGGACAAATCTCACACTCTCACTATGTCTCTCTGAAAGGACCGTTTAGAAATTCGTCCATCTACTTTCTCACCAATCCTCTGGAAGAAGTCCTTTCATTCAAGCTTCTGGGTCTCACGATCTGCCATGATCTTTTTCTGGGAAATCCACATTTCCAACCATGCCTCCAAAGCCAGTCATCGACTGGGAATCCTCCGTCGTGCAAAGTCCTTCCTCGGCCCACCTGAGCTCTTGACCACATACAAAGCTTTTCTCCGCAGCCTGTTTGAGTACTGCTCTGCCCTCTGGGCTGGTGCTCCTGCCTCTCACCTTTCTCGGCTTCATGCTGTGGAAACCAAGGCATTTAGGATCATTGGTATCTCCCTTGATGAAGCTGAGTCTGGGCCTCTCACTCTCTCACCACAGGCAGGGCATTGGTCTTTCTGTCTTCTACCATCTCCTCTCTGGTCTCGTCCCCCCCCCCCCCGCTCTGTCTGCGATATATCCCCACCATATTTCTGCAGGGCGCTTAAGGTCCGCCAACAACCCCCTTCTGGTAAAACTACCAAAATCACGGATCACTGCTCACCTTCACTCTTTCCTTCCTCTCTTTTTCTTGCCTTTGGAATAAACTCCCACACTCTCTTAAATCCCATTCTTCCCTCCAGGTCTTCAAAACAGCTGTTCACCACCACCTGTTATCTTGCCCCATCCAAAACGTCGTTCTTTTCTATCCACGTTAACCCACCCCAAACGCTCCTTCAAATTCCCTGCTTTCCTTCCTGAAAGTCCCTGTAGTGTCCATCTTGTATACCCGTGTTCCCCGCCTCATCCCTCTCCCTTCACAGATCTCATAATGTCTCTGTTCCCCACTGTTTTGTCCTTCTCTCTCCCGCCCCTCTTGTCTCATGCCCCCCTTGCTGTGCGTTGTGTGTAAGCTCTCATATGAGCTTCGACTTCATACAAAAGAAAAAAAACTGTCCATGGAACTCTGAGATAGAAATGTGAGGATGCATCGATCTGGGGGAGGGTATAAAACAATTTCTGGAGTGTTGAAAGTTCCCAAGAGCACAGTGAGCTCCATCATTAGGAAATGGAAAGACTATGGAACTACCCAGACTCTTCCTAGAGCTGGCTGTCCGACCAAACTGAGCAACCGGGAAAGAAGCACCTTGGTCAGGGAGGTGAACAAGAACTCAATGACCACTCTGACAGAACTACAGAGTTCCTTGGCTGAGATGGGAGAACCTGATGGAAGGAGAAAAGTCTCTGCAGCACTTCACAAATCTAGGCTTTATGGGAGCGTGGCCAGAAGGAAGCCACTCCTGAGGAAATGGCACATGACAGCACACTTGGAGTTTGCATGAAGGCATGTGAAAGACAGAGCATGAGGCAAAAGATTCTGTGGTCCGATGAGACAAAAACTGAACTTTGGCCTGAATGCAAATCGCTACGTTTGGTGGAAACCGAGCACTGCTCATCACCCATCTAACATCATCCTGACTGTGAAACATGGTGGTGGCAGCATCATACCATGGGGATGCTTTTCATCGGCAGGGACTGGGAGACTGGTCAGGATAGAGGGAACAATGGATGGAGCCAAATAAGGCAAATCCTTGAGGAGAACATGCTTTAGAATGCAAAAGACTTTACTGTAGACTGCAGTGAAGATTTACATTCCAACAGGACAATTACCCCAAGTGTACAGCTAAAGCAACACTAGAATGGCTTCAGAACAAGGATGTGAAAGTTGAGTGGCCCAGCCAAAGCCTCGACTTGAAACCCATTGAGAATCTGTGGAAACACTTGAAGATTGTTATTCACCGACATTCTCCATTCCACTTGACATGTCTTGAGCAAATCTGCAAGGAGGAATGGGAGAAATCCACAAATCTTGATGTGAAAAGCTGATGCAGACATACTCACGAAGACTCAAAGCTGGAATCGCTGCTCAAAGGCGCTTCTACAAAGCATTCACTCGGGGTTGAATACTTATTGATGCAAGGCATCTCACCTTTTCATTTTAATTAATTTGTAAAGATTTCGAAAAACATGTTTCCACTTTGTCATCATGGGGTATTTTGTGTAGAATGGTGACAAAAAAAATTAAAATTGAATCCATTTTAAATTCAGGCAGTAACACAACAAAATGTGACAAAATCAAGGGGTGTGAATACTTTCTGAAGGCACTGTATGTCAACGTGTACGGCATGATTGAGATCAATGAAGAGCCACATCACTATCTGGGCTTCGGATTCTTATAGCATCATGTCCATGCTCTTGGGCATGCAAACGGTGAAGAATGATGCGTGTATCCATCTCTTCCTGTGTGGAGTGCAGAGGCTGTATTTCAACTTGTGTTGTTGTCTTGCCATCCCCTGTTGTCAGCAAATGTGCATGCCCCTCAATGACAGCAAGCACTTTATGTGCGACAGCTTTGATGCAAAGTCATTATCGCTCCAGACGTCACAAAACACTTCACTCAGCTGTGATTTATTGCCATCGTTCATCAGAAACGTCCTCCAATTGACAGGGTTCTTAATCATCGGCCCCGTGACGATCACCTTTTCACCACATCCACGCCTTTCATGCGCCATTCCATTCACCGATTGAGCTTTGTACATATCTGGACTGAATATGATGTCTGGTTTCTTTGGTAGAGCATCAAAAATCCTGTGAGTGATCTGCTTGAAGTTGCTTGGGATTTACTGCAATGTGTGGAACAATGCATTGCCATCCTGAACTTTCAGTTGTTTCATCTTTGGGGAGTTTAACATCTTTCAAAAGATATTGAAGACCCTTTGCTTTGTTTTTGCTCGAGGAAACTGGAGTTGGTGGGTATTTCATGAGTTCTTTGACATCGATAGCACTATTCGGCTCCAACCTGACCAATAGTTGAATGGCCACGCTGCTTTGCTGTTTGTATGCAATGACTTTGTTTTGTGTTCTGAGCTTGACATACTTGTTCACGCACTCGAGTGTTTTCATTTTCACTGGTTCGAAGAAGTGATCTTCCTTCTCAAGTCTTTCGCCAATGAACTTCTCCTTTGCTTGTTTGTTAACCAATTCGGCAGTCATAAATGCCTTTTCAACATTTTGTGGAGTCAGTGTGCCTGAAGAAATGCAGTACAGCTTCGATTTGTCTGGGACATAAAATCGATTCAGAAAGCTCTGTACTGCCCCCATTGATTGTTCTGGTGACCGTTCATTTTTCTGAATATCGGCCAGCCTGAGATCTTTACGTTTTATTTCCTTTCCCCATGTGACTCGGACAACATGTCCGCCATGGATAATGTGATGTCAACAAACTGAGCGTGTTCATGTGTCGTTTTCACCCAACGCTGAAGTGAGTGAGCAGTTCAGTCAGCCAGGCTCCACATCCTCCTGTTCCACCGTGAGACTTGGCATGTTTCTTCAATGTTTTTGTTCACTGCACATCGGTTGCCTTGCACACGTGATCTCGCCACGTTGAGTGCTCCTCCTTTCATCAGCTTTGTAGCATCAGAATAAGTCTCTCCATTATTGCTAAAAACACAGAAAAGAAGGTTGGATATCGTGAATAATTGTGTCCATCAAAGCTGTCGAACAGGTCCGCCATCAGATAGAGGCAGTGAGGATATCGTGGGAAGTTGTTCATCTTGACTGACCAAACCAGATCACGTACCAGCCAAATGTGGTTTTTATATATATATATATATATATATATATATATATATATATATATATATATATATATATATATATATATATATATATATATATATATATATATATATATATATATATATATGACAGCCATAGTTTTGCTATTTGTCCAAGCTTTCCTTCAGCAACATCAGTCTTAAACTTTGAATATTTGGATGGCAGAGGTTATGGATTCATCTTCCAAAACAGAACTGAGATTTTTTTTCCAGGGGCATCGTGGAAGTCTTCTCGGAGTACCTTTGACTGTGCTGGTAAATTTGATGTCAGCTGGTCCTCTTGTGTTGTCAATAGAAATGTTTGGAACAATATTTTTTTCTAATGCTACCAGCAGCGTTTTATGACAGGTCATGGCTCGGCTGTAAAGCTTTCCTTATAATGCATCGTTTAATGATCTAGAGGTTATGAGACCTGCTTCTGTTAGTGTATTGGAGAGTCCAGTTCCACCCATTTCTTTCCAATCATCTTGAGGTAGGTGCATATCACATGGACCTTGTTGCAAAAGATGCAATCTGGTGTGAATACAGCCTTGTCACTGTCAGCAGATGATCATCAAGAAAAGAGGTAGAGAGTGGTGGAAATGGTAGGATTGTGTGTGGAGGGATATCAGTAAGGTGGGGTGGTTGGAGAGTGGAGAGATTTGACTGAGGACAGAGGCATGTGAATGAGTAACATGGTTAAGACAGGGCAGAAGCTTGGTGCCATTGGACCTCACCTCTTATAAAGGGAAGAGGAGGAGAATAAGAATAAGATAACACTTGTACCGTTTGATTTAAATCCCTTTAGCTGTTCTCAACTATCAAGTCTTTTGCTGACATGTCTGACCTGTTGATGCTGAAATATAATCATTTCGTCTTTACTTATTTATATACATATGTATTTCTATCAAATTTGGTCGAAATTCAATCACTTGTTCACAAGTTAGCATGGTAACAGAATTTTTTTACCTACCATGACCTTTGACCTCTTGACTCCAAAATCGAATTGGATCATCTTTGTATCATTATACATATAATACTCGTACCAAGTTTGACTTGGATCCCTTCAGCTGTTCTTAAGTTATTGCAGTAACGAAAACCTATCACGGATGACGGACAGCCAGACAGACAACTCGGACAGACTTCGTGGGTGGAGGCATAAAAAGCTACACAATGTAAGCCCTTTGCTGTTTGAATCCCGACCTGGGTTCCACCACAGCTTAGGAAAACTTTGTGCTTTACAATATATTTGAGATGCAGCTTATATATAATCCTTCCCACTTTCACAAAATGCCCCTCCTGATGCATTCTAGAATGATCTTTTCCTGCTTCCTGGCAAAGCACAGTCTGCTTGCGTGTTTTATCTTGGATTGCGAAATCGTTTTCCTTTACTGTGAACCTACTCCGACCTTAGTTTGTGTCCTTTTTTATATCGTATATGTCATGTCTTCTTGTGCATCATACTCTATACAGAGCGTCAGTTCTCCCAAAGCACTAACTTGCCTTGAGGTTAATTCCTGGACGGTTAGGCGCTCCAATGTTGATATCTCATGACCTACTGTTTACTTTAAATGCTGTTTGATGATGTTGATACAGCAAATGCAGTTAACTGTCACAGAAAGTACACATATTCATAACTAATGTTGATTGTACTACCGCAGATTTTTTCTTTGCCCGAGACTGTTTCTGAAACTGCTGGAAGCAATCAGCGCACTGTGTCCATCTATGCCCATGAATCCTTGATTGAGGTGGACTTCAGTGGTCTACAAGAGGATCTCAAGGTGAATTACACCTGCCGGTGAACACAATTTAGATGAGGAAACACTAAATAAAACTTATAAGTGCAGTGGTGTGATTGGTTGTTGATTTTCCTTTTTCTCTCCACAAAAGCGAGGAAGAGCAAGGTTGAATCAACAGTGGAGTAATGGGCAACAGTTGGGCATAACCAGCAAGAGAGTACATGAACAGGGAAGGAAAAGAGAGGGCACGAGCAGCACAGTCCTTGGAAAAATGAAAAAGACACAGAATAAATAGTTCTATCAAAAACGTCGTAGCTTGGACGATTGATTAAAAATAAAAATCTACAAGTTTACATTGGAAAATTTAATGATCCTTGTACATAAAATGTGTATTAAAAGTCCTGGAAATTTGGTTTTCCATGGCTGTGCAAACCATGAATGGGAGGAAACATGAAATCAGCAAGTATGAGAGGGTTGGGTTATTAAAGGTTAATGGGGAGAAATAAAGGTCATGGGTGAGGATGGGGGATGGCACGAGGTAGTGGTTGGTGCACTGCTTGCTTGAAGCCCTGGAGGGAAGAGTGAGACAACTGCTACTGGAAGGCACTTCAATAGACAGCAGAGGTGAGGATTCAAAGAGTTGAGGTGTACAGCCAGCCTGCATTTTGGAAGTTTAACCAGGAAGCGGGTCCATTTCAATATCATTCAACATCTGTGTTTTATTAGAACTTTTTAAAGTTTTTATAACTCAGCATCCCAGCCTTTTTGTTTGCTGCAAAGGTACTGTTTGTTTTGTGTGTCACCATGGTGGCAAGTTGATGAACTTACTGTGTGTTCAATCTACCCTGTTCTGTAAAAAGAATGTCAGCGATGTGAAACAGAAAGGCGAAGCACTAGAAAAAGCCATACTTGCTCAGCATGCTGTGCTAAACAGTATAACAGCTCCCAACATGAAGGCAGATGAAAACTTTGAGAGTGTGCAGGAGAAGTACTCGATGGCTACCGAAGGTACAACACAGTCACTTTTCATAGTAATTCATACGATGTATGGCTAACATTGATTTTTATTTTTTTTTAATGATTTTTTTTGTCGTTTTGATGTTTGTAGATTTGGAAGAGGGTCGAGGCAAAGCAAAAGCTGCAAGGCAAGCTTTTAACAAAGTGCAGAATATCCGCTTTGGCCGATTCAATTGTTGCCTGGAACATGTGAGCATGGCCATAGATGTTATCTACAAAAAGCTG
This sequence comes from Eptatretus burgeri, assembly GCF_056783735.1. NCBI lineage: Eukaryota > Metazoa > Chordata > Myxini > Myxiniformes > Myxinidae > Eptatretus > Eptatretus burgeri. Next base: position 156,045,938 of record NC_140962.1, on the reverse strand, counting down.
ACACAGAACCTCAGTGCCCAGGTACATGTTTCCTCAACTGGATATGTCGAGCCCAACCACACAAGGAAAGTTTGAGTTTGCAAAGACATCGGTTGCACGAGTAGTTGGAAATATTCGTGTTCAAAAATGAAGGCACTGCCAACAAGTACCTAGTAGTTGAGCCTTGCCTGTTGGGCAGTGAAAACAAGTGGTCGTGCCGTCATTTTCCAACAAACCTTGTTCAACATCCTATTTACTTGAACATCATGCATCCTGCAAGTAATATCACATTTGAAAAGCTCAGGACACAGTCCACAACCGACACGAGTAAATGTCGATATATTGTTAACAGGAGGAACAAAAAGGTTTTGAGGATTCTTACGGCACGTGCTAATGCAATCTATCGGCGATATAAAGTTTTCTGTAAATTTCCATTCTAAATAAATATCTTTTCATACATTTTTCTGTCAAATATTTTGTTAATTCATGACTCAACAAGTTGCAAAATGGATTTGGAAAGCCAACATGTTAAGTCTTCATCAAAATATATGGTAATTTCTCTTGACAGCAAGCTCATGTACATCTGGTGAGAATCTCATCAGATAATGGCTTGGGAGGTTTTTCAACGAGATAACAGTGTCATTTTTACATGTAAATCTGTTGCTTAAACAATGGATTATGGACTTACCCAACCAATTTTTTTTATCCAATCCTTTTGATTATCCATTTATCATTTATTGAGCTTACACTCACTGTTTTATTCCACCCACACATGATTTATTCCTCCTCCACTGACCCATCAAGTAACATTGTGTTCTATCACATCGAGCAGGCCTTCCTGGGACCGCAGAATTCCGAAGAGCCATACCTGGGAGGCATCGACTACAATTGTGTGGCTCCAGGAAAACGCTACCAGCCCATGGACAACCTCTCTGGGGGAGAAAAGACCGTGGCTGCCCTCGCACTCCTTTTTGCCTTGCAGAGGTTAACATGTGTTTAATTTGATGTACATTTAGGGCTTGCTAAAATATGTGCTCCATTTCTTGCTCCATATATTACATCTAATAATCGTCTAACAATATAATGTGTTTCCAGTATGATAATACTGTCAATATAAAAAGTTTATATTTTCTGGTGATACTGTCCATGTGAAGAAGAAGTCTCTCTTGTCCAGTAATTGTGTGAAAAAAAAAATATACATATATATATATATATATATATATATATATATATATGTATGTATATATACAGTGGACGAGGCGTAAGTCGGCAGCGTGTAACTCGTCACTTCACCTAAGTCGGCAGCGTCAAAAAGTCCTGAATTTATCTAATGTTAAATCGACTTACAGACTTTGAATAAAAGTCTGTAAGTCGTCATCTCTAAGTCGTCAGTTCGTCGAAGTCATCAGATGTTGTCCGTTCCTGCGTAATGCAAACTCAATTAAATTACCACGCCTAACTCGTCACACGGAACTGCTGCCTCGTGAGAAGCCCGATTTCATGGAATCGTGATGCGCGGGCTATTTATAACTGTGCTGCGTTCAGCTCAGTAAGCGCGTCGTCCCACATGCATCTGAAGAGGTAGACAGGCTGAGCAATGCAGTCTCTGGCGAAGGAGTAAAGGATCGATCGAGCTTAGTGTTGAAGTCCGATCATGGTTTTATATTGGCTTGTTTTGTACATCACCACACTCACTTACACATAGGTATTGAGTGGTAGTCATCACGATGACTGTGTGTCATGTAATTTGTCGATGGTATACAAGTTTTTCATTCCATATGAAAACTCATTCTACATTCATGCCAATGAATGAATTCTAACAGCCATTCATTCCACATTTGTCGATGGTCATATACCATCACCGATGGTATATGAGTTGTCTTACAGTTGTTCATTATCTTTACTTTTGATAAAGTGATTCATGAATTCCATCTTTGCTTGATCACTTTCCAACTAACCAATGAACCCCCGCCTATGCCCAGAGGATTGTCTTTCCCTTTTGGTACAATAGCCGGCTTAGCGATTGTTGCGCCTTCTCACACGTACGTGTCCAGGCCACGCGCCACTTCATCCTTCACCCCACAGTCATCATGAATGTTCGCATATGCGCAAGTCGTCAAATGTCTAAGTCGTCACTTTTTTCTCGGTCCCGATGGTGACGACTCACGCCTAGTCTACTGTATGTTTGTATATGTATATATATGTATATATATATATATATATATATATATATATATATATATATATATATATATATATATATATATCTACACTAGTGCGGGCCCGTAGGTGCGTGCCAGTATGTGCAGCTTCGTTCCTTCGCTCTCGTAAACGACGACTGGATTGGGGCATTGTTTCAATTCGATCGGACCAACGGTATCATCAATGCCATAATTTGGAAAACACCTGGGAAACACACTCAGGTCCCCAGCGTCAATTGTGACGTCATATCAAACGAAGAAGAAGAATTGTGACGCCCCCTCTCTCTCCCCCCCCCTCTCTCACCCCCTCCCTCCCCCTCTCTCTCCCCCTCTCTCTCCCCCTCTCTCTCCCCCTCTCTCCCCACCCTCCCTCTTCCCCCTCTCTCTCTCACCCCTAGTCTCGCCCCTCCTCTCACCTCCCCACTCTCTCTGCCCCACTCTCTCCACCTCACTCTCTCCGCCTCACTCTCTCCGCCCCACTCTCTCCGCCCCACTCTCTCCGCCCCACTCTCTCGCCCCACTCTCTCGCCCCCACTCTCTCGCCCCCACTCTCTCGCCCCCACTCTCTCGCCCCCTCTCACGCCCCCTCTCCCGTCCCCCTCTCTTCAATTGTGATGCCCTCTCTCTCACCCCATCTCTCCCCCATCTCTCCCCCGCTCGCCCCCCTCTCTCACCTCCTCTCTCCTCCTCTCCCTCCCCCTCTCTCTCCCCCTCTCCCTCCCCCTCTCTCTCCCCCTCCTCTCTCCCCCCTCCTCTCTCGCCCCTCTCTCTGTAAATGTATTCACAAATGTCTACCAAGCACAACAATTAATTCAAACCTTGGGAAAAAACAGCTTTCAAACCCTTGGGAAACAGTTGTTTCCCTTGGGAAAATTCAAACGTTGGTATTAATTAATAATTTGAACAATTAATTCAAACCTTTGGAAAATACAGCTTTCAAACTTTGGGAAACACCTGGGAAACAGCTGAAACGGATAAAGAACGATATCAAACCTTGAAAAGGCACATACTCAGGTCCCCAGCGTCGATTGTGACGTCATACCAAACGAAGAAGAATTGTGACGTCAATCGTGCAAAAAAAAAACTAAATAAATAAACATTAATTGTGATGTCATAGCACCGTGTCCTGTCATTGGTTGACAGACGTTATTGGTCATTATTGGTTGACAGAAAAAATATAGGTCGTTATTGGTTGACAGACATTTGTCATTATATCACGTTATTCTTTTTATTACTGACAATTATTGTGCTATTATTAATATACTGTTATCATTATTCTGAGATATCTTTGGGAAAAAATGGCAGGATAAGGTGGAACGACATTTCAGCTGCGATATATACACCTTTCCAACACTGAAAAAAGCAATAAAATGGCCGTAACTTAACGTAAAATGGCGGGACCCGCTCGTCTGATTAAAATCAAACCTTGAAAAGGCACATCTGCGGATCCCCGGCAATATTCCTGGCAAGTTTCAATCAGATCGGACCGGTGGTTGTCGAGAAATGGCGGTCGCAGACAGACAGACACACGCACACACACACACACACACACACACACACACACACACACACACACACACACACACGCACACACACACACACACACACACACACACATTGATGGAATTATAGATAGATATGTATATGTATATATATATGTATGTATGTATGTATGTATGTATATATCTTCTTCTTTCGGCTGCTCCTGTTAGGGGTTGCCACAGCGGATCATCCGTTATGATCCGCATAGTGATTTGGCACAGGTTTTACACCTGGTGCCCTTCCTGACGCAACCCTGGTCGCCTCTTACGACACAGGGATATGGTACACCTATTTTAACCAGTGTATACACCGGCCCAGTATACTGGTACTCACTTCACCGACCTCGGAAGGATGACAGGCTGAGTCAACCTCCTGGTGTATTAATTCAGTGGTCCAACGGGGCTTGAACTCAGGACCTTTTGGATCCCAAGCCGCTGCCCGAACAACTACGCCAACACTCGGCTCTGTATGTATATATATATATATATATATATATATATATATATATATATATATATATATATATATAAATATATATATATATATATATATATAAATATATAAATAAATATATATAAATAAATATATATATATATATATATATATATATATATATATATATATATATATATATATATACAGTAAGTCCTCGCTTTTCGCAAGCGTTGCGTTCCTGGAAAACCTTATGATAAGCGAAACTGTGTTAAACAAAACATTTTCCCATAGAAACCAATGTGTTAAAGGGGGGATGTGTTTTTGGCTCGGAATTTTTTGGACATAAACACAAATAAACAAAACACACTCCTCGAGTCGTGGAGACTTACCCCGAGGCTGGAGGAACGGAGTTGATTGCGGTGG
>NC_140962.1:156017858-156022858 GCF_056783735.1 Eptatretus burgeri | reverse complement strand
GCCAAGTCGCCCCTCGCTCACCGATTGGACAGCAAAAAGTGGGCGTGTGTCGTTTTTGATCCGTTTTTGAAGCACAAAATCCGTGATTTTGTACACGCTATTCGACGCGCGTTCTGCATGAGTCCAACACCGGTACCCACAGCGGGGCAAGGACGGTGGCGATGCTACGGTTGCGAGGTGTGACGTGAAGGTCGTGGCGGTTGTGGTGAAGCGGTGGTTGTGGTCGGTGGTTGATGTTGTGGTTGTGATGGTAATCATGGCGGTTGGTCCAAAATAAAGATAGTAAAAGAAAAACGGCTATCCTGAAGAGTCGCAGCACGTATAAATGACATGTATTCCCACTAGACAACGGGTTTGGGCCTAACTACACATGCACTTACCGAGATACCTCACCTAAGGGACCTGAATGGTGGTTTGCGAATTTGGTAACCACAACACTACCCCCTTCCCTTTTTACAGACTCGTCCCGAGTCGTCAAATTTTCGTGTGCCATCATGTGTAGTTTTCCCCTAGTACATTTTACCTACGGATCCCTGAGTGCGACATTCATGGTATTCGTGTCCCCAAAATAAATAACCTGAGGGCTGCGTAACTATCTAAACAAACTCACTCACACGGACGACTTAAATAAAATTGCCGGCGCTAAGACATACATGCCGGGGGCGCACTCATATGTACAGTACATCTTAACCTTAACTTACAAATTTTACACTAAACCATGGCCCAGGATCACTGAACTCTGCAAAAAGAAAGCAGTTAGCAGGGAGCCAGGCTGCCCACATGCAGTCTCTGGCTCAAACGATGCAGGTGACAGGGAACGTGGCTGGCTGCTCACACGCAGTCCAAGGCCTTCCCTTTTGAGCTGAACGCAGTGAACCACAACGGTGCATGGGCCGCACAAACGTAGTCTCCGTGCCAGCTCAAGTGGCACACGCAATGAGCACAACGAATGGATGCATGAACGGTTTGAACTGAATGCAGTGAACCACAACGGTGCATGGGCTGCACAAACGCAGTCTCCGTGCCAGCTCAAGTGGCACACGCAATGAACACAACGAATGGATGCATGAATGGATGGACGCAAACACGGTGCACGGGCCGCCACTGCAGGCCCGTGTTGTAGCTGCCAACGGGGCAGTTCTCGCAGCTTGCAAACTGTTGCCTTGATCCTGGCGCACATGGAAATGAACAGGGGGGCAAAGCAAAAATTTAACGGGGCTGGTGAACGTGGGCAGTGGGCATGGCATGGCAAAGGTGAGCAGGCAAACACAGCCCGCAGAAGAAGGCCGCTGCAGGCAAACACAGCCCGCAGAACCAGGCCGGCACAGGCCTCGAAGAAAAACAGCCAGCAGATGAACTGGCCGGCACAGGCCTTGCAGCACACAGCTGCCGATGAAGTTGGCCGGCCTCCGCTTTGAAGCAAAACACGGCCAGCTGATGAAGTTGGCCAGCCTTTGCCGTTCAGTGGAGGTTGGTGGAGGGAGTGCGGTGGTGCTGGCCACTCGGAAGGCGGGCTCGGACCTACCTACCTGTCTCCCTCCCACCTATCGCCTTTGCCTGTCACTGTACATACCCACTCCCTTAATTTGTCAAACCCCAATTTAGCCCCAACTTAATTTTTTTCTGTTGTTTTTATTTTTACTTCCCCACTATAAATCGTCCCCTAACCCCCTTTATCGTCTTTGTTCGGCTAACCTATCCTGTCACCTAGCCTACTCCCAACCCCTACGTTCCCTTCCCGGAGGGGAACAAGGGAGAGCTTGCGTCCTGTGTCGAGGCCCACCGAAGCCTCAGAATGGCCTCCCCAGAGTTCGGCGATCTATAACCAAAGTGGGTCCAGCGGCCCACAACGACAGCGAGGGGATGGATGGTGCGGAGGGGTACATCTCCTAATCTACCCTATCCATTTAACTGCTAAACTACCCCGGGGCTTTCAACAAGCGCCTCTCGCTTAAAGTATTGGTTCTAACAACCCAGATTCCCGTCGCCTGTGTTGGTGTCCTCACAATTTCGGGCCTCGCCCCCCAATTTTCTCTCCGTGCCCTCACACGGTCTCCTGGCTGGGACACGTGGCTCCCTTTGGCAGGCACGACCCTCTGCCGAATCTCCGACGATGGCACCCCCGGGCACTACACTGCCTCCGAGCCTATCAGCTCCCTAACACCGGGGAGTGCCCCCCATGGCACCTCCCCTGAAACGCACACGTGGCAGGCCGGCCTCCCGGGCCCCTTTCCGAGGGTCACCCGTGCCCACAACACTGCCCACGCGGCTAATGGCGCCCCGGGCCCCCGCACCAAGCAGGCGCACCCGTGCCCACTACTCTATCCCGGCCCCCCATTGGCCCATGGCCTACCGCGGCCGACTAGCCTGGTGCCCGGGGTACCCACTCAGCGATACTCACCTTTCGCAGCCACGCTCCCAAGCCCGTCAACAGGGCTCCTGCACCCCTCCAAATGGGTCTCGAGCCTACTTTCCCACCAACAACAAAACGACCTCCATTTTTCAATTTAACTAACCCAGCTAACTTACTTTATACTGACCCCGGGGTCCCTTGGGCGGGAGTCACTCCTCCCCCCAATCACTCATCGCACCATGCATTCCCCATTCACTCCACACACACAGACCCGCTGGCCTCACTCACTCACCAAGCACATGCCTCACAACTCACCAACTCTTCAACACACTCACCGCTGAACTCTGCCATCCTTCTAACTACCTCCCCTAACTAACTCGTGCTCCCACGTCGTCCCTTAAACTACAGCACGTTCCTTTTAACACTACGTAGCTAAACTACGTCCCCACTACACATCCACAAGTCTGTCACTGTCTCCTAACTCAAAAATTCATTTTATTTCCCAACCTAAATCTGGCTACAATCCCTCTAACTAATCCATTCCACGGACTCCATGAGGACTTACCCCTGCCCCATGAAGTCGGTCTAACTAAGCTAACCCTTCCCCCTAACTAGTTTCCATCCTGTGCCCAGGGTCAAGGGGGTCTTCCACCCCTTGCCCAGGAATCCTGTACACCCGAAAGTGAGGCTTGCTCTTTTCCCTTTATTTTTTTCTTTCCATGCGCAGCACCTGCGCGGCAACTCAGAGCTCGCGCACTTTGCACCTGCCCGTGACGTCATGCAGCTGCACGTGTTCCTCGTCCCTCCTTGGACGGGACCATCCGGCAGAGATACCCCTCCTGCCGGATTCCAACTCCACGTGCAGCCATGACGTCACCGTGCGCATAAAAAAAAAAAACAAGCCCCACGTCTCGAGGGGTTCCCCACGCGAACACATGTGCTTTGCCCGTTGGAGCTTAACACACACGATCGCGTGGAGAACCCGTCCGGTCCAAATCCATCATCCTGCCTAAACTTTGTCCGTCCGCGGGATCGGCAAATCCACCGCGTGCGTTTCCGGACCGGGACTTCACTCTCGCAAGCGAGCACGTGGTGGTCTCGTGCGTTGCACAGCACGAACCGCGTGCTCACTGCTGGGCGAACCCGGCACGGTCCTCGAAACAACCACAGCCGCTACTCGGCTTTCGTTCCTGTCATGTCGCCGTCGTCGCCATTCGACCCACGCACACCTGCGTGTTACGACGCACACAGTCCACTCCATCACATTCACACGGGGAGACGCGGCTGCGTGCTCCCGCATGCCAACCGACATCTCCCTTACATACCGCTCTCTCACACACACGGTCTCCCTTGCACACAGCGACCTTGCACACGGCCGTTCACTCACGCGTGCGGGGGCACTCACCCGCGGTGCCTCACTCGCACTCCGTGCCTCATCCACACACGCGGGGGCACTCACCCGCGGTACCTCACTCATACTCCGCGCCTCACTCACACACGCGGGGGCACTCACCCGCGGTGCCTCATCCATACACACGGCGACACTCACACACGCGGTCTCTTCCACACACGGTGCCTCACCCACACACGCGGGGGAACTAACCCGCGGTGCCTCACTCACACTCCGTGCCTCATCCACACTGGCCGTTTCATCCACACACACGGCCTCACTCACACACGGTGCCCCATCCACACCCGGCGTGCTGGGAAGCACGCACTCTGGCACCATCGCCACCACACCACTCACACACGGGGTCGCTTCCACAAACGGGGACGCACTCACACCTTGCACCACACACACAGGGACAACCACACTGGGGATTCGTGTCCCCACAAGGGTCTCCGGGGCCTCTACACCCCCCAAGCTCTCCGTGCACCCGTCCACAGCACCCGTCCCCTCAACCTCGCAAAACACGACCGAACTCACCTGGTCGTGACTCGCCTCAAGGGGGAATACTCCCTCCCCTTGTTCCTGGAGGAGGTCATCCAGCTGCTCGCACCGGGTCCCCACACGCTCCGCGAGCTCAACCTCACTATCCTCCACTACCTCCGTGTGTGTGTGTGCGTCACTTACCCCGTCTTCATCGTGTTTATTGGTCTCTGCTTCTTTCTGGCGTCTTTCCCTTATCTTTATGTAGGTCAACCTTGCTTTCTCTTTAAGTCGCTCCCGTCCTTCCCTGTTTTTCACTCCTTGCTCTTTCACGATCTCCGCGTACCTCATCCTTGCTTTCCGTATTAATTGTTCTTTTCTCTCCCTCCCAATTACTTTCACCTCGTCTCTTGTCTCCCGAATTACTTTTTCCTTACCCGCCTCCACCGCGGGCCTGTCAGCCGTTGCACCCCCTTCCAGCTCGTTCGTTCCGACACGTGGAGTCGCCATTTTAAGTTCCCTGCTCACGGCCTTCATGCCCGCCTGCAGGCATCGGCCCATGTTCTGCGTCTCACCCCGTAGCTCTTTCATTTCTTCCTTCATGTTTGCTTCCATTCCGTTTATTTGCTGTGTATTCGCATCCATCGTCGTTTTCACTTCATTCATTTGTTTGTTCATTGCCGCCAGCATGGCGCATAGCTGGGCCATGTTGGATGCACTCAGCTGAGCCGTTTCGGCAAGGGTTGGGGAAGGGTCTTGGTGGAGAGGGGGGGGGGA
>NC_140962.1:156010358-156012858 GCF_056783735.1 Eptatretus burgeri | reverse complement strand
GGCCTTGAAGCACAGCAGCTGCAGACGATCCAGCCGGCACAGGCCTTGCAGCAAAACAACAGCTGCCGATGAAGTGGGCCGGCCTTTGCCTTGCAGCAACGCAGCCAGCAGATGAAGCTGGCCAGCCTTTGCCGTTCAGTGGAGGTTGGTGGAGGGAGTGCGGTGGTGCTGGCCACTCGGAAGGCGGGCTCGGACCTACCCTACGGTGTCCCTCCCAACCTATCGCCTTTACCTGTCACTGTCTATACCCACTCCCTTAATTTGTCAAACCCCAATTTAGCCCCAACTTATTTTTTTTATTTTTACTTCCTCACTATAAATCGTCCCCTAACCCCCTTTATCGTCTTTGTTCGGCTAACCTATCCTGTCACCGAGCCTACTCCCAACCCCTACGTTCCCTTCCCGGAGGGGAATAAGGGAGAGCTAACGTCCTGTGTCGAGGCCCAACTCAAGCCTCAGAATGGCCTCCCCAGACTTCAGCGATCTAACCCAAAGTGGGTCCAGCGGCCCACAACGAGAGCGAGGGGATGGATGGTGCGGAGGGGTACACTTCCTAATCTACCCTAACCATTAACTGTTAAACTACCCCGGGGCTTTCAACAGGCGCCTCTCGCTTAAACTATTGGTTCTAACAACCCAGATTCCCGTCGCCTGTGTTGGTGTCCTCACAATTTCGGGCCTCGCCCCCCAATTTTCTCTCCGTGCCCTCACACGGTTTCATGGCTGGGACACGTGGCTCCCTTTGGCAGGCACGACCCTTTGCCGAATCTCCCGCTATGGCACCCCCGGGCACTACACTGCCTCCGAGCCTACCAGCTCCCTAACACCGGGGAGTGCCCCCCATGGCACCTCCCCTGAAACGCACACGTGGCAGGCTGGCTTCCCAGGCCCCTTTCCGAGGGTCACCCGTGCCCACAACACTGCCCACGCGGCTAATGGCGCCCCGGGCCCCCGCACCCAGCAGGCGCACCCGTGCCCACTACGCTATCCCGGCCCCCCATGGGCCCTTGGCCTACCACGGCCGTCTTGCCTGGTGCCCGGGGTACCCACTCAGCGATACTCACCTTTCGCAGCCACGCTCCCAGCCCGTCAACAGGACTCCTGCACCCCTCCAAACGGGTTTCGAGCCTACATTCACACCAACAACAAAACAACCTCCATTTTTCAATTTGACTAACCCCCTAACTCACTTTATACTGACCCCGGGGTCCCTTGGGCGGGAGTCACTTCTCCCCCCAATCACTCATCGCACCATGCATTCCCCATTCACTCCACTCACACAGACCCGCTGGCCTCACTCACTCAACTAGTACTCACCTCACAACTCACCAACTCTTCAACACACACACCGCTGAACTCTGCCATCCTCCTAACTGCATTCCCTAACTAACTCGTGCTCCCACGTCGTCCCTTAAACTAGTAGCACGTTCCTTTTAACCTACGTAGCTAAGCTACGTCCCCACTACACATTCACAAGTCTGTCACTGTCTCCAAATCAATAAAAAATCATTTCCCCACCTAAATCTGGCTACAATCCCTCTAACTCATCCATTCCACGGACTCCATGAGGACTTACCCCTGCCCCATGAAGTCGGTCTAGCGAAGCGAACCCTTCCCCCTAACTAGTTTTCATCCTGTGCCCTGGTCAAGGGGGTCTTCCACCCCTTGCCCAGGAATCCTGTGCACCCGAAAGTGAGGCTTGCTTTTTTTTTTTTTCCACATGCGCAGCACCAGCGCGGCAACTCACAGCTCGCGCACTTTGCACCTGCCCGTGACGTCATGCAGCTGCACGCGTACCTCGTCCCTCCTTGGACGGTACCATCCGGCAGGGATACCCCTCCTGCCGGATTCCAACCCCACGTGCAGCCATGGCGTCACCGTGCGCATAAAAAAAAAACAAGCCCCACGTCTCGAGGGGTTGCCCACGCGAACACATGTGCTCTGCCCGTTGGAGCTTAACACACACGATCGCGTGGAGAACCCGTCCGGTCCAAATCCATAATCCTGCCTAAACTTTGTCCGTCCGCGGGATCGGCAAATCCACCGCTGGCGTTTCCGGACCGGGACTTCACTCCCGCAAACGAGCACGTGGGGGCCTCGTGCGTTGCACAGCACGGACCTCGTGCTCACTGCTGGGTGAACCCGGCACGGTCCCCGAAACAACTACAGCCGCTACCCGGCTTTCTTTCCTCACATGTCGCCGACGTCGTCGCCATTCCACACATGCACTTCCGCGTGTTACGACGCTCACACTCCACACCATTAAACTCACACCGGGAGACGCGGCTGCATGTTCACACATGCCGACCGACATCTCCCTTACATACTGCTCTCTCACACACACGGTCTCCCTTGCATAAACCATACCACTCACACGTGGTGCTCCATTCATACACCGTGCCTCACTCACACACGCGGGGGGACTCATCCGCGGTGTCTCATCCACACACCGTCCCTCACTCACACATGCGGGGGCACTCACCCGCGGTGCCTCATCCAC
>NC_140962.1:155985358-155997858 GCF_056783735.1 Eptatretus burgeri | reverse complement strand
GTGAAGGAAAAAGTCTTTATCCTGAAGAAATCGTTGCGGCCTGTTTCATGTCACGGTTGTTGCAGGGATCTGTTAAGCAGGCCAAAAAAACATGGCGGCTTCAGAGCCCAGCGAGGTATCCCAGGATATGCCTGAAGACCCCATATAGAGCAAGGTGGCCAAGAATGCACCTGCTGAAGGATGTAATTAAATAAGGTCGTTAATTATCTTCAAAAGGGGTGGCTTAATTCACTCAAACACCCAACTTCCATTCTTGCACTTCCCTAGAGTTCCCTTTGCATGCATGCAAAATTTTTCAGGCTGCTGGGTTCCATGGTTTTGGAGTTATGGAGGAGACACACACACACACACACACACACACACACACACACACACACACACACACACACACACACACACACACACACACACACACACACTGACGTTTATTAGTGTAATATATAATATATACCGTATTTTCCGGTGTATAAACCGCGGCCGTGAATTATCCGCATCCCTGTTTTTCACCTTCAAAATAAATAAATACATTGATCATTTTATTTTCTTATCGAGATATAAATACCTTTTGTACATTAACTTTGTATAGAACAAAGTGACGGAGGTATCAACATGCTCCCATGTCTGCTTCATTTTGTCTAACAGTCTTATTCTCAATTTCAAGAAGTTGAAGAGAGAGGATAGGATACCAATAAGTTTTTATTTTTCTTTCTTATTTTTTAACATTATAAAGAGGATTTTTGTTTTTGTTCTGAGAAAAAGGAACAAAAGTGATTCATACTGGCATCATACATATTTCTTGTGGATTTGTGGTCCTGAAAAGGGCCGTTTAGGCTTGATGAAACTTTTCAGCTCAACCTGAGAAAATCCTCGTCGATGCTTTCTTCGTCGAAGATGGCATGTAACTCCTTGCCCGAATCAGGGTAGAGCAAGTCTACGTCACTGTCACCGTCTTTTGCAGCCTCCTCCTCCGAAATGATGTCGTCCTCTGTGCCGTCCATGTTGCTGGAGATGCAGCATTTCAGAAATGCAGCATCTGTGGCAAGCAAGTGAGGAACCGCTGATAGAAATGAGGGAAAACGAAGAGAATCAAAGGAAGCCAAAATGATTGAGCAGCACTGGTACTTCTTAAAGATTCACCGACCCACGTGGCTCCTTGTTCTCGGGAGATTCTTCTTCTTTCTTTTAAACCCATTTCCTGCTCTCGTATAGAAAAGTACTCGGGGTTGATTGGTTGTTCCTGGTTCTAAACCTCGCCCTGCTATCCAGCTTTTCCTGGCATAGCGTCAGCATGTAAGGCCTAAGTCACATTTGCTCTATGGCGAGCATACGTCCTCTGAATTGACAGAAACATGCGGCGGCCGCAGAGTTTCTGAGGTGGCCTCAGGGTGGCCCTACGCCGTATGGCTATATTTTACAGGCCGTACGGTCGCCGTGGAATTATAGCGCGGAGTTATCACTTTTTTTCATTTCTACGTTCGCCGTAGCAATTCGACAAGCCGAAACAAAATAACTGGTAAAAAAAAAAAAGCCGCACGTTCAATGTATCCGTCTGGCCGCGCATTCGCCTGAGGGCCCCCCTGCGGTCGCCTTGTGGTCGCCTTGCGTCTGCCTTGAAAATTCTATAGCCGCCGCAGGAAAGCCCTAAGGTCACCGTGCAAAATCAAATCAAAGACCGTACGGCACCCCCACGTTTTCGGTCCCCACAATTTATAAATACGCCATGCGGCTACCCGAAAAATAAAAACGAATGTGACTGCTACATTGTGTGACCGTGGAAATACGGCGGGCGCCGTATAATTGCTAGTGGCCGTAGATTTTGGAGACCCCACGGCCGCCGTGGCAAATGTGACTCATGCCTAAGGAACAAGCTTGGTGGATTCCACATAATGGATTCAAAATTTAAATGGCCAAATTGAGATTTTACAGCAATTCCGACTGCTATGATATGAAAGTGTTCATTTGGAATATCATTGAAATTCAGCATTGATAGTTTTAAAGACTGATTTTTATTTTTCTATACCTGTGTATTAACCGCACCCCCAACTCTTATCTTTTTTTTTTTGCCGATTAAAAAAAAGCATGGTTCATCCACCGGAAAACACGGAATCTCAGGTTCTTTGTACATACAATGTGGCTAGATGTTGCATTATCAAGAAAATCCTTTTGTCTGGAGGAAATGCAATGGTTTTGTGAATGTACAGTACAATGCGGAGATGTATTTGTGCACATAACACGCTGTACTTGTGCTGAACTATGTTATTCTCTATTGTACAGCTATAAGCCATCCCCATTCTTTTTCATGGATGAAGTTGATGCTGCCTTGGACAACACAAATATTGGAAAGGTATGCAGGTAGTTTGGTTTGTTATAAACTTTTAAACTAGAAACTAGTGCAGTGTATTTTATTTATTTTTTAAACATTTTTGGCACTTTACCTATTTGAGCTATCCAGCAAAACTGTGATTACCCCTCCTTTAAAAATTTTTTTTGCAAAAGATGAGAAAAGGAAAATGAGGAAGGAAGGACAAAATTTTATTATATTCTTGTCATTTTACCCAGATATTTAGCCATCCATTGGTTACTACAAATAAACATTAACTTGCATTCTAAGTGTTCGAAAAAAAATTAAGATGAAGAATCTTTATTACGCACTGGTGTCACGAGCCTTATCTTAAACAGGAGCGAGAATTGCTGTGCAATACAAATCAACAAACCAGTCCAAATGAAGAAGAAGAAATCCTATAACCCACTGTGTTTCGGTCTATTCGAAAAATAAAAGGAAAAGCAATTTTAATCGACTGATATCTTTTGTAGACGAGAAACCAATAAAGACGATTAGGATAGCAAACCGGAGGTAAAAATTCGTTCTTTTCAACGCACGCTCAAGCCAATACCAGAACCAAATTGAAGAACCTTTCCAACTCATCATGCTTTGTTCATTTCTAGGCTTTGCTTATTTCATATTAAAAATAACCAGGTGTGCATACAGTGCCTTCAGGAAGTATTCACACCCCCTTGAAGTTTTCACATTTTGTTGTGTTACGGATAGTGAGTGAGATTTTTCAGAATTAATGGACATATTCCGAGTGTTTGACCAGCTTGTGAATGTCATCAAGGTCTGGAGAGAGGGAAGAGGCTCCAGCCTGCTTGTCTGAAGGATGATGGATGGTGTCCTCGATGACGATGTGAATGGCTTGTTTTTCAGGTGACAAAATATATCCACGACCAATCCAGGGAAAAGGTTCAGATAATTGTAATCTCTTTGAAGGAGGAATTTTTCTCCAGGAGTGATGCTCTCATCGGTGTCTACTCAGAGGTACCGGCCTCCAGTCTTTAACATTGCAATAAATTGCTCACGTTGCTTTCGACAAACTCTCCCCTCATGAATCCACCCTCCAACTACCCACAATCCCTCGTCTACATTCAAATCATATTCATCCCAAGTTCATATTTCCTATCACTCTCCCCTAAAATTGTGTTCATCCTTATCCCATCTTTCCCATCACTCTCCCCTCAAATCACATTCATCCTCAGCCCATCTTTCGTACCACTCCATCATCAAACTGTATTCATCCCAAGACCACGTTTCCTATTCCCATTTTTTATATCCCAAATAATCCCCATTTTCTCACTGTTTATCTTGTGTTTTCACTTGACCCACACCCTGCTCCCACCTCCACAACACCAGATCGGGAGTGCGGTGTCATGAGCCGAGTTCTTACGTTTGACCTGAGCCCCTATCCTGACGACCATCCCAATTGATAGTCCTGAATCACCCAGAGCAGCCTCATGGCCCAAACTCTCAGCATTTGTTTATCGTCTATGGCTCTGGAAGAGTTTCTTTACACTTGCAGTTGGTGTGAAAAGGGGAATTTTTCTTCTGCGTTCATTTTTCTAAATTCCTCAAAAATTTCAATGTTTCCTGACTTTAAAAGCACTCATTTTGTCATGTTTTCGAGTCGAATGCTCTGACTAGAACCAGTTACTCGTTCAACCATTTATTGTGCTGGATTGTTGGAAATTCCATTTCCTGTTTGTGTCTTTGAACGTTAATTAGCTCTTGCCAGCAAAGTGAACTTCAACCTTGAATAAATGGGTTTTGTGCAAACACGAGGTTGTAACTCATGTTTTAAATGACATCCTTATGCAGGCAAAAAACATTGTGAGCTATTCAAATGAAAATCGGATCACCACAAGCAGGCTAATAGGTTTCACGTGACATAACCAAGTATGTGACGTTTGTTGATCCTTGCATGCGGAGTCCATCGTTTTGAGTGTTTGAATGGCAATAACTCCATTTCATTAACTTAACACAAGTCTGCGTAACACTAGGCACAAAGCCGAACGGTTCCTCCTCCCTTACACACGCCCTTCTGTTGGTTTCGCCCCCCTGAAAACAGCCCGATGCTCATTCAGGCCTCAGAAAGATCAAACGAAGTGTGCTCAAGTTGGGGGGGCGGAGTAAAGGAGTCTTTTGAGAGTCTTGTACCCTCGATCACACATCTCTTCTTACCACAGATCATGCTCATCTTCCAATACGCTCAAGGTATCTAACGTGCTTTATTCTGAGAATTGTTTCCCATAACACGAGGTGCACAGGAGGGAAAGAATCGCCAACGTGGAAGGGCAAGGGAAATTCCTTTCACTTTGCCAGCACGATTCCGGCTTTCAAAACAAAGGTAAGGTCTTATTTCAGAAATGAATATCACATGGTTTGCACTGTGCATGTCATTCTGCTCCTTTATGAATGCATCCTTACATATTGATTCATCTGTGACACGTTTCAAATGAGCTTGTATCCTTTGGGTTGGAGTTTTCTCGATGTTGTTGTTCCAGTTCTTATTTATCTGGTGCTTGACTGAAGTGGTTGGCCTGGCTGTGAGTGTTCCATCCTGAACTCTTGCCATATTGGCGAGACACCTTGCCAGCTGTCCCAACAGTTAGCTAGATTTCAACTGCCTTCGTTGGCTACTTGGGTTGGCTCATGATGCTGGAAATCCAGTGTCAACACCAACATAGGATTCAAATCGAGCTACACATGTTTATAGACGAGCCTACCCGTCACTTTGCTGACAGACCAATTAGTCAGTAGTGTTTGGCAAAAATTTTGAGTGAGAAGGAGAAGAAAAGGAAGACAAATTTACCATGCATACAGTGCTTTAACCCCTCACCCCAACCACCTCTCCAGCCCCATCCTCACATCCTACTACCCCACCCCCCTTTACCCCCGGTTCGTCCTGATGTCCCTTCCTGCTGGAAATGTCTCGTACATGAGGACAGACTTTGACAGGCCCCTCCTTTTTTTGGGGTGGGGGAAGGGGGAGGGCGAGAAAGGAAGGAGGAGAAATTTACCCATATGAAGAATGCTTTGCCCAGATAAAAAGAAATTGTAATACTCTCTGCCACCACCAGCAGGTGGCACTACACATTTGGCACATAAAGAATTTATGCCCACTGTCCCCCATGTTGAGAGACAGAGACCCACAGACAGACAGAGGAAATTTAACAGAGAGAATATGTTATGCTTTATGAAACACACACACACACACACACACACACACACACACACACACACACACACACACACACACACACACACACACACACACACACACACACACACACACACACACACACACACTTGTGCTTGGTCAATGTCGGCAATTTTTCCAGAATTGGTAGATTGGAGTCAGTGTAATTACCGAATGCAGTACGTACTGTATACAAACCAGAAACGTTGAGTTGCTTCACCGAAAAACAACATTGCATTTATATAGACGTTACAAGGAGATGCATGCAAACATTAATCTTTATAAACAGCTGCGTGTCAGATGGGAAAAAATTGGCTTGGTAATTTAGAATTCATGTTCATACAGCAAACGGCTCGGAAATCAGGTGTTATGAAATCTATTTTTGTTTGAAACTCACAAAGAGAAACATATAACCTTTGCAAAGCACACCCGATAATGAATTGCTTTTGAAAGAGTCACGAGGACAAAGGAAAACCTGATAAAACCTCCATAAGATAAGAGTTGAAACTTAGCCACCATGGCACCCGTAACAGGCATGACCTGCCCACACACCCGCGGAGAGTTCCCCCAGATCCAAATCTACTCATATGTACCACGTCCGCATGTGCTGTATACGTACATCTACCTTGTAGTAACTGTTGACTGTTCATTCTGATGGGGACACTAATTGTACCGCTGTCGACTGTTGGGTGATCGGCACGTGGCTTAAGCACTCAAGGAAGCACTCCAACGGAACGCCTGGCTTGGCAAACGATTACCAATTGCTGTCGATAAACCCAGGCACACGGAAATGCCTAAGCAATGTGCAAATTGGACAAATGAACACTTTCAATATCAGAGCTGCTGCTAAGTTCAATTCTGGAGCTAAGTTTTGTAATTTGGCTTTGTTTAAGAGATTCTCGAGGTTATGGCATGTGCAGAAATGAAATAAAGCCACGAACACTGGCGTCTCCATGTGTTTATAAACATTGTAATGTCTCCAGCGATTCACAGGTATGACGAACAGGGATTGGACAATATGAGTGAGGAAAGTGAAAACAAAAAAAACACTCGTTAAAAAATTATTGCGGCCTGTTCCAAGTTAAGGCATGGTTGAGCAGGACAAAAACATGGTGGCTTCTGACCCCAGCGAGGTAACCTAGGATATGACTTAAGACCCCATAGAGAGCGGTGGCTTATGATGAGCCTGATAAAAGGATTTAATTAAATAATACCATTAATTATCTTCAAAAGGGGTGTTTTAATTAAACCAAACACCCAGTTTTCACTCATGCACTTCCTTGGCGTTCCTTTAGTGTGCAAGCAAAGTTTCAAGCTGCTAGGTTTCATGGTTTTGGAGTTATGGAGGAGACACACTTTGACATTTACTTGTTTTGATGGATATGTATGTATACCTATATACATATACTATATGCTGACAGGATAACCTGGAGGTATACACACGCACCTCGGAATGGTCTGAGGTTAACTCCCGATCCAGTTATATAAAGTCAAAACGTTTCAGAGCCAGAGCAATTCATCAATGTACAGTGCCTATAGAATGTGTACACCCCCTTTCAAATTTTTCACCTTTTGTTGCCTTGTACCCTGGAATTAAATTGCATTAAACCAGACTTTTCCCACCTTTATTTACAAATTGTAACCCACAACTTCCAAGTGAAAAACGAATTGTACAAATTTCAGAAAATATAAAACAATATCTTGGTTGGATAGGTGTCTACCCCCTGAGTTAATACTTGGTGGAAGCAGCTTTGACTGCAATTACAGCTGTGAGTCTGTTGGGATAGGTCTCTACCAACTTTGCACATCTTGCCCTTGAGTGGGCAATATTTTCCCACTCTTCTGTGCAAAACTGTTCAAGCTTAGTCAAGTTGTGAGGGGAGTGTTCATGGACAACAATCTTCCAGTCATGCTGTTTCTAATCTGGAAACCATGAGCACACAATATTCAGGTCCTATAGAGCAGTTATATCGGTAAGTATGTTTCTCGTCAGAGTTCCGTCCCTTTGTTTAATGGGTGATTAATTGTATGTGCACTGCAGAGTTATTTTCTAGTTAGGATTTTTCTTATATCTACAACAACAACAACACACCTTCGCCTCGCTCCATCCTGATGCCATAATTCCGCGGTGGGCGGAGTTCAAGGAGGGACCTTGCGGCGGCTCTCGACCAATCAGGGAGATGCAAGCGAGTTTGCCGTCGTTCGGCCAATGGGACTCCTTCACTGTTTTGAGGGCGGTCCGCCGTGATGTCACCACGCCCCGGACCAATCAACGGACTTGGCGCCCCTTTTGGCCAGTCACAGAGGCAACGAGCAGATCACGCGCCAAAAGCGTCCAGTGAGGGAGAGCGGGTCGGAGGAGGCGGCTCCTCCCCTCTGGAGAAGGAGGGGATAATTGTCGGCGCGATCGGATAGAAAAAGTGTCGGGGCTCGTGGTTGGTGGTGCTCGTGGTTGGTCGAAGTGTCGGAGTTCGTGGTTCCTGAGGTGGTGGTCGTGTTGTTGGTCGACCACCCGCTCCCCGGTGATCTGGCCTGCTGGGCGCTCCTTGGTGGTCACCGGTCTTCACCCCTGGTCTTCTCCTGGGCGTGAAGCTGACTGTGGGTTCGGGTCCCTCCACGTGGTTCGCAAAGAGCTCACAGGCCCTTCGACGACCCGAGCTCCGAAAGTGTGATCGACCAGCGGTGTGCTCGCGGCTAGGTAGCCAGCCATTCTGACTCCCAGCCGAACTATCTTCCTCGGCTGTAGAGCCGAATAAAGACCCGGCGGGGTCCATTTCTGGGTATTTGTGTGTGCGTGTGTGTGTCCGTGGGCCCCGTCTGATGAGTAGAATTGTTAAGTGCTTTTGTTGTACATTATTTGCATTGCTTAGTCAGATAACTCTGCCCTTACGTGCTCCTCTCATCCCCCGATTATTGTTAATAAATTCCCCTCTTGTTGAATGTACCAGCTCGTTTCTTTGTCATTTCTATCATTGGTTTTCCGTGCTGCGAACAGGAATTAGGAGGCCTCATTGTTGCCGTAATCGTGCAATTGGCCCTGCAGAGTTCTGGTACTCTCCGCCGGGGTACGACTCGGATCCGGCTTGGTAACGGCCCGGATCGCGCAGATCCTGCCGATGGCGAATTTCCCTGGTAGTTTGGACGAGGTGGGTATTTAGGTATATTGAAATTGGCAATTGACCCTATCCCACGTGGTCGACCTATTGGCGATCTTCGGTCCGATAATGAACCCGTGACCTTTCGGATTTATCTGAAAGGTACGACCTAAATTCCGTTTTTTTCGGTGGAGCCGACTCTACTGCTCCCCTAGCTGTCGTGCTCGCCACCGATACCCGGCCCCACAACAATGCCATAGGTATTCAGTTAGATTTAGGTCAGGGCGTGTGTGGCCACTCCGCCACTGGGGCGAACTGGGCCACTCAAGGAAATTTATCTTTTGTTCCTTGGTCACTCCAGTGAAGCTTTGGCTGTGTGCTTTGGGTCATTGTCATGGTGTAAGGTGAACTTCTGTCCCAATTTCAGCTTTCTTGCAGAGGACAGCAGGTTTTCCTCCTCGGGTGTTTCTGTATTTTGCTCCATCCATTTTCCCTTCAATCCTGACAAGTGCCCCAGTGCCTGCTGATGAGAAACATCCCCATAACATGATGCTGCCACCGCCATGCTTCACAGTAGGGATGGTGTTCTTCAGGTGATGTGCTGTGTTGGTTTTGCACCAAATGTAACGTTTTGCATTTCGGCCAAAAAGTTATATTTTGGTTTTGACAGACCATAAAACTTCTTACCACATGGCTTCAGAATTTCCGGAGTAGTTTTTTGCATACCTCAAACAGGACTCGAGGTGGGATTTTTGAGTAATGGCTTCCTTCTTGCCACTCTTCCGTGCAGGCCAGACTTGTGGAGAGCTTGGGATATTGTTGTCATGTGTACACAGTGACCAGTCTTTGCCATAAAGGCATTTAGCTCTTTCAAAGTTGCTGTTGGCCTCTTGGTGGCCTCTCTGATCACTCTCCTCCTTGCTTGGTCATTCAGGTTGGAGGGATGGCCTGATCTCATCAGGCTCTTGGGGGTACCATAAGACTTCACCTTCTTAATGATTCCCTTGACTCTGCTCCAAGGGATATTCAAGGCCTTTGAAATATTTTTATACCCATCGCCTGAACTGTGTCTTTCCACAACTTTATCCCGGAGGTCTTTTGAAAGCTCCTTGGTGCTCATGGTTGACCGTTTGCTGTGAAATGCACTACCCAGCAGAGGAGATACCTACAGGAACAGCTGATTTTATTCTGAAATAATCAGAATCACTACATGTTAACACAGGTGGAGGCCAATTAACTTGTGTTATTTTGAAGTTGATTGGTTGCTCCTGAGCTTATTTAGAATTGCTACAATAATGGGGGTGGGGAGACAGAGACACTTATCCAACCAAGATATTCTAGTTTTGTATTTTTAATTAATTTTCTGAAATTTGTATAATTTTGTTTTTCACTTGAAGTTGTGGGTTGCAATGTGCAAATAAAGGTGGGAAAAGTCTGATTTAATGCAATTTAATACCAGGCTAAAAGACAACAAAAGGTGAAAATTTTGAAGAGGGGGTGTTGACATTCTATCAGCACTATTTTTCATTTGAAAATGTCTCAATGTACGTAAGTCTGTTAGCAGCAACTCATGCACAGAAATATTTATCCAGGAGATGACGATGATTGTACATTCTGTATAATTAGGTGGAGCCAGTGGGTGCTTTATTAGGATCATGAGACCACCCAGCGTGTACTGCACTATCCTTGTGATCGATTGGAATGATGGCTGATGTTGCAGGTTACCAGCTCTGGAAGAGGGGTACGAATGGAGAGGCACAGATATAAATATCTTTCTGCTACCACCGTACTACTATTGATGGCACTGTGGATCACTCTAACATCCGAACAACAGCTGCTCGAATGCTCTGGGGTCATGTGCCCACCGCTGCGGAACTGCCTCAAGGCATTTCACACACCGGGTTATTGCTGTGCAACCTGTGTGCTGCATGGCTGTCTGTGTCCCAAGACTCACCGTGCACTCTGTGAGGCGACCGGGTATCCAGGCAAGCACGTTCCTGGAGCCTCTTTGCTTCATTATGGTGGCGAAGAGTGTTCATGCCCCTCTGAAGGGGGGCTCCTCAACTGTCGACCTGCATCCAATATGAGCACCACCTCAACATGCCCAACCATTCAACCCAACTGCATTAGGATAGAACGAGCGACGTCCTCGGGATGCCCCATCTGCCTACGGCTCGGTTGTGTGTACCATGGGCGCAGCTTTCCGGGTGGTCGAGCAGTGCGTCTCCCGGGCTGCCTCTTGTGTCGCTGCCCATCCAAGGGCGGAAAGCTGGTCTGCCAGACTGCGTCAAACTGTGAGAACGCCGCAAAACAGATCTCTCCACTACACCAATAATAAGTTCACAAGTGACCGTCACAAGCACCGGTGGGATCGAAATGAAGATGCGGGTTCTTCCGAGAAATGTCACGTCCATGCTTGAATCTTCGACCAGAAATGCGGTATCCAATTCAGAATCCTCTGCATTTTCCACAACTTCAGGTAGGTTCACTTATATTATTTCTTCACTTGAAACAAAAATTAATTGTATTGAACAATATTGATCAATGAAATGTCAACACTTATTTGGTGTGATAACTTTATTCATGCAAAATAGCAGATATCCGTTTTGGAATGCTTTCTTGCAATTTCTGAGGAAATTCCATTGGGAGGTTGTGCCGTGATTTCTGCAATGTTTCCTATAATTAGTCTCGCCCCGGAGGGATGCGAGACTATTGCAATGCCCATGTGTGTGTGTCTATATAATTATTTTCGCTTTAAAAATGGTTTTCTCTGCAACCGTTTGTCCAATCGATTTTAAACTTTAAACATAGGAGGGAATATTTATTGCCAACTCTGATGTCATAGGTCAAATGGTATGGCAGCCCTATTGGACGAAAGAAAAAAAAAAATTGGACATCATTTTCTATGAAACCACTCAACGAAAAAATTTAAACTTTGTATACGTCATCAACTCCTCATGCCGTATATAGGGTGATAATGATGATATCATCAGTGAAGTATTCCAGCCATAATTGGTTGAATTGAAATATTATCCTAAAAATCTGAAACTTCATATATCTGATCTATGAACCGATGTGAGTGAAGAATGAAATTTATAATGATCATAACCCATGCCAATAAACTGTTACATAATAGGGTGTGTGGATGATACAGGTATGTCATATGTGGGCCATAATAGCAGTGTACCATAACAGTGGCATGTTCAGTTAATGGTGGTATTTTTGTTTAGAATGAACACACGAGGCAAGACGATGCGCTGCACGAGTGCCGTTCTAGTTACTCTCGCCGAAGGAGAGGGTATTTCATTTGCGTCCATTTATCTGTCTGTCTGTCTGTTTGTTTGTGTGTTTGTCCGCACAGAACTTTCGTGTTTTTCTCCACAACCGCTTGTCGGATTGAGACAAAATTTACACCATTAGTGCAACTACTCATGTAGAATGTTTAATTGATAATTATGACGTCATCGGTCACGTGCTTTGGCAGCCATATTGGAAAAATAGAAAAACTTTGGATCTCTGTATCTCTGAAACCGCACCATGGAAAAAAAAATTGAAACTTGGCACGTTGCAAGTCCTCCTCATGGGGAATGCGATGTTATTATTATTTTTTTTTTTTAATGATATTACAATTGCATATGTAGAACGCCACATCCAATTGTATGAAAATTTGAGGGTCATCTTGCGATAAAATGGTTCACAGAAAAAATTGATGTCATCAGTCATGTGATTTGGTAGCTATATGTATATGTGTGTATATATATATATATATATATATATATATATATATATATATATATATATATATATATATATATATATATATTTTTTTTTTTTTTTTTTTTAATTCACATACCTTCTCTGAAGTGTCTGAACA
>NC_140962.1:155900358-155977858 GCF_056783735.1 Eptatretus burgeri | reverse complement strand
TAATGGTATATCTCAGGTAAGTACAGCACCTCCCTCTGATGACTTGTTTCCACTTGCAAGTTTAGAACATGAATATTGCAGAACCAGGCCAAGCTGGAACAAAGTTCCTCATCTCCATGAGCACAGCAGAAGTTCTGAGAGATGGTTATTTTGTCCCCTACCGGTTTCACAGGAGGGGACTATAGGCTTGCTCTCCGTCTGTCCATCTGTCACACCTGTGGTTTTTCAGACTTTTCCCATACCCTTCAACATCTTCTACTAAAACTTGGTACATGGCTTTATTATGTTCAGTTGCAGAACAAATTCGACTTTCAGGGTGCATTGTCAATTTTTCACACAGTTATGCCCTTTGTGGACTTTGAAAATATCACATTGGTAGGGGACATATATTGCAAAACAATTCTCGCTCTTGTTAGCTTACCTTGAACGGAGTTCTAGGAAGCTTATAGGATGGTGCTGTCAGTCTCGTCCATCTGTCACTCCGTTCGTCCACAAACAACTTCTTTGAAACCACACAATTTCGATGAATCTTTACCACAACCTTCATCACCATATCTGTACCAAAGTTTGTTCATGGCATTAAAAAAAATTGGGATCTATAGTGGAGGGGGTGGGGGGGGGTTGCCCCCCAAAATATGCATTTGCTTTCTTCTCCGAAACCACACATACGATTTTGATGAAACTTGACCACAACTTTCATAACCAGTGATGTACTAAAGATTGTTCACTGCAAAAAAAAAAAAAAAATCTGAAGGTATTTATTTTCTTCTCTGTGACATATTTTGTGGGTCATCCAGCCGCTACTAGCTCAGCTACCCAGGGATATTGCCCCATGTTAATTTTTTTTTATATGCAGGCTGCATGTTTTATAGAACATTTGTGAAAACATGCATTCATCTGCTCATGAGTCACAACCACTCACAGGCTGCACTCAGGTGACCACATCCAAGAAGACAGCAACCACACACCGAGTCATGGAGCTGGTTGTGACTCAGCTTATGAGAGGTTTTGGATCATTGACTTGACTGTGCAGTAATCGGTGGAAGCAGTTGCAACCAAGTTATAACAAAGACAATTGTGACATAGTGAACAAAGCAGTACCAGAAGACCACGTTATAAGATCAGTGCAGCATAGTTGTTCTGAGAAACAGTGCTTTCTTTAGATCCTGTCCAAAGCGTACCAGTTTGACATCAGTGTCATGTGAGGAACACTTCCATTTTATTGCTGCTGGATATCACCAGCATGAGGAATGGTCTGAAATGGGCTCACAGGCTTTGCAGAAACAACATCCCAACAAAGGATGCTCCAGACAGCTGAGTTAGGTTCCACTCTGATGAACTCCGAGCCTCCTTGAGTGCCCTCATCTCGAAGGAAGAATACCCTCCCCAACCCTCTCCACTCCCCAACCCCCATTTCAGAGCATGACAGAATGCAATCCCCAGGAAAGCAATTTCATGAACATCTTTCCCCTGGTGTGCTCCTTCATTCATCTCACCCTCTTTATACTGCACATCAATCTCTCTTCCTCTCAGGTCAGGTATGGGAGCATGCATGCGGAGCAGCGTGTCGGTCTGGCAATGTGCCTCAGGCCAGGTCCAGCGATGTGCCTCAGGTCAGGTCCAGCAATGCGCATCAGGTCAGGTCCGGCGATGCGACGGAGCAGCGCGTCGCTGCGTCCACTTTCCGCCGGTACTCCAGGGACCTCCATCTGGCCATCCCCCAGGCAGATGCATGGCCCTTCCCCATTTCCTTGAGATGCCGGTCAACCTGCTGCAAACACGAGGCATGTGGTCGGCCAATTGGTCTCCTCCACTCACGAGGCTCCTCGCTGAGAGAATCTGGTGAGCAGGATCAGCGTCAGGAAAACGAGCTACATGTCCACACAGCCGCAGCGAACGCTCACAGACTATGCAGGTAACAACTCTCATTTGAGTCTTTCTCAGCAACCACTCGTTGGGCACAAAGTCTGACCAGCGATAGCCAAGGATTCTCTGAAGGGACCTGGTACCAAAGGAATTAAGTCTCACATCCATAGAGCAAGAAAGCAGCATGGACCTGAAGTCTCAGACTTTTGTCCTTCACAGGTACCAACAGCGTCACACCTCATGATCCAGTGAATCCATGACTCCTCAGGCCGGACCCAGGCGTCCATTGACCTCTGGCTCACAGCCAGCAGAGACATGAATATCAGTGCCAAGGTAAGTGAATCTTTTAAAAAGCCAGGATCTTAGTTTTGACGCAGGAAACCCGAAATCCCAGCGGCTCCGACTCCTCATTCAACACCTCGAGGGTCCCCAAAAGGATATCCAGTCTCAGCAAAGATGACTACATCATCAGCGAAACCAAAGTCAGAGTTCTTGACATTCCCAAATGATACACCACAGCCTGATCTCTCCGACATTCTTCCCAGAATCCAGTCCATACAAGCGCTGAAAAGATTGGGAGCCAGTACAGACCCCTGATGAACTTCAGTAACAAGTGGAATTGGTCAGCGATGGTATCACCACATCTCACAGCACTCTCAGTACCAGAGTAGAGTTCAGACATCAGATTGATCAGTTTTGGTGACACCCCACGAAGACCAAGAATCCTCCAGAGGGCATCCTGATTCACTGAATCAAATGCTTTACAGAGATCAACATAAGCTACAGGCAGCCCCTGCCGAAACTCTCGTCTGTGTACGGTGAGGATCAGAAGAGCAAGGATACGGTCAATTGTTGACTTCTTTGGTGTAAAGCCTGACTGCTCTGGGTGGTGGTGCTCAAGCAGATGATGGCAAACCTTATCAATAATTATCCGAGCAAAGACCTTGCCCAGCACTGAGAGCAGCGTCACCATTTGGGAGTTGTTGCAGTCTTGGCGATCACCCTTCCTTTTCCAGAGAGGGACAACAAGGCACCTCTTCAATTCAGTCGGGATGATGCCTGTGTTCCAGGCAGAGCACAGAACCGCATGCAATGACCTGAGTGTAGCATTTCTCCAAGCCTTGAGAAGTTCAGCATGGATTCCACAGATCCCAGGAGATTTACTTCATTTCAACTGGTTCACTCTAGCCTGTTTCCACAAACGAAGGTGGATTACAGTTGATTGGAGGGTCAGCAATGTGGATAGTAATACCTCTGACATCCAACTCAACAGCTGGTGGCTCATCCTGGTACACCCGTTCAAAGTAATCGGCCCAGCGGTACTTCACTTCGGACTCCTCTGTCAAGAGCCTACCACCCTCTGCTCGAACTGCAGTACACAAAGGGATGTCCTTGGAGCAATGCAATGCTTGAATTTTCCTGTAAACCAGACGAGAACCACTTTACCACAGGTGATGTTCTACCCCCACACAGATTCTTAACACATAGGCCTCCTTGTCCACCTTCAGTGCACAGGTACAGTTTTACGCCTCAACTTACTGAACATCTCAGCTCTGCCATTAAGCCTGGTCCTGCGACTCTAGTCAATGGTAACCAATGTCCCTTGAGAGACAAAATTCTTATTAGCCCTCTGGTGAGTTCGAAGACATCTACTGGCAACATCAAGGATGGTGGTCTTGAAGGCACTCCATAACTCTTCAGTATTCTCAAAAGCACCCAGATCCCACCCCCTCCCCACCCAAATGCCCACTCAGCATATTCGCAAACTCCTCAGCTACCATCTCATCCTTGACCTTGCCACCATCCAGCCTTGGCTGGGATGGTACCATTTTCCCAGATTTTAGCTGAAACTTCAGAGTTGCTGCAATAAGCCTGTGGTTGGTGTTGAGGAACTGAGCACTCCAGTAGACCCTGCAGTTCTGGATCATCCTCCAGTGACCATCAATGAGCACATGGTCAATCTCCTTTGCTACACCAACAGTGTTGGAATACTAAGGCCACTAATGAGTCTGTGGGCACAAACTATGAACCAGCAATCCTCAGTTCATGATTTCTTTCAAAGTCAAGGAACTTGGTGCTGTTCTGGTTCACAGTTCCAGACCCATGGGTACCAACACATGTCTCATAACCATCCCTATCAGTTTCAGCCGATGCATTGAAATCCCCAAAGACTAGAAGAGTATCTCACTTAGGGCAATGATCAACCACAGACTCGAGCGTGGCATAGAATGCGTCTTTCATGTTGAGATCACTCGCCTCAGTTGGAGCATACTTCGAGACCAGGGAAACGACACCCAAGGAGTGATGAATCCTTTGTCTCATCATACGCTCGTTGACCGGTGTTACCTCAATTATCATTGGAGTCAGCTTGTTGGACACAGCTGCAGCAACTCCTTGGGCATGGTAACCATCAGGGCAACCAGACAGTAGTAGGTGCCACCACCCATCATTATCTCGCCGCAATCCGGTCTCCGAACCTCAGAGAGTGCAGTAATACCTCTGTTCAAATGCTTGAGCTCAGATGATAACAGACACGTGATCATCCTCTCTTGGGGATAGGACATACCAGGCACCCAACCGAAGGGACCACCCCAGGTTAACCCAAGGAGGCCACGGTCTGGTGGACACCTCCACACCAACCTGAAACACTACCGCAATCTGACCTGGGAAGATTACCCCACAGTTTTCCTCCTGTCATGAAAAAGTGTGGGTCCTGAAGGGTTTGCCCTAATCCCGTCATCCGGTGAACCACCCTGCGGGGGCAGCTGCACAGGAGGTACTCCCATGGAGTAGGTTTTTAATTTTCTTTGCGTTTTTTGTGTTTTGCGGAATGAAGGTTTTTCTAGTGGCCATGAAACCCGACCATGAAACAAGTTAGTACATGTTGACATGGTACCTGTAGCAAGCCCCAGATGTAATCTGGCCTGACCTGACAATAAATGCACTTTTATAAGCTTTGTTCCAGGCACACCCCTGCCTGTTACACAGCTTATCAAATGGCTGAAAAAGCCAATCACACTCCATCTCAAAAGTCAATCACACGGCTGCCCACGACCTCCAAAGCCTCGACCAGCCTGGGCTATCCTTCCAGTTGACTGTGCAAATCTTTGCTCCATGAGGACTGCTGCTGACCTTCATTGTGAGTTGTGTTACGTACTGGCAATACCTCTCACACTCTTGTTGTGATCGTTAACCGAGATCATATTTCACCACGCTTGTTTAACATGACAAATATTAAACGATTATGCGCCAAAACAATAATAACCTTGCACGTGCTATACTGTAAGTAATTACATTATAACACAACATTATAACACCCGTAACAACAACAATAATTACATTATCAACCATTCAAATCCTTCAAAGGAAAATATTTCCAATCCAGGATCTTTCATTTTATTACCAAGACATTTGTTCGGTTGACATTTGCATGATCACTAATTTCTGGTGAACACAGCCATAAACGACACATCTGCCTTGTCGATTAGTACATAGTCACGTGACTTTTATACAGGAGTCTTGGTTCATTGAAAAGCAGAACTACAGGTGGAAAAGAGATGACAAAGTGGGACATAAGGGAAACAATGCTACAATAATGTACCGACGGAATACAGCACAATGATTGAAGCGCAAAGTAGATGGTGTCGAAAAGCTCAGAGGGAGAGATGAAGGTGATTGTGGGTGGCAGACTTGAAGGCCTGGAGAGAAAGAGCCCATGACAGACTCAGGAATAAGGTTCCACATGATAGAGAAAAGGGAAACTTGTTAGTGGAGGTGAGGTGAGCGTTCAGCTTTGACCATTTGTGGACCAGTCATGAAGTAGCACTACTGTCCTGTGGTCCTGTTTATGTCACTGTGGAATCTCAATGAAAACCGTGTGTGTGTGTGTGTGTGTGTGTGTGTGTGTGTGTGTGTGTGTGTGTGTGTGTGTGTGTGTGTGTGTGTGTGTGTGTGTGTGTATGTGTGTGTGTGTGTGTGTATGTGTATGTGTATGTGTGTGTGTGTGTGTGTGTGTGTGTGTGTGTGTGTGTGTGTGTGTGTGTGTGTGTGTGTGTGTGTGTGTGTGTGTGTGTGTGTGTGTGTGTGTTGCCATTTTTCCCAGATTGCTGAACGGATATTCGCCAATCTTTCAGAGGTTCATCAGTGAGTGCCTGGGAGTGTTGTCAGCCAAAAAAATGTTTGAAAAATTAGAAAAACAAGTTTTTTTTTTTTTTTTTTTTTTTTTTTTTGAGTCACTCTATCATGTCTAGATACCTTGAGAAAGAAAGAGGGTTTAATGTCAAAGTAGACATCTCTCTAGCTGTTATTAGAGAACCACCTCAGTGCCATCGAGTCTGGCATTTCACTCAAGCCGACTGGCAGGGTCTCCAAGCAGCCATTAAACTTCTAGTCTGGTCTCCCATCGCTACTTTCTCCAACATCACCTTGTCCTGGGAATTATTTCAAAGAAACCTGCTCTCTGTCTCTCTGTCTCTCATGCACAGATTTATCCCATCTCATATTCAGTTGTCCTACCCTTCCTCCCGCCCATGTTATTTTAGGCCTCCACGCGCAAAAAAATGCTGGGTACCCCTGCTAGTAACCAATGTAATGTTGTTAAATAAAGTGGTGTAAAAGCCACTGCAGCAATGGCGATAAACTTCTGGAATATTTTTTTGATGACCTTTAAAATCTTTATTTTATTTCAATTTAATTGTATACTTGAACACTGTAAAACACACATCACCTTTTTTGCACTTTCAAAACCCTCCTGTTTAGCTGTGCTTCGACAAAATATTACAGCATTTTACCTCATCACGAGTCACGACCAATCAAATTTGCCACTCATTGACCCTGCCCATGTCGTCGTCATTGATAAAGACAGTGGTGGGGTAATGTGTTCTATGAACTGTCTAATTTACCATTTGAGCTTCTGTCATCAAATTTTCAACAAACCTTAATTTATGTGAATATGGAGAACACTAATAAATAAAATTTGCTTTTCTCTTTTTTTTTTTTAGCTTTTGTTTTCTTTCAGTTGAGTTTGTGTACAAAGCGAACGTGGACGAGCTTTGCATTTTGAGATGTTTTCAAGTCTCATCTTTCTTTCAATGGCCTGTCAACACGGCCATCCTCAATATCATGTTCGATAAGCAAGATAAGATGAAGCTTGAGATGTCAAGTCAATGGTGTTTAAGCATCGCCGGTTAAATGGTTCATTCAACAAGCCTGTCTCTCTTAGGACAATTGCATTTGCTGCATACCATGAGGAAAATGGCTGACAATGGCCTTTTGATGAATAATGATACATTTGTGTTTAAGGTAAACATGGGTGTTAGATGCAGAGACTTTACACACTTTAGTAAACATCACATTTCCTCAATAGAAGCTGTCTCTAAATGTGGCACTTGTGGTCGACTCGTCTGCAATCTGAAGGATGAGATGGTGCCTTTGAAGTGGAACACATGCTTTAAGTTTGATGCATCATCTCCATGACAAAATGGAATTGTCAACAGCTGCTTATCCTGCTCGGCCTCCTGAAAACCGGCCTTACATTTGTTTGTAGTTGCGTGCAGACTCAGCAATTCAAAAACTCAATCACTCTGAAACGGCCTTGAGCCGGTATGGCTTCGACATTTATTTGTTATGTGGGTTACTCCATTTTGGCGTGGACCATTGGGATCTTATCGTGCAATGGATGTTCTTGATTTTATTCATCACGAGCAGAGTACCTGCCCGTAATTTGCGTTTTGGGTAGGTGGGTAGAGTTTGCGCATTACTTGCTGAAAAAGGTAGAGTCTGTATCTTGCAAGAAGACTTTTGATGTTTCTGTGGTGTGTGTTTAAACGGGTCTAACGGGTTTACAGGTCCAAAGGGTGTAATCTAAGGTGTCTTAAGGGTGTCGTGGTTGAAGAAGTCCAAAAGGTCCTGAGAGGTCTATAAGAGTCTTCAGGGTTATAAAGGTTTAAAGGGTGTCTTCCATTGGGAGTTTGGGTCTAAAGGGAGCGTAGAGGTTTAATATGGGGTCTTACCACTCTAATCAATCTTATGGGTCAAGGGGTCTAAGTAATCTGAACGATGAAAAGGTCTTAAGGAGTTGAAAGGGTTTAAAATATTGAAATGTGTCTCAAGGCTCTCAAGGGTCTGCAGGTTTAATGGGGTTTAAAAGGGTACATTTCAATAGTAGTTTGGGTCAAAGGCGTCTATAGGGTCAAACAGGTTTGTAGGGTCCACAGCCTTTCAAGGGGTCTGAAGGTCTAGAGGGGTCTAAGGAGTTTAAAGTATGGAAATGTCTAAAGGCATCTGAGAGTCGAAAATGCCTAAAGCGTCAAGGAGTCGAAAGGGTTTAAAAGGTATGCTCCTATACCCATAGTATGTACTTAATCGACATCGTCACGGTACGACTGACATTCAAACAGTCGGTAATTAATTATCGACATCTTGCCACGGGGTTCGACGAGGCTTCGTGGCTTCACCTTGTTTTTTGTTTTGAGCTCGTCGTCGAGATGAGCTGTTGATTAAAGCTATAATGATGTCCTCCAGTCAGTCATTCAGTCAGTTAGTGGGGCCATTAACTTTTGTTTTTTTCCCTGCTCCTTCAAGATGGCTCATCGTTCATCATTTTCCTCACTCTCCTCATGCCGAATAATGCCCAGAAACCTCGGCATTTTCTGATAACAAACACCACCGTCTCCCTACCCCACCACTCTTTCCTGTGCACATAACAACATGTGGTCGCGTGCATCGTCTCAGCAGGACAGAACCTCCTCTACCTCCGGTGAGAAAGAAACAGTCTAGTAGGTACGTTTAGGTACAAGGTTGTCAGGTGGGGACACAGTCGGATAGGTTGGGAACATGAGGTTTGGAGACAAGCTACTCGAGACCAGTCAGAATGTGTGAACTTCAAGTTTGCAGTGAGACTCTTTGAGGTGAGGGGATGAAGGGGGATCATCGACAAGGCACCACCATGATATGTCGGAAAAGGACTATTTTGAGATGTCAGTCTTGAAATTAGCAATTTGATGTTTACTGGATTGCCCAAGGATGGACACACACTGGTTGTGAGCCTCACTGAGGAACCGAAAGTTGCCCTCTACCGGATTAGCCTTTCATATTGAGAGAACAAGCTGCTTCAACACAGGATTTGATGTACCAGCAGCAAGAGGATGGATGAGATCATCGCAGATGGGATGGGATAAACAATCACGAGAAAGTGAGAGAGAGAGTGTTTTTGTGAAATAATACCCATGTGGAATATCAATATCAGATACAACCCAATCCTTTTGATAGGTCAGATTGCAGTTCCTGCCAGTTGGCCTTTGTGAATAGCCATATTCTGTGGCCTTGAGCTCGCTCTCCAACATTAGTCAGAGATATATCGGCTTTGATAAGAACATGGAGAAGCCAAGAGGGGCTGTCGCTGCCTGGTCCAGGGGGGAAGCACCGTTGATATGTTTCTTGCATACAGAATCTCAGGTCATGGAAGAGTGAGGTGGCAGAGGGTAAAAAAGCAATGTAGTGACATTTGTGGGGGAAGGGGGGTAAGTTGGACACAATAGCCAAGGAATGAAGAAGCAGGAAAAAGAGAGTGAAGAGGGGAAGAAAACAGTAAGCTGCGATTAAGAGCTAGGGTTGTGTTGCAAAGAGTTAATGGGGGTAAAGAAGAACACATGAGATGCGGGTGCACATCTTGCTTGAAACCATGGAGGAAACATCATCTATGCTTGGCAGTTCCAGAAGGGGGAATTCCACAACCGTTATCTGTTACCAGAGGTGGGTGAGCATTGGAAAGTTTACTGATTGGGTTAGGCTCTTGGAATCGCAGAAGGCCTTAGCAGCAATGCCTTGCTTAGCTAACTCCCAGACAATTTGCATGGTGGTCGTAGAAGTCACTGTGGTTGAGATAGAGAGGAGATTGGATAGCTCGTTACTGGATGATCAAAGTTAACAGGAGGGGTAAATATGGAGTTTTCATGATAAGGTGGATGGTGCACCACACGGATAAACATGAGGTGGTTCTGGATAAGTGTGCATTGCCAGAGATAGTCCATTGTGCTTGGGGGATTGGATGGGGGGGATTGAGAGGAGTTTGTGTCATCAACACTTGTTCCATGTTCCTGGTGCAGCATGCAAGCTACCTGTCCATATATTACATGATTTGTTATGTCATGCATGTGTTGTAGCTCAGGCAACCGAGATTCTCATGACCACGGTGATGCAATGCTGCGGCTATGGACAACGCTGGGCCAGACAACAACAACGATGTGAAGACCTTCTCCTGATGTCCTCCACCATGGAGTACTGTGGGTGAGTGTGTCTTCGGCTGGAAGCGTTGGCTTATTGCGTGGATGACTGTCACTCATCCGTCCCTCGTCTTTCATTTGGCAAAGATACATGTCCAACAGGATAGTTCAGATGCAGTACACCTGTCCATGAACTGTTTAGCCTGGGTTTGCTTCCTAGCCCGACTTGTAAATTGTTTGCAGGGTGTATGGACACGCATCGAATGTGCTGTCCCCTTGGATGGACGTCAAGCTGGTGACCTGCCTGCCCGTATTAACTGGTGGACAGGTTATCACCAGCACCATCCATGGCCAATTTCCATATTCCTCCCCTCATGTGCTGGGCATTGCATCAGCAGCATAGCCACGCATCATTGATGGTACAACCAGCAATTAAAGTGTGTGGATGTAATGAAGGAGAGAAGGGAAAGTAGTTTGGGAAAGATAGGAGTAAGGGGAGGGAAGGTGAAGGGCTGGGCTGGTCAGGTCAAGGGCATTCAGGATGCTTGGGGGATTTGGTGGGGTGGGGGGGGGGGAGGGGAGTCAGACATGACAAGCTACTGTACTTGTGCATGCAATCAATAGATATCCCCTTGTTACTTGTTCGTACCTCAACCACTCCTTATCCTGTATCCCAAATCATCAAGCCCCTCACCCCATCTTTCCCCCACCCCTTCACTCTGGAAAAAAACCCTCATTCCTCCCAATTTCAGGTCACTTGAACTGCCTGTAAATTATGTCACACTGTCACTGACGCATGCACGCGCACGCGCGCGCACACACACACGCACACGCGCACACACACACACACACACACACACACACACACACACACACACACACACACACACACACACACACACACACACTAATAAGACGTTGGAATGCCTGGTTGGTTTGCCATTGGTAGGATGGTTGGTGAGAGGTGTTGTCTGGCCTCTTTGGAGGAGTGGACATGCCAAGAAGGCATGGCCACTGCAAGACAGAACCATAGGTGTGAGCATCGGGCCGATCAGTGTGCTGGGAACATGCATCAAGTAAGAGTCCTCCCGTCCTGATTCATCTGCGGGTCGTTTTCCTCCTTTTCACATCCTATCTCAAAAGCGCTTTACCCGAGTTGCTACATTTGAGGAGAATGCTGTGAAATGTACATCGTTTATAAAAGTACATAACTTACTTCAAAACAATCCTATGAACAACACAAAAAAATGAAACAAACAACAATCTGGTTAAGAATGTGTACACATTGAGATTGCAGATCATTGTAATCACTCTTCATTCCCACAATGAACTTTCAACCCTAATTCCCATAATGAACTCCCACGACGACCTCTTACAGGCCTGCTGCAATTGCTGCTTGCTGGGACTGAGATTGCACAACGATAGCCAGCCGTGCGCTGACCTACCTGGCCTGGGGTACTTGTGCTCTCCGGTGTACCATTCTTGTTGCCTGGGCAACCATACTGAACCCCACACAGACAGCACCGCCGGTAAGAGACGTGTATGCCATGCAACCACATGTTTCACCAACTGCATCCGAGACACTTGTTCATGTTCGTGGCATTTATGTCATACTCTCTCGAAAATCCAATTCTATTCATGTTGCAGGTTCCTTCCTGTCTTCTTGTATTTATGTTGCATGTACTCTCTGAGGGGGCCACATACTGCCCGGAGTGCCAAAGAGTGCGTGAACCAAATGAACAATCCCCTCCAGCAGCCACACCCGCCACCAAGCCCAACCACGAAACCCAGCTCAGACCAAGACACCCTAGAGCCCATCACATTTTATCTGTAATGCTTATAAAGGCTCGGAGATGCCAGTGTTTGTGCCTTCATTTAATTTCAGCACACGCTTTACAACCAAAATGTGATAAGCCCCAGAATCTCTCAACCCGAGCCCAATCCCAAAATTCAAACTGCGGAATCGAACCCATCAGCAGCCCCGACGGCCGTGCCAATCTGCCCAACCTGCACATTCCCCGACATGCCGGGCTCAAAACACAACACAAACTCCACAGCACAACACAACCATCTGTGAGAACTTATCACAACCACCCATTGTTTATCACTTCATGAAAGTTGGAAGAGGGGTGAGAGAGGGAGGAGAGAGAGGTAGGAGCTTTGGCTGACTGTGGACAACGAAGAGATGGGAGGAAGGGATTGATAGAAAGTGGATTCACAGTAAGTTCTACAGTTGTTCATGAACACACAATACTCCAATCTCAGGGTGAACACTATATGAAAGGAATGAATGATGAATGAATGAGTTCCCACCTGCTGTTCCTTCGTCTGCCCTTACATTCCCTGCAACATCTGCAATGAGCTTGGTTTTTGGAAACCGCTCTCCCCTAATAACCTCTGAAGTATTCCATCAGGGAGTCCGTCTTCGAGGGTCTCTGGGCGGTGTTGAGCATGATTGCTCCGAGGTAAACGTTGAATTTTAAACTTTTTTTCAAATTTGACTTGGACAACAGAACACACGCTAATATATGTGCTTCATTTACATTATCAACTGACATTGTCTTGAATGTCAAAAAATGACAACAGCTGTGATTTAAAAAAAATCAATTTACTGTATACCGCTGCCGACTGTCTCTCACCATGGCTGCTTTCAAACATCGGTTGATGAGGAGTGGCAGGCTTGACACCGTGGGGTCCAATGCAGGCAGGTGGGGCCTGAACTTTGTATTTGTGTTTGTGATTGTGTTTCGCAGAAGGACAGTGCGGGTACTTTTTACGTGCATCACCATGGCTTGCAAACAAACAAACATCCAAGCAAGCTTATACAGTGCTTGCCAAGTACCTTAAGCACTCAAGCAAGCACTCCAACAAAATGGTTAAAGAATGACTTGCCAAGCAATAGCAAGCTGATTGGTCATTGAACATTCCCATGAAAACCACTGCTTTCTTCAATTTTTCAGATTTCACTCCAGATTTTGCCAGTTATTTAGTGCATGTGAGTCCAATCCTCAAAACAGAAATCATATTTTGATTATATACTTTCTGAAGTTGGGTCAGCCTTTTTGGACTGCCACTGGTAACGTGTAACCCAGTGCTACCTGCTGCATGGTCAAGTTGTCAGTGACTAAACCGGACACCCCCTCGCTGGCTTTGCCAGGAGAGAGAGACTGACTGTGACACCCTACCAGGATGAAAAACAACACCGAACGAAGGGCGGATGAACTCCCTTCGGGAGCCAACGAATGAACCAACGGTCTCCTTGAAAATATTCAATGGTGGTTGGAAAATTTATTTTTCCGCTTGGCCGAGTTACCCCTTCCTGCACAGTGGTTCTGCGAAGAGGTTTCCTCGTTTCAGGACGAGAGGAAGGCGTTGCAAGTTTTTCCTCTTCTTTTTCTCAGTAGTCCTTCACATTCAGTGACTCTCAGCCTTGTTTCCCATGCCTCCTTCCACCCCAACACTTACCATGCCTCCTTCCACCCCAACACTTACCATGCCTCCTTCCACCCCACCACTTACCATGCCTCTTTACACCCCACCACTTCCCTTGCCTCCTTCCACCCCACCACTTCCCATGCCTCTTTCCACCCCACCACTTCCCATGCCTCTTTCCACCCCACCACTTCCCATGCCTCCTTCCACCCCACCACTTCCCATGCCTCCTTCCACCCCACCACTTCCCTTGCCTCCTCCCGCCCCACCGCTTCCCATGTCTCCTTCCACCCCACCACTTCCCTTGCCTCCTCCCACCCCATCACTTCCCTTGCCTCCTTCCACCCCACCATTTCCCTTGCCTCCTTCCACCCACCACTTCCCTTGCCTCCTTCCACCCCACCACTTCCCTTGCCTCCTTCCACCCCACCACTTCCCTTACCTCCTTCCACCCCACCACTTCCCTTGCCTCCTTCCACCCCACCACTTGCCTTGCCTCCTTTCACCCCACCACTTCCCTTGTCTCCTTCCACCCCACCACTTCCCTTGCCTCCTTCCACCCCACCACTTCCCTTGCCTCCTTCCACCCCACCACTTCCCTTGCCTCCTTCCACCCCACCACTTGCCTTGCCTCCTTCCACCCCACCACTTCCCTTGCCTCCTTCCACCCCACCCCTTCCCTTGCCTCCTTCCACCCCACCACTTCCCTTTCCTCCTTCCACCCCACCACTTCCCTTGTCTCCTTCCACCCCACCACTTCCCTTGCCTCCTTCCACCCCACCCCTTCCCTTGCCTCCTTCCACCCCACCACTTCCCTTTCCTCCTTCCACCCCACCACTTCCCTTGCCTCCTTCCACCCCACCACTTCCCTTGCCTCCTTCCACCCCACCACTTCCCTTGCCTCCTTCCACCCCACCACTTGCCTTGCCTCCTTCCACCCCACCACTTCCCATGCTTCTTTCCACCCCAACACTTCCCATGCCTCCTTCCACCTCACCACTTCCCTTGCCTCCTTCCACCCCACAGAGGTATTGAACAGAGAAAGGGAGTTTATTCCATAGGCGGGGAAAAAGAGGAATGAAAGGGTGAAGGGTGAGCAGTGATTCGTGATTTTGGTAGTTTTACCAGAAGGGGTTGTTGGCAGACCTTAAGCGCCCTGCGGAAATATGGTGGGGACTAATAGCAGAGACCGGAGAGGACAAATCGCAGAGACAGGGAGGGGGGCAGACCAGAGAGGAGACTGTAGAAGACACAAAGACCACCGATCTGCCTGCGGTGAGAGAGTGAGAGGCCCAAAGACTCAGCCTTATTGTTGGAGGTACCAATGATTCGACATGCCTTGGTTTCCACTGCGAAAATCCGAAAAAGCTGAGAGGCAGGAGCACCAGCCCAGAGAGGAGAGCAGTACTCCATCAGGCTGCGGACGAAAGCTTTGCATGTGGTCAGGAGCTCAGGTGGGCCGAGGAAGGACTATGCTTGACGCAGGATTCCCAGACTGGCTTTGGAGGCCAGGTTGGAAATGTAGCTTTCCCAGGAAAGATCATGGCAGGTAGTGAGACCCAAAAGCTTGAAAGAAAGGACTTTTTCCAGAGGATTGTTGAGAAAGTGGATGGGGGGGGGGGGGTTTCCATACAGTCCTTTCGGAGAGACATAGTGAGAGTTTGAGATTTGTCAGGATTGAAAGACATGTTCCACGTGTTCGACCAGTTTGTGATTTTACCCAGATCTGCAGAGAGCGAAGAAGCTGCTGTTTGCCGGTCTGAGGGATGACAGATGGTACGGCAGAGGGTGTGGTCATCAGCAAAGAGATAGAGGATTTTCCAGAGTCGGAGAGATGATTGATGAAAACCAGAAAAAGAACAGGGCCCAGAACGCTGCCTTGAGGAACTCTAGCCTGGACAGGAAGCGGGATGAAAGAACTCCACTTAAGGCCCTGTCACACCTTGACGATTTAGCCAGCGGAGGCCTCACATATGCAAAATTTGGCTAAAACGCTGGCACACGTCGAATACGTTTTGGGTAAGTTTATAT
The DNA here is from genome assembly GCF_056783735.1 of Eptatretus burgeri. Taxonomy (NCBI): domain Eukaryota; kingdom Metazoa; phylum Chordata; class Myxini; order Myxiniformes; family Myxinidae; genus Eptatretus; species Eptatretus burgeri. The sequence goes on along the minus strand of NC_140962.1, from coordinate 155,962,307 downwards.
ACGTTAAGAGCACGCTGGCATACGTCGTAGTACGCTGGCTTTTTTCATGGTACGCTGGCATACGTCTTTGTACGCTGGCACACGTCGTAGTACACTGAGGTGTTAGACAAATTTTCCATGCTTGAAATTTTTCGACATGCCAGCGTATGACTCACACATTCCGCATACGCTTGGCCTTAAGTTGTAGGCACATTACGCGATCGTTGACACACGTCGACACGCGTTACTTGTAAGTTACTCATAAGTCGAAACACGTCGAGGTAATGTTTAGCATACCCGAAACTTATTTCTAACCTATGAGTAACGTGTTGTCAGCACGTTACGTGATCATTGACACACGTCGACACTCGTTACTTGTAAGTTCCTCATAAGTCAAAACATGTCAAGGTAATGGCTAGCGTCAGTGTTTCAGACTCCCTGGTTTTTTTGTTTTTGTTTTTCTTCGGTATGACGGTGATGTTGACACTTCAATTTCTCGTGCGGTTATGATTTAAATCGTTGAGCGGCAGCCTATTAATTATATTATATTATAACCACACTAGAAATCGAAGTGTCAACATCACCGTCATACCGAAGAAAAAAAAAAACCAGGGAGTCTGGAACACTAACGCGAACCATTACCTCGACGTGTTTCGACTTATGAGTAACGTACAAGTAACGTGTGTCAACAATCACGTAACGTGCCGACAACTTGTGCCAGCGTATGTGGAACGTGTCATACGCTGAGTACGTCGAGAAATTTTCAACATGCTGAAAATTTCTCGACATACTCGGCGTATGATGACTTATGCCAGCGGACTACGACGTCTGCCAGCGTACTACGATGTATGCCAGCGTGCTCTTAACGTATACAAAACTTACCCATAACGTATTCGACGTCTGCCAGCTTGGTTCAGCAAATTTTTCATATGTCAGGCCTCCGCTGGCTAAATCGTCAAGGTGTGACAGGGCCTTAAGTGGAGTTCTTTCATCCCACTTCCTGTCCAGGCTGGAGTTCCTCAAGGCAGCGTTCTGGGTCCTGTTCTTTTTCTGGTTTTCATCAATCATCTGTCCGACTCTGGAAAATCCTCTTTATCTCTTTGCTGATGACCACACCCTCTGCCGTACCATCTGTCATCCCTCAGACCGGCAAACAGCAGCTTCTTCGCTCACTGCGGATCTGGGTAAAATCACAAACTGGTCCAACACGTGGAACATGTCTTTCAATCCTGACAAATCTCAAACTCTCACTATGTCTCTCCGAAAGCACTGTATGGAACCCCCCCCCCCCATCCACTTTCTCAACAATCCTCTGGAAAAAAGTCCTTTCTTTCAAGCTTTTGGGCTAAAAACGTCAAGGTGTGACAGTGGCTTCACACTTCGATGTCTAGTGCGGTTATGATTTAAATCGTCGAGCCACAGCCTATGAATAGCCTACGCCACGTGATCGTCGGCGATGCGCTTCTGCGCGCTATGCATAAGTTGGACTATCGTTGGGCATAGGTTGTGAACGCCGACAACGTACTCAGCATTCGTTGGTATGTTATCTATATGTGATTGAAATGTTCTGTGTACGTTACTAATACGTTATGTATACGTCCAGCATGTTATTATACGCCCAAAACTTAAAAACACATCAAAAGTTCAGCGTACGCCAGCGTTTTACATACATTTTCATACCTTGCCATACGCTGACTAAAACGTCAAGGTGTGACAGGGCCTTAAGGGCCACCCGTTGAATGCAACAGGAGAGGAAGTCAGCGAGCTCTGAGTGGAGATGGCGTTGGATACCATTGGAAGAGAGATTGGTGAGAAGGGCAGCGTGCCAGACCGTGTCAAAAGCATGCGATATGTCAAAGGATATGGCTCTGATTTCATGTCTGGCATTGAGGACCTCCATCCATTGTTTGGAGAGCAGAAGCAGCATATCCAGGGTAGAGTGACCTGGTCTGAAACCAAATTGATGATCGGAAATCAAGCAATTGGAGAAGAGGAAGGATTTCATGTCTGAAGTGATGATTGATTCCATAACCTTGCTGATGATTTGGAGAAGGCTGATTGGTCTGCAATTGCAGGGATATCCTTCTGAGGTTGACAAAATTAGTTCCAGCTTACTGGGGTAATTAACCATTTGAGTATCCTGCGTCGGACTGGCTACCTGTCCAGGACTACTCCTCAACCAAATTAAACTGCCTTGGTCGTCCTACGTCCCTCACGGTGTGAAGGGAATGATTATCATTATTATTATTTTTGTTGTTTTGTATGTGAAAAAGGACGGGGGGGGAGGTGGGTAGACATTCCCATAGAACAGATAGAAATGTATCGAATAACCTGGTCCATATTCGAGTAGTTAGCCAATCACGATGTAGTATCGGGACACATCAACTTAAATAATGTTTTGTTTGTATGTGCACCATACAGGGGACGGTGCGTGGTAATAATTAATTAGGGATTGTGGTGAAGGAATTGCGTGTATAACCCCGATGTAAATATCAACGGGGGTGCCAGGATATAGTGCAAGAGCAAAAGGCGCAGAGCTATGGATCACCTCGAAGGGATGGAGCGTTGTCCAGGGAGAAGAGGAAGGAGCTAAGAAGAGAGCGAGTTTGTTGAGTCTGATAGTCTATGGGCTTATGTAAAAAAAGCAAAATTTTGGGTAGATTCTTGGCACCTGTGTTTAAACTCATCTATAAACTTCACTGATGTAGAAAAAAATGGGTACCAGTTTTTCTATTAGCTTTTCGGGCCTCCATTTTGAATTTCAAAATGGATGCTGTTTTTACCCTGTATGTATGATTTTTCGGTATTTAACGTTATTTTGAACATATAATTCAAAGTGTGTGCAAATAGAGTTTGGGTACCAAATGCATTGTAGTTGAGACAACTGTTCATCTGAACTCTGTTTGCATGGATATCAACAGGTTTGATGTTAATGTCAAGAAATATTGGTATGAATGTGACACTTATTACTGGTATCTGACGAATATTTTCTGCTTGCAATATGATGCATATCCACTGTGAACCAAATAACTTACTGCTTTATTTCAGAAGACCAAAAATGCACAGTGGACATCCCATCCTATAAAATACTTAAGGCATTGAAATTTATGGCAACTTTTTAATTTCACTTATGGTTATGATTCCAGATTAACCATGGCATCCTGTGGAGAACCGTCATGTAAGAAGCGTGCAACTGAACCTTCCATTGACTTTCGAATCTGCTTGTTGTGTCAAGGAGACGAGTTCACTGACATTAAAGGTGTTCATTAACTGGAGCATCTGCGACTACCAGAACTGGAATCATACCAATCATCGTTGGACTGTATAAGCAAGAGGGCTCAATATCAAAACCCTGAGTATGTTTGTTTGCATCAACAACTGAGTGGCATATCTGATAAAGAACTGAACAACCAATATGCAGTGTGGCACAAATCATGTCATGGTAAAGCAACACACACGCGCAACACACATGAGTTTGCCTACACCAACAAAATTCTCATGGCACCAGATGGATCTATTCATCCCACTACAGACAAGAGCACAGTGATAAAGCTTCTAGAAGATCTGGTGGCCAATGACACAGCTCAAGCTTCTGCACAACCTGCCGAGTTTGAAGAGGGATCTGAGACATGTCTTGTAGTTGATGGAATGGGAGTGGTACAGGAATTGATGGCAGTCAAAAATTTCAAGACTTGCAAAGAACTTGCAACATCCTTTGTCACACTCATTGACTCAAAGGCTCGTGGATATTGTCAAGTGCGAGTTATATTTGATAATTACACCAATAATGCATCACTAAAGGAGCAGACTCGAGAGCGGTGGAAAGGCAAGCTGAAGGGAACTAAATCCTACATTGTTCAAGACTCAACAGACATCAAAGACAAAAAGATGTTTCTCGCCAGCAGCAGCACAAAGGATTCACGAACTCTCTACCTTTCCCATCAGCTCATCCACTACAGTACCGTCAAGGTTATGACTGCAACACGGAAAAAGGTCATGACGAATTATGAAGTTGAAACAATGACTGGTGTCAGCACACAGGAAGAGGCGGACACTTATCATTTATCATGCTGTGGAAGTTGCGAGCAATGGAATGAATGTCCACATATATTCATAAGACACTGATGTGCTACTTTTGCTCTACGAAGAACACCTACTTGGCAACCATTCTGCACTAATCATGGGCACAAGTGAAAGATGACGGAAAGTCTTCCTACAGCCTATATATGACAAGCTTGGCCCAGAGAAATCAGCAGCTTTGATCAACTGGCATGCTCTCACAGGCTGTGATACGACAGGACATATCCAAGGGAAGAGAAAGAAGGGGTGCTTTGCAACTTTCCTGAAGGCAAGCCCCATCATTCTGAGAGCACGAGCTGACCTTGGCGAAAGGGTTGAGCCATATGAAGAAGTTATTCATGGTTGTGAATAGTTTCTTTGCTCTCTTTTCTCTCCAGTTGGAGTCCACTTTGGGCAAGCAAAGATGCTGAGATGGTTTTTGTTCAAGCAACTCACAGATGAAAAAGGAGTTGACAAACTGCCACCGACTCAGAGAGCATGTATTAAACATGTACGCCGTGCCCATGTCCAGTGTAATATCTGGCGCCAGGATATGGTGTTGAACCCAACTTTTCTTGACCCTTTGACCTTGGGGTGGCGAAACCAAGACAAAAAGCTACTGATTGTTCTTTCTCAGGTTGCACCAGCTCCAGTCTCAGTGCTGCAGCTGGTCAGGTGTAACTGTGAGAAATCAAAGTGTTCAAGAGGGTGCTCGTGCAGAGGAAACAGTGTGGTCTGTACCGAACTTTGCAAATGTGGTGGGGAAGGCGACAGCTGTACAAACATACCACCACCAAGGATTGGCGAAGATCGAGAAGATGATTGAAGCAATGACAATTATAAATGCAGCAATGCCAACCCTCCCGATTTCATCGGGAGGCTTCCGAAAATTCACCCAAACTCCCGCCCTTACGATCACTATCCTTATCCTCCCGAAATTTTGATATTTTTGCACTGTTCACTAATCAGAATGTACTAGTATGAGAATTGAATGAAAAGCATCGTCTGCTACGTATAGCATGTGGTAACTCCATAACGTTCGCTGCTACCAAATTGTACGTAAAAAAATGCAAATTCAAATGAGGAGCAGCGAAACATTGGGTCTGGATCTCGCTTATGCGATCTTGCACTGAGATTTAGTGCATGCGGTATGTGTGCAATACAGTGCATGCGGTATGTATGCACAGTGTATATGCATGCGATACGCTCACTGCATGCAGCTGGGCCCCGTACCAGCCCGGCGGTCGCGACCACCGTGCGGTGTTTAACAGCCGCTAGAGTTCTACGAGTCGCGCTGCAGCTGTGGAACATCGACTTCGAAGTTACCGATGCTTCAAGCCCTCGATGTTGATTACGAAATGGCAGAAAAGAAGCTTACGAAGACCAAGAAATGGTCTCAGAAGTACAAGACCGAATACAGTCTCCAATACCCGTGTATTCGAAAGTCTGAAAGAGGAATTCATCATGCGTATTGTACAGTATGCAGCGTTGATATTTCAGTTGAGCACGGAGGTCGCGATGATATTCGGAAGCACGTTGGAAGCAAACGGCACACAGACATTGCAAAGGAGAGATCTTCGAGCACGAGTACCGGTACACTTCTGAATTATTTCACCAAACAAGGGACAAGCGAGGAAGAGGATGTTACCCGAGCGGAACTTCTCTTTCGTGGATTTATTGTGGGACATAACTTGCCCATATCAGTCTCAGATCATGCTGGACCTCTATTTCAAAAGATGTTTCCAGATTCAAAAGTTGCTTCAAAGTATGGATGTGCAAGAACAAAAACTTGCAAGATGTGCAAGATGTGCAAGAACAAAAAAAAAAAAAAAAAAAAAAACAAGAACAAAAAGCAAGAAAAAAAAAGAAAAAAAAAAAGAACAAAAAAAAAAAAAGAACAAGAACAAAGAAGAAAAAAAGAACACTGGTCAACAATTTTTTACTTTCTGAATGTTGTCTAGATTTGTACAAGTGAATTAGGGTATTCTGGCACTGCTGAATCAGGAAATGGCATCCGTTTCTCTCCATCAGGTCAGGTTTTTGTGCTAAGTTGATTTGAAAAAAATCAGATCTTGTGACAAGATCAATTACATTTTTGTGGCATTATCAGCTGATTTTTGTCAACACATATCATCCTAAACATGTTTTTAAGAAAAAAAAATGTTTTGCCAACAACATTTATTGATTACATGATAGAAACATCGATTACTGTCATCTGAATGGTGGGCATTGATAAAGGTAAGTACAAGTAAATTGCATGTTGCGTCACCACTGTTCAAACTTCAGGGCTTGAACTTCCGTTTCTTCGAACTCCTGGAATGTTCAGCGGCAGGGAGGTCTCTCTTCAGATTCCAACAGTAGTCAGCCATCATGACTGCGTCCCAGCGACCCTGATACCTGGTCTCCATCTCCTTCATGTCCTGATGGAATCTCTCCCCTGCTCGTCACTCATTGAACCCAGGTTCTCAGGAAACCGGTTCATATGTGAAAATAGGTAGTGCATCTTGATGCTCATGTTGCAGTCCAGGTTTCTGAAAGCAGTCAGCATGTTGTTGACAAGTTCTGCGTAGTTTCTGGCCTTATTGTTGCCAAGAAAGTTCTTCACTACCAAAACAAATGTATTCCACGCTTCCAGTTCCACTTCGTTCATTGAGTTTTTGAACTCTGGATCTCTGATGAGCTGACGGATCTGAGAACCATCAAAGATGCCAGCTTTCAACTTCTCCATGGTCAATCCTGGAAAAGCCTGGCACAAGTAAGTGAAGCAGTCACCATCTTTGTCCAGAGCCTTGGTGAACTGCTTGATTAAGCCGAGCTTGATGTGCAGCGGTGGGAAGAGTATTCTGTCTCTGTCCACCAGAGGGTCGTTGATGACGTTCCTTTCTTTGCATGGCACCAATTCCTCCCGCACAGGCCAGTCCTTCTTCGTGTAATGCTGAGCACGGTCCCTACTATCCCACATGCACAGAAAACATGGGTACTTGGTGAAGCCAGACTGTTGTCCCAACAAAAAGTTCACCATCTTCAGGTCAACACAAATAAACCACTTATGCTGATCATAACCAATTTTCTCCAGCACGTACTTCACCGCTTCATACTTCTCCTTCAGTGTAGTCGAGTGAGCAATGGGTACAGAGGCAAACTGGTTGCCGTTGTGTAGCAGAACACATTTCAGTGATCGCTTGCTGCTGTCAATGAACAGTCTCCAATCTTTGGGTTCGTACTGTGGCACTCCAAGCTTGAGCTGAAGCGCATGTCATAAATTGGCGCATGTAGGTATTGTACATTCTTCAGAGTTCGTTATTTCAAGAAATACAACTTTTTTGTATCACATTATTACAAAATCTGCCCCATTAACTTTAGTTTTGATCCACGAACTTTATGCTTTGCCTCACCAATTTTTGGAAGATTTTGAGGTTTTATGACTTCAAACTGATCCCTTTTCGACATAATCACCTAGAACTATCGTACCTGAATACTTCTTGTCATTAAAATAATTATTTCCAATCAAAACAATTATTTGACATGACATTTTACCCCCACCAACTTCTTCTAAAATGCTCCACACATGCGTACATGTGAACAAAAATGTAAAAAACGACATGTGGCCATATCTCAAAAACTTGACCTGATTGAACAAAACTAATGTGAGTTTTGGATTCAGCGCATCAGATTCGTCCTAAATCAGCTTAAAAAATGCAGACAACAAATTTGTTGTTGACCAGTGTAATTGGTGAGTTGTCAAATGTTACTGCTTCATCTATTGCCGATATTGCTAGACTAGCTCCATTTAGCCTAGCTCCAGACGGTAGCAATGACAGTGGTGAGGCCCAGCTATATCCTGTCCTGATTTCGTACTATGACAACAGTGCTGGGATTGTGAAGCAAGGTTTGCTAAGTTTGCCTGCGTGCAAACAAGATTCCACTGGAGAAAACATTTTCAAACTGCTTGATCATGAGTTCAGTGACAGGAAAATTCCGTGGGGAAATTGTGTTTCCTTTTGTGCTGATAATGCCTCTGTCATGGTGGGCAAGCACAAAGGAGTCGCTGCTTATATCCACAAACAAAATCCAGAGTGCTACATCATGGGATGCCCTTGCCATATGATGCACAATACGGCCAAGAAGGCGGCTCAGGCCTTACCCGTTGAATTAGATGACTTTCTCATCGATATTTACTACTACTTGGACAAAAGTAGTAAACGCGTCAAAGGAGTGAAAGCACTGCAAGAACTCTGTGATGCCCCGACACACAAGATTCTGAAGCATGTCGCAACAAGGTGGCTGTCCCTTGGTCAGTGCCTAGACAGGCTGATTGAACAGTGGGAGCCACTTCGCCTCTTCTTCAAAGAAGAAGTCCGAAGAAAAATGCAACCAACTGTAGCCAAGACTCTAACAACGAGCAAGAAGGACGGCACTGTATCTACTGCCAGTACTGGCACTGCAGGATCAAGCACTAGTGGAGCAGCATTCACCACTACCACTGCAGTATCTGCTGCGAAGAAGACAGCAGGGACAGCACCAAAACCAATGCTGAGAGCAGGTAGCATCACCGGCCCTTCATCACGTTCATCTACAAAGCAGATCCCTTCAGAGTCGAGAAAGACTGTGATAGTCCCATCTACAGGCAAAGAAGGACCCAAGTTAAGTTCTGCTTTTGCCAAATCACTTGATAGAAGCTCAGCAAAACCTTCGAATCAGAGGTCTTCTTCCTTGGCTGCACCTACCTCAAGCTCTCTCCTCAAACGTAAAATTGGATCTGGTACTACGAGTCTGACCTCTTCTGCTGGCAGTAAACGCAAGTGTGATCGCCCTGCGGCTAAGTGTACTACGAGTTCTACAACTAAAAGCGCATCTTCCTCAAACACTGTGCAGGAATCTAGAGAAAAACGTGTCAACAGGATGTTCTTGTCTCCACAAACAAAACTCTATTGTTTCTTCCTTCGATATGCTAACAAGCTTTTTGAGAAGGGGAATCTTCTGCTCCAAAGAGACGAACCCTATATTCATCTCCTGATCTTGGTCTTCTGGTCTTCTGAATTGAATGGTCTTCTGAAAGATATCTTCGTACGGTTTTTGAAACCATCGGTGTCATCGGTTGCTCTGGTAAATGTACCCTTCTCTGACAGAAATCATCAGAAGAATGATGAGGACCTCATGATTGGGAACGATGCCAAACTGTATATAAGGGAACAAAGGAGTCTCAAGAAATCCACCTTCACTCTGAGTGAGTCAGACATCCAAGGTTTCTTCAGTGCAGTTCGCTCATATTATGTGAAAGCCTGCAATTACATCTTCAAAACCTGGCCGCTAGATGATGAATTAGCCAAGCATGCTCAGGTGCTGGATGTTAAGCTACACCAAGAAGTGGGGTTTGACTGTGTGGAGTTTTTCATCAAGAAATTCCCCTGTCTGTTCAGTGGCGGTGATAGTGACATAGACAGTCTTGAGAGTGAATTCGCTCACTACCAGGCAGACGCCTCCATAGCTACAATTGCTACTGAGACAGTGAGAGTGGATGAGCAGTGGCATCGGATTTCACAGCTCACAGATCCCTGCACTGGTGCCAAGAAGTATCCTAATTTGAGCAAAGTGATGAAGGGAATCTTGGTCATTCCTCATTCGAACGCATCATGTGAGCGGGCACTCAGTCTTGTACGGAAGAATCATACTGAATTTCGTCCCAATTTGAGTGTCAAAACCCTGGAAGCTCTCTTAATTGAAAAACTAGCTCATAGCACCCCTTGCTACCAGAGAGAATACAGCAAAGACATAATCAGAAGGGCTAAAAGAGCCAAACAGCTGTCACTCAGCAAAGCTGCCATGGAAAAAGCAAGCAGCAGTAGTACCAGCCAGTAAGGTAAGAAAAATATTGCTTCTTTTGTGCTTTTTGTTAATCTTTCATTGTCCCCTAACTTACTAATATTAACATACATGTAACATTAAAAAGTGCACAATTTTCCCCTTTTTTTGTTCAAAAAGTGGGAATTCTTAACATGTTAAATGCTCCAAAATAGGGCTCAGAGGGCACTAGAGAGCGTCTAGAACCCCAGAGCTTCCAGGGCCCTAAGGCGGGCCATGGACCCCGGCGCAAGGGTCGAGCGCTCCGCGCTCGAGATGTGCGCTTCGCGCACATAATTTGGTGTCGGTTGAAAATCCTCCCTAATTCTGATTTCCAAAAGTTGGCATCTCTGTAAATGTTTAATCCGTAACATTAACACTCCTGATTCATACATGTAGCATTTTCATACCTTTGAAAAAAAAATTATCCATCTTCTAATTGTATAACCACCCAAATAAATTTATATTGAATTACATGCTCCATATTATTTCTGTTAAATATTTTGGAGGATTGGCAGAGTGTTCCAATCATAAATATGTTGTTATTATTGGAATCCTCCTGTGCCAAAACATGATTAGACACCAAAAACATCTTCTTATGTCTATTGGTTCAAAAGTAATGGCATTTTACATTGAAAAAAATCCCGAAATCAGGCGGCCATCTTGAATTTTTTTTCCAATATTTAGAGTATTTCTCGTGCTCTTAGTTTGCTTCTAATGAATCTTTGTCCCCTTTATATGAGTTTAGATAAAATAAAATAAATATTGTATGACATTTGAATGAATAGTTATGGTTAATTTGCAATATTATTTTTAAAAGAAGATTTTCGGCGGTGGCCATTTTGAAATTCAAAATGGAGGCCCTAAATGTTCATGGAAAAACTGGCACCCTTTTTCTTTCTAAACCAGTGAAGTTTCTAGATGTGTTTAGACATGGGTACCACGAATCTACCCCAAAAAATGGGAAATCCAGAAAATGTTACATAAGCCCACGGACTATGAGGAGGAAAGCTCTGAGAGGATCGTTCTGTTTGCCTTCCTTCGCCCTGTGCTGGTTTGTCTGCCTGCTGCCTGTTCGTCGCCCTCCCCGTAACCTCCTCATCCTCCATCACCTGCTCGTGGCTGCTCCGTGCCAATCCTTCCCCCGCCACCACCAGAGCCGAGTCCCCGGATTTGTCCCTTTCCCGTATGTGATTAAATGTGGTGTGTGATGCCTTACATTTCTCGAGATTCATTTTACCTCACTGCAAACAATTATTTATTTATTTATTGCATTCCTTTTCTTCCCTCACAACTGCACGCACATAGTCCGCCATCATTCGGAATGTCTCCACAGGAGTTAAAACCGTTCGGTACATCATGGTATTTTATCCTCCCGCCGAAACGAGCTCAACGTTAGTTGAGACGTTGACACAGCATTATTATTGATTTATATCTGTATAACATCTTTTTTGACTCGAACAAACATCTGGCCATCTTTCTTTTGATGTCGCTTTTCTGTCTGCACTCAGCAGAGTAATTAAGAATGTCATCCTCCTCATGGACGCCAATCGATGGGGTTTTTCCATATATTCTATTTTGTCCATATTTTGCTGATCGTCAAACAAGAAAGCATCACTTCCCGTTTATAAAGTCTTTGTTGTGACTGCAAGAATCAGAATCAAACCGTTGACCTCCTAGACTCAGGGCAGATCCCATTAGATGTGCTATTTGAGAGAGGCACTAGCAACACTCGGAGGGGTGTTCTTGGATGATTGAAAAGAATTGAATTCTGAGGCTGTCACGACAGTATACAATTGAGGCAAAGACAGAGTCAGGAGAATCCTGGTACTGTACGAGGTGTTAGAGAGTTGAGATTTTAGGGATTTTGAAATGGAGTAGTCAAGGAGGGAGAAGTCACTCCCAGCTTGCATGGGGCTCAGAGAGTGTTGGATGTTTTATGTATAGTGACGTTTCCATCTATCTTCATGAGTCTGTAATTCGATTGCACCATTTACACGCTGTTAATGCTCTCTTGACACTCATGCTTTGGTTGTCAACTGCTGGGCCTTTTCACCAATATCTAAGAGACCGAGCCTGTACCACCGCTGCTGCACTTTATGTGCCTTGTACACCCTCAAAGCTCTTCTGCCCAATACCCATTGTGCCAAAAGGTTTCCAATGCCTCCAGGGCTCTTGTGCTATGCCAATGACTCGTCATATGCCACAGTAGTTCTGCAGACAGTTGTGACTGCCAACGATTGTCTCTCCTTCGATTTACTCTTTCCATCGGTTTCTCCTCTTGCCCTTCCTTTCTTCCTATTGTTCTGTGTTCCAGCACACCAGTTACCAAACTTAGGTTTATCAGAAATTGAATCCTCCAAGGTTAATCAATTCATCCAACTGTCGGCGAGGAAAAATGGTGGCATCACGAGGCACACTATGTCTCTTTAAGAAATAAATTATATGCATGATGTATTATGTATATAATAAATGTATTATATGCATGAGCACAGATGGTGCAGAATCACAGGCACAAGACAAAAATCATCACAATTATTAAACACAAAAAAACAAATCCTGGATAAGGGCCCACGCAAACAACCGTCATGCTCTCTCAACAAGGCAAGTGAGAGGAACAAAAGGGACAAGGGTGAAGAACCTCAGGCTGATGTACTCCCATGCATAATGGCATCGTGAGCGACGCCAGATAGTAGACGATAGTCAGCATGAGGAGCTAACCCAGGCAAGAGATTGGGCCCAACAGAGAGAGCAGGTAGACTCGAAAGAGCAGAGCATCGGAGCAGCAGTCGAGCAAGCGAGGGGTAAGCACACACATTTTGGTTAGCAGTTCCTTTCCTTTATTCATAGTTGCCACACGAACAGAAAGGTTGAGCTTAAGATAAATAAATAAGAGATAACGTGCCGATTCCAATTCCCTTTCCTCAGACTTTCATCAATCCTTATGGTTAAGCCTTATCACACTCAAATAGATAAATAACACAAAGGAAAGGTTGGAAAATGACCTGGCAGGGTGGATGGGTAAGGCCTTCCCTTAGCTCAAAGCATCGTGGGCTAGTTCTGGTCTGACATGCAGGCCGCTGTTTATCAACGCACTATGGGCCCGAGGTGGATCGATCGGCCGTGGTCACGGGAAGCACAACCTCAGGATCCGGTCAATGTCGCTCCGTTCGGGTACCAAAGCATAGCGATCCTCGAGGTAGGTCCCGCAGCTGCCTCTGCATTTGGTAAGGCCCCTGGGCCAGACTGTCTCTGCCCCAAGATACCAGCTGTGTCATGTCCCAGGCTATCATGATCCGTTGGGCTGCATAATGAAATGGACCCTGCGTGACATTACTCCATTCCCTCATTGGCCCATCTTGGTCTTCCTCTCCACAACCATCCGTTGGTTCCAGTAAGTTCCATCACCATTCAAAGTTCATTGGGCATGGTGCGAATCAAGCAACCATGAAATGAGCGACCAACAGAGGTGGTTTTTATTTGAGATGGATGAAGGAGAGGGGCTGACGATAAGTGGGAGAAGACGCTTTTTACATGATGGACTCTGACGATCAGTATTTGAGGAGTTACAGAAAAATGTAGCTTAACGCATACATTTAAGGAACGACCGATCTATTCTAATTAACTCCTCCCCTTATCAGCTTGGCCATTTTCATTCCAACTTATGATAGTATCGTGTGTGTGTGTATGCATATGATTGTACTCATATGTATTTGTTCATAGGATGGCTTGGAGGTCGCAGAGCCACCTTTGGGTTTAATTCAAGACTCGACTTCATTTATCATGCTGGTGATGTTGCCGTTCGAAGGGGATGTTAAGCCACCATTGTTTGCCATTCACCCTGGCCAAATTCCAAATTCCTGCCTGAATGTGCAGGGGAACCGTATCGGCATCACAGCAGAGCCTCAGTCGTGATGCAACTGGTGGAAGAAATTTGTCGTCAAATGCTGGTCCGACATGCATGTTCCATCTACATAGTGGTGCGTCATGCTTTTTTCCCACGCAGAACATCGCGCGGTGCTCTTTTTCCGAAGTGGTCCACGCAATGCCTCGTGAAGGTCACCCTTTCTGTCGGACGGTCGAGATAGAAGTAGGTGTTTGTGTGTAAGGTGGCAATGTGTAGGGTGGCAGACATCATCGTGGCATTAGGGTTAGGGAATTGCTTTCCCGCTGTTTCTGAACTACCTTCCTGTTTGTCCCACTTCCTGTTTGCACGTCATTGGATAATTTAACATCGTCACCATGTATGAGACACGGGTCACGTTCACCACGTGATGCTCAACACCATGCCGTTGTGGTATTATGTTCACATTGCAGTTTTCATGAAATGCTTAACTTCCCCATTTTTTTTTTCTTTTTAGAACCAAACGATGAGCCGGGATCAGAACAAATGAGCCGTGACAATATTGACGACGATGGCCAACACGATCACTGCCAAGGTTTGTTTTGCAAGCGTCAAAGTAATTTTGCGTTATTACCTCTGCCCACCGAAGATGGATAGAGGTTGTTTTCACCCTGTGTGTGTGTCTGTCTGTCTGTCGCCTCCAGGTCACAATTTTAAACCGATCTTCATAAAACTTCACCGCATGGTAGAGTTTGTCATAATAAAGAATCCTGTTGTTTTTGAGGTCATAAGGTCAAAAGGTCAACTTAGACCAAAGGTCAACAACTTAGGTGGTATTTATAAAATCCTCAATTTTCAACCAATTAACTTGAAATGTAAAGAGGATTTATATTTCAGGTCATTGAATTCAACCACCAAAATTTTAAGGTCAACATCATCCACAAGATCAGCACAGGCCCAAGGTCAACAACTAAGGAGGTACCGTATTTCTAAAATCCTCAATTTTCTTCTCATTGACATGAAATTTGAAGAGGATTTGCATATCAGGTCACTGAATTCAACTACCAATTATATTTGAGGTCAACATCGGCCAAAAGGACTACATAGGCCAAATTTCAAAAATCCTCAATTTTCATCCGATTCACTTGAAATCTTAAGAGGATTTGCATATTTGGTCATTGAATTCAACCACCAATTATATTTGAGGTCAAATTAGTTTTATGGACTTTGCAAGTGTCATGCTCTGCATGACGTCTTCTTCTTTGTTTGTTTGTTTGTTTGTGAACAAAATATCTCAAAAAGTTGCGCACAAATTCGGATGACACTTGGTGGGCAGGTTGGGTATGTAACGAGGAAAAAATGATTCCATTTTTGTGAAAATCCAAATTCAGATCTGGATCTGATAATTTTAAAAGTACTTCTTCACCATTTAGTGACGGGACTAAAACTTTGTATTGCATGATATGTCAAAAAATTATGGACGGATTCGGACGAAACTTGATGGATGAGTTGGTGAGGTAACAAGAACGAGCAGATTAAATTTCAGGTCCGAATCCAGATGCGGCCTATTAGTGGGATACAAAACGTGAACTAATCAGCCTGGCAGAGGTACGCGCTCCACCGAGTGGCGTTCTAGTTTTGACTGTTTCAATCAAGGTTTCCACATAGTTCCTGACACGCTTATTTGTGAAGTGTGTACTGGAGGAAGGTGTGAGGAGGGGTGAGATGCCGAAGGTGGTGTAAATTTTTTTTTCCTCCAAACTCAAAAGCCAAACTCAGCACAGTTGTTAGTCCTATTCTTTTTAGGTGTGTTGTCACATTATTTCTATTAGTGAGTTCACTTCCCAAACATAAGCTGTTTTTTTTTATTATTATTTTTATCTTTTTTTTAATCTCTGAAACGTTTTAAAAAGAGAAAAAACTTTTGGCTACCGCTCATACTGATGCAGTTGCCATGATAGATACTTTTCACACTGCGGTGTGTATTAATGGACATGACCTCCAGGGTTCCTCTCCTGAAGTGTGTATGATGAAAGGCCTGGAGCTGTAGTGTTGCCATTGACAATCCCTCCTTTCTTTTCCTGTTGATCATCCCCATTTCCTGTTTATCATCCCATCCACAAGAAAGAAAATTATATTGAATCAGCATTATGCAACCCCATCTTTCCATACGCCATTTCATACTCCTATAACTAACTCCATGTTAAGGTATTTAAGTGGAAAACCTCCACATCAGCCCTTGCTGCTCTCTCCACCCTGCCGCAGACAATGTGATTTGCAGTCAGGAGTGCGTGAACACAGGATCTGGTTTCCTGTGTTCGTGCCACCATGGCTATCGCATGAAGGAAGACAACGCAACGTGTGGTGGTAAGTAAGGTACACCATCATTGCACGTGCGTCATGTGACGCACAATTGCTGAACATTCTCACTCATTTTCAATATTGTGCAACAACCCAATTTTGGAACATTGCTCGGTACAACATAAATGAACTCTCACTTGTTCAGTAAACTTTCTAAGATTTTTTTTGTTGTTGTTGCGTCTATGAAAATGAGGCGACAGAAGGAGAAAGAGATAACGCATTGACCGTGGGGCAGAAAGACAGCAAACAGGGGAATGAATAAACAGGAAAAGAGGACGAGGAGGAGACACAGCAATGGATTCGAACTATAAAAAGCCATCAGAGGTTGCAGACCCTCGCCAGGACTTGTTTTGTGTGGTTTTGTGTCGTGTTTGTGTACTGTTGTGTTTGAGTGGTGTTTCGACAATGCATTGAAGATGTCTGTTTCTGCTCATACAGCGGACAAACAAACCTTTATGTTTTTATTGTATCGACTAGCTTGGATCAACTCGTGACACTCCCAACTCCACACGTCGTTGCAGAGATTGACGTCACAGATTTTTTGTGTTGCCATGATTTACACCAATCATAATAGAAACATTTCTTTCGAACAAATTTATTTTTAATCTTGGTGATATTATATTTATTTGAAATTAATTTGTAATATTGGTGATATTATATTGATTGGAAAATTATTTGTGATGTAAGAAGGTCCAAGTGGTCTAAATGGTCAAGGGTCTAAGCTGCCTAATCTGTCTGAAGGGTATAAGGGGTAAAAATGGTGTTAAAGTGTAAGGGGACTGAAGGGTCTTCAGGGTCTTTTGGATCCTCAGAGTCTTTTGGAACCTTGGGTCATTCGTGACTTTTGGGTCTTCGGGATATTTTCGGTCTTCAGTGTATTTTGGGTCTTCAGGGTGTTTTGTATCTTTTGGGTCCTTGGGGACTTTTGGATCAGGTCAAGTCAGGTATGGGAGCATGCGCTGGAGCAGTGCGTCGTTGCGTCCGCTTTCCACCGGTACTCTAGAGAGGTCTCCGCCTGGCCATCCCCCAGACAGAATGATGCCTGGACCACCCCATCTCTTTGAGATGCTGATCAACTTGCTGCAACCACGTGCCTCGTGGTCGGCCCGTTGGCCTCCTCCACTCACGAGGCTCTCTCGCTGACTGGACTTTTGGCTGTTTGGGGTCTTCAGATATTTTGTGTCCTCGAGGACTTTTGGGTCATATCGTGGTCTTTTGTATCCTCGGGGTCATTTGGGTCTTTGGGTACTTTTGAGTATTCAGGGTCTTCAGAGTCTTTTGGGTCTTCAGGGTATTTTGGGTGTTTGTTGTCTTCGGGGACTTTTGGGTTTTCGTGGATTTTTTGGGTCTTTGGAGATCCTTGGGTCTTCGAAGATTTTGGGTCCTCATAGATTTTTGGGTCTTTTTGGACTTTTAGGTCTTCGAGGACTTTTGGGTCCTCGGTGACTTTGGGGTCTTTGGGGTGAACAGGATCTTCAGAATGTTTTAGGGTCTTCAGGATATTTTGGGGTCTTCGAGATTCAAACCCAGGGTGACATTTTCTATCCGGACTGGGATTCAAACCTCGGAAGACATTTTTTAGCCGGGCCGAGATTCAAACCCAGCATGACATTTTCTAGCCGGACTGGGATTCAAACCTCGGATGACATTTTTTAGCTGGGCAGAGATTCAAACCCAGCATGACATTTTTTAGCCGGACTGGGATTCAAACCCAGCATGATATTTTTTAGCCGGACTGGGATTCAAACCCAGCATGACATTTTCTAGCCAGACTGGGATTCAAACCTCGGATGACATTTTTTAGCTGGGTTGAGATTCAAACCCAGGATGACATTTTCTAGCCGGACTGGGATTCAAACCTCGGATGACATTTTTTAGCCGGGCCGAGATTCAAACCCAGCATGACATTTTCTAGCCGGACTGGGATTCAAACCTCGGATGACATTTTTTAGCTGGGCAGAGATTCAAACCCAGCATGACATTTTTTAGCCGGCCTGGGATTCAAACCCAGCATGATATTTTTTAGCCGGACTGGAATTCAAACCCAGCATGACATTTTCTAGCCAGACTGGGATTCAAACCTCGGATGACATTTTTTAGCTGGGCTGAGATTCAAACCCAGGATGACATTTTCTAGCCGGACTGGGATTCAAACCTCGGATGACATTTTTCAGCTGGGCCGAGACTCAAACCCAGGATGACATTTTCTAGCCAGACTGGGATTCAAACCTCGGATGACATTTTCTAGCCGGACTGGGATTCAAACCTCGGATGACATTTTTCAGCTGGGCCGAGATTCAAACCCAGCATGACATTTTCTAGCCAGACTGGGATTCAAACCTCGGATGACATTTTTTAGCTGGGCTGAGATTCAAACCCAGGATGACATTTTCTAGCCGGACTGGGATTCAAACCTCGGATGACATTTTTCAGCTGGGCCGAGACTCAAACCCAGGATGACATTTTCTAGCCGGGCTGGGATTCAAACCTCGGATGACATTTTTTAGCTGGGCCGAAATTCAAACCCAGGATGATATTTTCTATCCGGGCTGGTATTCAAACCTCGGATGACATTTTTTAGCTGGGCCGAGATTCAAACGCAGGATGACATTTTCTAATGGGATGGGATTCAAACGCAGGATGACATTTTTTAGCTGGGCCAGGATTCAAACCTGGGATGACATTTTCCAGCCGGACTGGAATTCAAACCTCGGATGACATTTTTTAGCGGGGCCGAGATTCAAACCCAGGATGATATTTTCTATCCGGGCTGGTATTCAAACCTCGGATGACATTTTTTAGCTGGGCCGAGATTCAAACGCAGGATGACATTTTCTAGCCGGGCTGGGATTCAAACCTCGGATGACATTTTTTAGCTGGGCTGGGATTCAAACCTGGGATGACATTTTCTAGCCGGGCCGAGATTCAAACCCAGGATGACATTTTCTAACTGGGCCGAGATTCAAACCCAGGATGACATTTTCTATCCGGACTGGGATTCAAACCTGGGATGACATTTTTTCGCTGGGCCGATATTCAAACTTGGGATGACATTTTTTAGCTGGGCCGATATTCAAACCTGGGATGACATTTTTTAGCTGGGCTGATATTCAAACCTGGGATGGCATTTTCTTGTTGGGCTGGGATTCAAACCCAGGATGACATTTTGTAGCTGGGCCGATATTTAAACTTGGGATGACATTTTTTAGCTGGGCCGATATTCAAACCTGGGATGACATTTTTTAGCCGGGCTGATATTCAAACCTGGGATGACATTTTCTAGCCGGGCCGAGATTCAAACCCAGGATGACATTTTCTAACTGGGCCGAGATTCAAACCCAGGATGACATTTTCTATCCGGACTGGGATTCAAACCTGGGATGACATTTTTTCGCTGGGCCGATATTCAAACTTGGGATGACATTTTTTAGCTGGGCCGATATTCAAACCTGGGATGACATTTTTTAGCTGGGCTGATATTCAAACCTGGGATGGCATTTTCTTGTTGGGCTGGGATTCAAACCCAGGATGACAATTTTTTGCTGGGCCGATATTCAAACCTGGGATGACATTTTTTTTAGCTGGGCCAATATTCAAACCTGGGATGACATTTTTTAGTTGGGCTGGGATTCAAACCTTGGTTGACATTTTCTAACTGGGCCGATATTCAAACCTAGGATAACATTTTTTACCTGGGCTGGGTTTCAAACCCAGGATGACATTTTATACCTGGGCTGGGTTTCAAACCCAGGATGACATTTTATACCTGGGCTGGGTTTCAAACCCAGGATGACATTTTTTACCTGGGCTGGGGTTCAAACCCAGGGTGACATTTTTTAGCCGGGCCGAAATTCAAACCCAGGACGACATTTTCTATCTGGGCTGGGATTCAAACCCAGGATGACATGTAGTTTTATTTAAATATCTCCATCGACACGCCGACTATATTTCCGGCCCAGACTGTTTCAGGCCTTTATAGGCACGGAAAAGTGGAACGAACCTTGGGAAAGTGATGACAACCCACCATTATCGAAACGACTTCTCATGGTGTTTGCATATCACATCCATGGGTTTGATGCGGGACTCCATAGCACTCGCACGTTGCATGTTTAGACTCACATGAGATACCATGTGATACTCAAATGAGCTAGTTTATAAGACACCATGGTGGTGCTCCCTTGAGGTATTCTAAAAGACACCGGGGTGCTAGTAATCGAGACGGCTAACCTCATTTTTCCAGGAGGAAACATTTCTATTGGGGAATATTTTATTAACCATGTCCAAAATCCCTGAGCTTGCTAGCCAGGAAGCTTTAACATCAAACTCGGTCAACCATTTAGACGCCATCTTGGGAGGCCTCTCTGGACCCTTACAGTTTATTGCCCTTCAATTGAACGTCTCAGGTGAGTTCAGATATATATATATATATATATATATATATATATATATATATATATATATATATATATATATATATATATATATATATATATATATATATATATATATATATATATATATATATATATATATGAGAGAGGGAAGAAAAATCCCCAACATACGTATGAGATCTCATGAGGAATGTTTGGACGTTTTCTCCACGGTAAGGACGAGCTCACCAGTGGTGTTAGATGATCAATATGTGGCCCCGTCATTGTGCCACGGTGATGCCAAAACGTTATGTATCAGTTACATGGCCACATGGCACCTTTTACGAGTAACATGCACATATCATTGTTCGGTGTACTGGTTGGTAGCCTCTTCCAATGACACAATTCCACCAGAAACAGTGGTATTCGTGGAATGTGCCAAAGAGCCAGGGAAGTGGGACACAAAACACATCCATTCGCATTACGTTAAAACAGTTTTGAGATCACTACATGTCGGATTCTAATCGGATACAGTACAAGCAGACCAATGGGGAACAATTTTTCCCCATTGTCTCAGGTCGCTCACCTGCATTTTTTTCTCCCCATTTATTTATATATTCTTTTATGGATGCTTTCTGATGGTTCTGTGATTTTTTCCCGGTGTATCGGCTTCGATGTCCAGCGACACGCAAAATTTCACCTTCACGGCGTCACCCGGAATGTACCGAACATTACCATCAGTCATTGAGTCAATGGTTAGAATGAGCTTTATAATATTTAGTGTAGCAGCATAGCAAACCTGTTGTGCATTTTGTGATACAAGCACCAAATTTGGCACAAATGTACATTAATATGTTGCGAACATTTTCAGATATTGGGCCACTTGAAATTCTCTCTTTATGTCTGCCATATTGGATTTCAAAATGGCCGCCACTTGAAATCTACATTTGCTATTATCTCTGGACGTAATGCAGCTATTGACTTGATTCTGGTATCTAAATGTATGTTTTTGGGGGCAAGGAATCCAATGGTACCATTTTCAACTTAATATTATCTATCACAGTCTGTTATATAATTTTATTTGGAAATTATCTAGGCAAATATTGGATTCAACACAATACTTTGAAAAGAATGTCTTAGTTCTGTAAATGTCTTAGGTATAATACTGACATGCTACATGGTCTAGCATTTGAGGCTAGGTATATACCGGTACTGAAGATACGTGTACATAAACAGTGTCATGTTAACAAGTTCAGCATTGCCACAAGTACATGTATGTTGTTGACTCATCGTCATGTGCAGTCCCCTTCACACACACAGAGGGCTGTCCACTGAAGGGCAGCCTTTTTGCACTTGCAGCGCCTCACACACCCTTTCTTGCACTTGCAAGAAACCAGCTCAATGCAGCTGTGAGCTGCCTCAGTTAGCCTGGTCCATTAAGGTGTGTACTGCCCTTCCCCAGTTGTTTGGTGGAGGGAGCTCTGGTGCTGGCAGCAGTATCTGACCCCACACATGTCTACCTTGATACACTGTGCTCTTGACATGTTCCTCCAGAGCTGCCTTTGTTGGAGGGATGAGCTGCACATTGTTCTTCCTTGCGAAGAGTTTCCTCCTGGCCTTGTCAATGTCTGTGCATTTGCTGGTTCGATCATACAACAGGATCACAAACCTCTCGATGATGCGCATTGCATCGTCTGGTATGTCACGAGGTGCAGAGGACAGCAGCAGCAGTGCCTCAGTGAGTTCTGGCAGTACCGTCCCGACTGCCCACGCAATCTTCTTGCCATGTCTATGAAAACTAGACACAGTGTCGCATCCAGTTAGAGTGTGGAACATTGGCAGTGCACGAGCCTTCTCTCGTCCCAATCCAGCTGCTATTTGGTGTGCTGCTAGGTATCGGAAACTCTGGCCTGTTCCGAATGCCAGCCACAGTTTGTCTTCTGGTTGCAACTCCTGTGCCAGGGACACTGCCAGCACCACAACATCGGTGTCTACAGTCTCTAGAGGGGTTTCCTCCACCATACTAATGGAGAGGAGGATAATTCCTTTATATCGTCAAGCATTTAGCTTGGCACACTTCGGGAATTAGTTTTGTGAGATTATGCCGGAATTAAATTTTCACCCATACCGGAGGCAAGAAGAGAAATAAAATCACATGAGATTCTTTAGTTAAAAAAAATTCCCAAATTTGTTGAAGATTTACAAAACATTTGAATTCATAAATTCTTACAATATTTACGCAGCCAAGATTTAAATATAAATCAGTCGAAACTCTTATTAGGTTTGGACAGTACATTTTCCAGACATACCCCGTTCTTTTAATTACAGCCTTCGTGTTAAATTCAGAACATGTCAAAACTGTCAGTGTGGAATACACACTTCACTCAAAATACTACTTTATATAAAACATTTCT
The DNA here is from genome assembly GCF_056783735.1 of Eptatretus burgeri. NCBI lineage: Eukaryota > Metazoa > Chordata > Myxini > Myxiniformes > Myxinidae > Eptatretus > Eptatretus burgeri. The sequence goes on along the minus strand of NC_140962.1, from coordinate 155,939,439 downwards.
AATTTAAAGGTTTATATAAAGAATTTCAGATAAACCCCAAAAAAGTAAGACCAGGTTGGCTATTAGACAACCTGCCTCTGTCGTGCCCACAAGACAAGTGGTTTTAGCCAGCACACATGTGTATCAGGTAAGCTTGAGCTGAGTACATCATACCTGAACAACTCAGTGAGGCAGAACACAGCAGTGCACACCAGGGTGATCCCTTCAGTGCATAAACCAATTAACCTGTCCACTGCATGGCATATAGAAATGAAGTTATTTCCTGCATATAATAATAATAATAATATAAGTTCAGTTCTATATAACAATTTCTGTTATCACCACTACCACTACAACTACCACTACTACAAGCTTTGTCTGGAATTTTGTGGACTAACAGACAAACAGACATACAGACAAGCTGGGATCAAAACATTACCTCCTTCCACCATTGAGTGTAGAGGTAAACATCATGGAAATTATATCATGCCCGAGATTTAATTCATGCTTACCCATGTATTTGCTTCACTGGTTCACAAGGTCTTTTGCATACATGTAATTCAGACTCTTGTCTTCATTGCTGACCACACAATGTTGTCGAGCTGAGCCCAGATTGTATGTAATTAACTAATTTATGTGGAGTCACAAGGTGATTGAAACACAGCCACACACAAAGAACACAGTTGATGTGGGTCAACACATATGCAGCCTCTCTACTCTTTTATTTGGGTCAGGGCTGTGATTAAAGACATGTAGTGGAGTCATGTTTGTAAACATTGTTAAAGACATGCTACAGTGCATTGTTAAGGAACAAGACAGATGGAAGCCTATACAAGAAATTTCTGTACTTTAGAAACACAAAAGATGGCTTAAAGGGTCTAGGAAAAGGGGATTATGTATGTTTGGTATTTATTGACAATATGAATGTAATGTTACATAAAATATGCATATGAAAAACACAAATGAATGGGTCACTTTGTTTCCTAATGGGATATGAATTTATATTTTAGACTGCCAGTGTATATGAGCTTGTCTGAGTTGTTACAAGTGATTTAGTATAGTTTTTTTTTAATTTATATTTACAGAACTTAGACATTCTTTTCAAAGTATTGTGTTGAATCTAATATTTGCCTAGATAATTTCCAAATAAAATTATATAACAGACTGTGATAGATAATATTAAGTTGAAAATGGTACCATTGGATTCCTTGCCCCCAAAAACATACATTTAGATAGCAGAATCAAGTCAATAGCTGCATTACGTCCAGAGATAATAGCAAATGTAGATTTCAAGTGGCGGCCATTTTGCAATCCAATATGGCAGACATAAAGAGTGAATTTCAAGTGGTCCAATATCTGAAAATGTTCGCAACATATTAATGTACATTTGTGCCAAATTTGGTGCTTGTATCACAAAATGCACAATTCTTTTGAATATCTGGGCTAAGCCGCCCCACTAATTAGATAGAACAGGCCTCCATGAGTGCCATTCTTTTTTCAATAACCATACAAATGAATGTTTACCTGTTTTATATTTTTATTTCCATTTCCTTAGTAAACCTAACATTCCCTTATAACACAGATGTAAATGAGTGTTTGCTGGACTATCACGACTGCCGAGTGGGCCAGCGCTGCGTGAACACGGCTGGGTCCTTCCGATGCCAACGTGAGCTTGGCTGTGGAACCGGATATGAGCTCATGGAGGACAACGTGTGCCAAGGTTGGTAGTTTGGGGGCAAGAAGCCACAGCTCCCGATCTATATGTTGCCAGACGTGTTCGATGGCGTTCGTTCCAGGTGTCGGTGGTGTCCATATGCATACCCTGCACAGTTTTGAGAAGAACTTGGTGCAAGCCAACTATTTTGTTTTTTGAGGGTTTTTTTTTTCTTTGATCCAATATGGCTGCCAGACCACATGACCGATCCCTCCATTCATTGGGACCACACTCTGTGCAGAGCGTTGGTGCTGCCTAAACAGTCTCCTTGGCAATTTAGCACAACCCTGGACGGGTCGCCACTCCGATACAGGATACCAGCAAGCTGGCACTCATTTTGCCGACTTCAGAAGGATGACAGGCAGAGTCAACCCCACCTGGTATTAATTCAACAGCTGAGTAGGATTTGAACTCAGGATCCTAGGATTCCCAGCCCACCACCCTCACCATTAAGCCAACACCAGACATACATGACCAATGTCGTCATCTTTATTAAACCATATTTCCCATGGGTAGTTGATCAATTAGTTAAATTTTGCATTCATTGGTTAAGTGGTTTCTCCTACGAAGATTTTCAAAGATTTTCATTTCGGTCCAATAAAGCTGCCAGACCATGTGACACATGATGATCATTTTTATGAAAATCCTATTCAAATTTCAAGTCAATCGGATGAAAAATGGTAATTTTAGCAATTCGGCCGACGTTGACCTCAAAAGAGTGACCGCTATATATCACATGGTCATGTAACATGTGGTAAAGTTTCAATTTTCTCCACTGAACGGTTTCCGATATATGCTCTTAACAAATACAGACCCGTACCACGTATGACATACGTACATACAAACGTACATAGTACGCTACTGATCACTTTACCCTGCTTTTCGCTTCACGAGCGCAGGGTAATCACCTGATCTTGATCAGCTGACCCAACTAGTATGTAATATACACAGAACAGGAATCATTTGGAATGCAGATAGAGCGTAATGAGATGTGATCGAGGTGTCGAGGATGTTGGAGGAGTTGTGCTCAAATCTTTTGCACACAAACTGCTGATTGTGTACCTGTGCGCCAGACATAGATAAGTGTGATTGACACATAAACTGCTCATCTACTTACATACAAAGTGCAAGTGCCTTATTATATAGTTTTTTTTTTTAAACTTCTTCATTTATACTAAAACAATCAAGGAAAAGTCACCGGTAGCATGATGTTTTCGTGTTGTCCGTCCCTCTGGACGTCTGTCCGTGTTAATTTTCTGTTTTCTCTGTAACCGCTTATCCGATTGACAAGAATTTTTTTACCATCGGAGTGACTACTCATGTAGATTTGTGTTAATGATAATCATGACGTCATAGGTCACGTGGTGTGGCAGCCATTTTGGAAAAAAGGAAAAACTTTGGACCTTTGTACCTCCTGAAACCGCACCAAGGAATAAAATTATACTTGGCACATGGCAAATACTCCTCAGAGGAAATGAGTGTGATTTTGTGTTGTTGATGTCATGGGTGGCTTCATTTTGACATCATAATTGCATACGTCGAATGCTTTATTTGATCAGTATGAAAATTTTGGAGGGTCATCTGGGGCTGAATTGTATGAGGGGAGGGGAGGGGGGTGTGGAATAGATGTCATCGGTCATGTGGTTTGGCAGCTCTGATTTTTTTTGAAGAATAAACCTCGAAAAATGTTCTCCAGATCTGCTTGACAGATCGATGGGAAACTTTTCCCACATGTTCCCCAAGCCTTGGGGATACCAGGGTGTTCACTAATAATTAATAGGTCACACGGTCTGGCAGCCATATTGGTTTGAACCAAAATCTTTAAAAAATAAATTTCTCTTGAACCGCTTAATCGACATGAAACGTCACAGTTATGATCTAGTAGTGATGGGGAAAATGTGTTTTATATTTTAACCCGATCAGACGCATGGTCTGGCAGCCAGAATTATTTAATATTTTTCATAACTGGGTTCAGGGATTGAAATCAAACTTGGTACCAGTATGTATAATGATGTAATAATGCGAGCAGAGACATATCTGGTGACCTTGCCGCATTGAAAAGTGTCCTATATTTTGTTTTCCCCTTAATTATCTTATCTCGTTTTTCAGCAAAATAGATACTGATAGGATCAGGGGACATTGCCTGAGAGTACAGAAGAGGAGAGTTAGGATCAGGGTCTTTCACTCAGAGAGTGATGAATGAATGGGATGGTGTCCCTACAAAGGTAGTGACAGTAAAGTCAGTGGATAGTTTTAAAATTAAGTTGCATAGGTATCTGAAAGGCATGGGAATGGGGGAGTACGAAGACGTTGGCCTGAATGTGTCGGCTTGATGGGCCTAATGGCCTCCTGCACCAAAGTTCCTTGTTGTATTCCTTGTTGTGGATTGTGTACCTTTACATCAGACATAGATGAGTGTGAAGCCAAGACACACTCCTGTGGTTCGAGGTTTCGATGCCAGAACATCCCGGGATCCTTCCGTTGCCGTCCCAAGGAGCAGTGTGCAGACGGCTTCCTGCAGGATGCTATGGGAGCCTGTATCGGTAAGTCCTCCAAGGGTGAATTATTTACGGTGAATAGTGTAAGTTTTGATGGTGATTGTCGCTCGTGGAGTAGTTTAGACTGAGACAGTAGACGACGTCACAGCATTTACAAATCTCCCTGATCCTGAGCAAAGCCAAGACGATCACGGTAAGTCCCGGCCTGGTGGGTTCATCGATAAAGTTCATGAGGCGAGATTGATCTGTGGCAAAATTGTTTGGTCCAAAGACTGTGCTTGCAGCAATGAGCAGTATTCAGCAGGAACATAGCAAGGGTTAGCACAGAGGTGCGTAAAACATGGGAGATGAGCCCCAGTTCGTACCTGCCAGCCGACGTACGAGAGCATTTCTTTAGTTGATGTACTCCACACCTAACTCATTTCCTTCATTCCCCTCACTCCTGTATCAGATTTGGTCTCGAAGAGGTTGTGCAAGACTGAGTGGTTGCTCACCATGAACTTTGGCCTCCCAGTGGGTGGTGATGTTGATAATGCCAATGGTACACAAAGCTTATACCCATTAGAATATGCAACAATGCATTGTGGGATGGGGTACCCTGACTCACTTGTTCACTAAAATTCATGAAGATTAGTTGAATATTTTGAAACATTGAGGGATATGTAGCTCCTCATAGTGGGCTCTGTTTGTTCCTGGCTCTGCAGGTGAAAAAAAAAAAGAAAAAAAGGAAAGATCATTCAAAGAGAGGTTGCAAGACCAGAACGGAGGTGGAAGAAGACAGAGACCACATACCTGTCTGCGATAGTGAGATACCTGTCATATAGTGAGACCCAGGAGTTTGAATGATTGAACTTCCTCAAGAGAATTGTTAAGGAAGTAGATAGGAGGGTTTGCCATACAAGCTTCACTGAGAGAGAGTGAGAGTGTGCGATTTATCAGGATTTAAATACGTATTCCAAGTGTTTGACAAGACTCTATCAAGGTCTGAAGAGAGGGAATAGGCTGCAGCCTGCCTCTCTGAAGGATGAGGGCTCTCGCGGCAGAGGGTGTCGTCATCAGTAAATCGATAAAGGGGGTTTCCAGAGAATCAGAGATTATTTATGAAGATCAGGAATAGGACTGGGCCCAAAACAATGCCTTGCTGAATTCCAGCCTTGACAGGAAGAGGAGATGAAAGGATCCCGTTGAGTGCCACACGTTGGCTCCGAGAGTAGAGCAAGTCAGTAATTCATGTGTGTTGTTGGCCTTGGATGTCATAGACAGAGAGTTCGGAGAGCAATGCGGATGCCAGACTGTATCGAAAGCACGACAATTGTCCAGAGAGACAGCCCTGATATCATGGCTGACGACATAGAGGACCTCCATCCATTGTTAGGAGAGCAGAAACAGCATGTTCAGGGTATAAATTTTGGAAATGTTCTTGATAGCCAATCATATCAAACCTTCCTTGCACCATTGTTAGTCCATCATTGGAAGGGTTGTGGAGGATCCTTACTTATACGGCGTTGACAATGTTTGTTTGTTTTTTACAATGCAGAGCATATTACAGGATCTTTACTCTCATCTCATCTAGTGAGGCCTTGCTCCTGTTGGTGATTAGCCTCTCACCTCGTTGATTAATTTTCTTTTTGTTTGTTGCACATTGACACCACACTTTATTTTACAAACACCTGTTTTTACCCACTCAGTTCTCCTCTTGACTTCAAAGGTATCTTCACCATCCTATTAACCACTTTCTCCCATGTTGTTTCCTGTTCTTCAGATATAAATGAATGCCTGGAAAATGATGTTTGCCCAGAAAAGTACAGCTGCTTAAACTCACCCGGTTCCTTCTCCTGCAAACAGCATCTACTGAACTGTGGACGTGGTTACACCAGTATTCCCAATGGCTTGCACTGCATGGGTATGCCTCACACTACATTGGTATGCCTCACACTGGGTACACTTCGCGGTCGCACCATGTGGGTACACCTCACGCCAATTGAGTTCCCCTCAAGTTTTGGGGGGAAGGGTACGGCTCGTGCAGGGTGTGTATGGCTTGTGCTCGCTGCTACACCTTGTGCGATGTGGGTATGCCTCATTCTGGGTGGGTACTCCTTATTCTGGGTGGGTATGCCTCGTGCTGTGTGGGTACGCCTTTTACAGGGTGTGTACGCTTTGTGCTGAGCAGGTACGCCTTGTGCTGGGTGGGTATGTTCAATCCTCGGTGATTGATTTTAGCTCATTGTTGAGATAATTCCACAGTTCGGAGTCACTATGACGAGCCCATCACCCTGAGAGGTTCAAGCATCAGAAGAAGTCCAAGTCCACGTTCTCCATAATTATCCATGCTGTGTCCCATCACATTTGAATTTTGAGTAAATTTTGCCCTCATCGTTAAATGAAAGTAAAATTTGTTTCAAACCATATTTTGAGAATTACTAAAGATGACTCGTCCAAATGGAACATTATCCTGAGTAGTGCATCGAGTCGCCGCCACAAGGACCTTCTAACGTTTCTCATCCCTGAACTGCGTGCAGATGTGGACGAGTGCCAGACAGGTGCACACAAGTGTGGGGAAGGTCAGACTTGCATCAACAGTCCTGGCAGTTACAAGTGCAACTGCCGTGTCGGGTTTTACTACAACAGCATCGAGCGCACGTGTGTCGGTGAGGGACCACTGTATCCGAACATGTCTTCACTTTGTGTGTACCTCTGTCAGTGAAGGACCATTGAGTCCGGACGTGTCTCGACTGTGCATAGGATGAATTAGAAGAGGGCTTTTGGTGGCCAGGCTTTCCAACTCCCATCACACTCAAACAAAGCCGTTTCTTATTGTTCCTTTTGGGTTTTTCCTCCAAGGAAACTCACAAACAGTGGGATGCAACAAATGCTGTATCCACAGCCCATCGACGTAACCTGCCAAATTATGTACTCGCATCTATTTACCTTACCATTTAATATGTACGCTGCAAATATCCTCGTATTATACAGGCGCACAATCATACAAAAGAGACAGCCGTCTTTCCATCCGCGTCCAGACTGTGGATTGCTGCAAGATGCATCGCCCCCTGCTGGCATCGCACCAGGGTGGCAATTTTACTCGGATTCGACGACACAAGGGAACAAATCCATTTGTCTGTCATTCTCCTCTTTGTCGGTCTATGATTAGAAAAAGACTCTTCCCATGCATTTTTGTTTCTCACAGGTTTTATCGATGAACCCCTCCAGTTAACCTATCTGTTTGGCCAGAGAACCAATGAGGTCTGCTGGTGTTCAAAACGCATAGTAGATTTCATGTGAGTGAAGATGGGACATTCAGGTTATTGCGAGTTATCTACTAACTATCTTTGGTCAATTTAAGACAAGAAAAGTAGCATTTAAATTCCCAATTGTGTGAAACATCGTTTCCTTTTAATAAATGTTGGTTAGGCCTTAGTTATTTTACAACTTGGTTTACGGATCCGCCGACGGTATATTTGCCGAAATGAAATATAAATATATAACACATTTTTAGCTTTTTATATTTATACATTTTCCGCCGAAGGTGCAAAAGTTTAAAAACCCGAAAGGGAAACGTCGGCATTTATTTTCAAAATATAATTTCGTGCGCGCGCACCAAAATGCCGAGTCACCTATAACCAAACTGCGCAGTAGTCTTCATTCATGGCATCTGAGCAGTGGCCAGCGTGGTTCAGATTGACTGTGGTTTCTGGGGCGAAAGGGATTGTTAAGAAGTATGTCAGTGGTATAAATTTGAGTGACTGTATTGGTGATTTAATCACGCAACATCTTGACGACGAATATTCTGGCTGAACGATTGCATCAATTCAGTGCAGCAGCAGGGATGATTCGCAGGCTACTCTCGATCGTGCCGATTTTGTTTTCATCGAAAGTTGTACACCGCTGTTCGTATTTAAAGATTTTGGTGCCAAGTACGTCAAAGTTTCCCTGCGAGATGCTGATATTCAGCCTTCAACGAACCAGAAATCAGCGTTTGATGTGCTCATGGGGATGGGGAGACGGTATGATCAGATGCCCACTGAAAACTAAGCTGGTTATGGCTCTGATTGACCATTTTGAGCATGTTGACTCCAAGTAGACACCTTTTTTTTTAATCATATCCAGCACTATGCACTGGTGTGCACGCACACATCTACGACTTGGACAGTAATTTTCTCAGCATTGTTTCCATTTGTTTGATGATCGAATAGGTTTCTATAAGAAAAACATGTCAGACTATATTGTAAAAACAAGTTTTAATCCTTCTTTATTGTTTTTCACATCAGATGATACAGTGAGCAATGAACATGAGCATCCTGCATTTGAATGGTTTTCCATTTTCAATGTTTTCTTAGATCCTCCTGGTCCAGGATTTATATTTATTTACTCCCCCCCCACCCCCACCTACCCCCCACCCACCCTTGTCTTTTCCATGGAACATCCGAAAAAAAATCATAAAAATATATAATTTCTAAAAATTGAAATTATATTTATATTTCGACCTACTGACCCTACAGTTTAGCTGAAGAACTGTGCAAACCAAGTTCTAAAATAACTAAGGCCTTAGTAATGTGTGATAATTTGTAATGTGTTTTAATTAACGTGTTGCTAAGTAATGTATTGCTTTGTCATGTGTGATGATTCGTAATATGGTTTAATTAATGTGTTGCTTATTAATGTGTGTTGCTTTGTAATGTGTGTAGCTTTGTTATGTGTGATGATTAGTAATATGGTGTAATTAATGTGTTGCTTATTAATGCGTGTTGCTTTGTGATGTGTGAAGCTTTGTAATGCGTGTTGCTTAGGCCTAAGTCACATTTGCCACAGCGGCCGTGGGGTCTCCATAATCTGCAGCCACTAGCAATTATACGGCGGCCGCAGTATTTCCATGGTCACACAATGTAGCAGTCACATATGTTTTTATTTTTCGGGGAGCTGCACGGGGTATTCATAAATTGTGGAGAACGAAAACGTGGGGTTGCCGTACGGTCTTTGATTTGATGTGGCACGGTGACCTGAGGGCGTTCCTGCGGCGGCCATATAATTTTCAAGGCAGACGCAAGGAGACCACAAGGCGACCGCAGGGGGGCCCTAAGGTGAACGTGCGGCCAGACGGACGGTAAGGAATGGGTAAATTATTATTATTTTTTTTTACCAGCTTTTTTTTGTTTCGGCTTGTCGAATTGCTACGGTGAACGTAGAAATGAAAAAAAGTTATAACTCCGCGTTATTATTCCACGGCGACCCTACGGCCTGTAAAATATAGCCATATGGCGTAGGGCCACCCTGAGGCCACCTCAGAAACTCTGCGGCCGCCGCACGTTTCTGTCAACTCAGAGGGCGTACGGCCGCCGTATCCTCGCCGTCGAGCAAATGTGACTTCGGCCTTAGGTCTTAGAAATTGTGGAGACCGAAAATGTGGGGTTGCCGTACGGTCTTTGATTTGATGTTGCACGGTGACCTTAAGGGGGCCCTGCGTCGGCCATAGAATTTTCCAGGCAGATGCAGGGTAGCCTCAAGGTGCTGACAAGGCGACCGCAGGGGGCCCTAAGGTGAACGTGCGGCCAGACGGACGGTAACGAATGGGTTAATTTATTTTATTTTTTACCATTTCTTTTGTTTCGGCTTTTTTTTTTTTTTTTTGTATACCTTGGTCGAGGCTCGTATGAGAGCTAACACACAACTCACAGCAAGGAGGCATGAGACAAGAGGGGCGGGAGTGGAAGGGACAAAACAGTGGGGAACAGACACATTAGGTGAACTGTGGAAGGGAGAGGGATGGGGATGGGATGGGGAACATGGCGAAGAGAAGATGGACATTTCAGGGACTTTCAGGAAGGAAAGCAGGAGAAATGAAGGAAGTGGGTTTGGGTGGATTATCGGGGGTAGAAAAGATCGAGGATTTGGATGGGGGAAGATAAGAGGTGGTGGTGAACAGCTGTTTTGAAAGCCTGGAGGGAAGAATGGGAAAGAATAGAGTGAGGAAGTTTATTCCAAAGGTGGGAAAAAAGAGGAACGAAAGAGTGAAGATGAGCAGTGATTCGTGATTTTGGTAGTTTTACCAGAAGGGGGTTGTTGGCGGACCTTGAGCGCCCTGTGGAAATGTGGTGGGGACAAATCGCAGAGAGAGCAGGGGGGGCAAGGCTGGAGAGGAGTCGGTAGAAGACAGAAAGACCACCGACCAACCTGCGGTGATTGAGTGAGAGGCCCAAAGACTCAGCTTCATTGCGGGAGATGCCGATGATCTTAAATGCCCTGGTTTCGACAGCGTGAAGCCGAGAAAGGTGGGAGGCAGGAGCACCAGCCCAGAGGGGAGAGCAGTACTCCATCAGGCTACGGACAAAAGCTTTGTAAGTGGTCAGGAGCTCAAGAGGGCCGAGGAAGGACTTAGCACGACGGAGGATTCCCAGTCGGCGACTGGCTTTTGAGGCGAGGTTGGACATGTGACTTTCCCAGGAAAGGTCATGGCAGATAGTGAGACCGAGAAGCTTGAAAGAAAAGACTTCTTCCAGAGGATTGTTGAGAAAGTGGATGGGGGGGTTTTGTAAACGGTCCTTTTGAAGAGACATAGTGAGAGTGTGAGATTTGTCTGGATTGAAAGACATGTTCCACGTGTTGGACCAGTTTGTGATTTTATCCAGATCTGCAGTGAGCGAAGAAGCTGCTGCTTGCCGGTCTGAGGGATGACAGATGGTACGGCAGAGGGTGGAGTCGTCGGCAAAGAGAAATAGAGGATTTTCCAGAGAGTCCGAGAGATCATTGATGAAAACCAGAAAAAGAACAGGGCCCAGAACGCTACCTTGAGGAACTCCAGCCTGCACAGGAAGAGGGGATGAAAGAACTCCATTTCGGGCCACACGTTGACTGCGACAGGAGAGGAAGTCTGCGAGCCATGAGTGGAGATGGCCTTGAATACCATGGGAAGAGAGTTTGGTGAGTAGGGCAGGGTGCCAGACTGTGTCAAAAGCACGTGATATGTCCAGGGATACGGCTCGGATTTCCTGTCTGGCATTGAGGACCTCCATCCATTGATGGGAGAGCAGAAGCAGCATATCCAGGGTAGAGTGACCTGGTCTGAAACCAAATTGATGATTGGAAATCAAGCCATTGGAGAAGAGAAAGGATTTCATGTCTGAAGCGATGATGGATTCCATCACCTTGCTGATGATTGGGAGAAGGCTGATTGGTCTGTAGTTACAGGGATCTGTTTTTGCACCTTTTTATGCAGGGCAGTGATGTTAGCAGATTTCCAAGCAGATGGCAGATGACCTTGGGCAAATGAGAGGGTGAATAGAACAGAGAGAGGGTGAGCAAGAGCAGAAGAGCAGGCTTTGAGGACACGTGGGCTGATGCCGTCTGGACCGGTTGCAGAATCTGACTCGAGGTTTGAAAGCAAGCTCTCCACCTTGTCAGGAGAAAAGGATACAGAGTCCAGGGACAGTTGGGTGCGACTGGGTAAAGTGGGTAGAGATAGTAATGGGTTTAGGACACAAGATTTAGCTGCAAACACCGAGTTTAGACATTCAGCTTTATCACGTGTGAAATCAGCAGTGTGGCCATTTGAGGTAAGGGAGGGATGGAGGGGGAACATACACCAGAAACAGATTTGATTAAACGCCACCAGGATTTTGAGGAGGGAGAGAGGTTTGAGAGTTCAGACTTGAGATTTGAAAGATGTTGTTTTCTGCCTCTCCTGAGGGTAGATACACACTTGTTCCGAGCTTTGTGGAAAGAACTGAGATTGCCCTCAGTTGGGTTTGCTTTCCATGAGGCAAAGGCAAGTTGTTTCAGGACAACTTCCTCGCCACAAGCTTCAGTAAACCAAGGGCGGGAGGAAGGGTAAGACAACTGAGCACGAGAGGGAATAAATCTGTGCATGAGGGAGAGCAAGTTTCTTTGAAAGAATTCCCAGGATGAGTTGATGTTTGAGAAAGTAGTGATAGGAGACCAGTCTGTAAGTTTGATGGCTGCTCGGAGACCCTGCCAGTCGGCTTGAGTGAAATGCCAGACTCGACGGTGGTGAGGTGGTTCTCTGATAACAGCCAGAGAGATGTCCACTTTGACAAGGACGTGGTCAGAAGAACCAATTGGAGCGAAGGAAGAGCAGCAGATATTGTCAGGGAAATTTGTCAAAATCAGATCCAGAAGAGATGGAGTACCATTGGTTGAGATCCGGGTCGGGAAGTTGACCGATTGAGTCAGTCCCAATGAGTCGCAGAAAGCTTTTGCTGAGGTACCATGGCAGGTGAGAGAGGTACCCACACCGAGCCAACTGGCGTGATGACAATTGAAGTCAGCACATAAGAGGAAGAGAGAGTTTGGATGAGAAGATAGAAGATGGTCCATCTTTTCGGATAGTGAGGTGTAGATGGAGTCATCACTGTTCGGTGGACGGTACAGTACACATATAAACATGAGGTGGGAGTGGAGGGGAAGCTGAAGCCAAAGGTATTCCTGGGGGTGTGGGGAGTGAGAGCAGTGCATGGAGAGTGAGGAATAGAGTCTTTGATGAAGAGAGCAACACCTCCACCAGGACGAGGCTCAGGTCTGTCATACCGTAAGAGGGAGTAACCGGGGAGAGATACTTGGGAGTCAGACACGTCTTGGGAGAGGAAAGTTTCTGTTAGGCAGATAATGTCTGGTTTGTCAGTGGCAACCTGTATGGAAAGATCTGAAAGGTTTGAGCGAAGGCCCCGGATATTTGAGGTCCACACTTTTAATGAAGAGGTAGGGGAGGAGGCTTTGGGTGCAGGAGGTGGAGGGGAGGGGGAGGGTAGGACAAGGGACAAGGGGGCAGGTAAGGAGGGTTGCTGAAGGAGTGTGGGGTATTGCAGAATAGCGAGGGGAGGGGCCGAATGAGGAGGAGAAAAGGCTCTGTGGTGCTGGGGGAGAGGGGGACAAGAGACAAGGAAGAAGGCAGTTGAGGATTTGAGGAGGTGGAGTGAAGAGATGGAGGTGAGAGGGCAGTGGAGGGAGGAAGGTTGGTGGATGAGAGGGGGCAACTTTGAGAAGGAAGAGTGAGGGGGATGAAAGGTGGGAGAAAGGTGAGGGGGAATTTTTGAGAGAGGTGAGAGGGAGGCTTGGAGGGAGAAGAGTGGGATGGTTGCTTTGCGAGTAAGAGTGAGGGGTGAGGGGGGTGAGTTGGCACTGAAGTTGGAAAAAAAGAATGGTTGATGGAAAGCGAGCATCCATGGCAAACTGTGGTTTTTAAAAGTTTTAGGTCAGAGATGCGATTTAACACAAATCTTGATGGATGCAATGAAGGCAAATTCAGAGAATGGAGAGAAGAAGCGCTGTAATAATTAGATTCTTTATCCAAGGAATGAAGGAGAGGTCGAAATGAGAGGTCTGTTAAAATAGCAGAAGAGTAGTGCATTGTGAAACAGTAAAGAGTACCACATGTGTGAGAGAGGAAGATGAAGCATTATAAGATCGTTTTTGTTGTTAAAAATAATGTATGAGAGAGTTCAACAGATTAGGTCATGGAAGTGTAAAAAAAAAATCGAGGAAGAAGAAGCATAATCGGGAGAAGGTGAGCGTGTTGTTGTTGTTGTTGGGTATATATATATATATATATATATTTTTTGTTGTTGTTGTTAATATTAATGTATGAGAGAGTTCAACAGATTAGGTCATGGAAGTGTAAAAAAAAATCGAGGAGGAAGACGAGGAGGAAGTTAAGAGGAAGAAGAAGAAGCAGAATTGGGAGAAGGTGAGCGTGTTGTTGTTGTTGTAGGGTATTTTTTTTATTTTTTTATTTTTTTTTTGAGATAAGAAATAGATTAGTTGGGAGAATGGGGGATGTTTGGAAAGTGGGGAGGATCAAAATTGAAGGTAATGGGGAGGCTGGAAAGAAGGTAATGGGGAGAAAAAACAAACAAACAAACAAACAAAAAAAAAAACGATCGAACACCGAGTCGAACCGGTAGGCCTCAAGCACCAGGGAAGAACGTCGACAAAAATACTCACAAAATAGCACGATTTTTGAAACAAAACCGAACTAGCAACACACAGTAACATGTAAGTGAGAAAATTAAACAGTTAAAACGGGACAAATAACAATCGGAAACTTAGCTTTGAGAACGTCAGCAGGGAGCCCCAAAGGAGACCTCTCGCTGCTTGTCGAATTGCTACGGTGAACGTAGAAATGAAAAAAGTTATAACTCCGCGTTATAATTCCACGGCGACATTACGGCCTGTAAAATATAGCCAAACGGCGTAGGGTCACCCTGAGGCCACCGCAGAAACTCTGCGGCCGCCGCACGTTTCTGTCAATTCAGAGGGCGTACGGCCGCTGTATCCTTGCCCTCGAGCAAATGTGACTTAGGCCTAAGTAATGTGTGTTGATTTGTAATGTGTGCAGCTTTGTAATGTGTGTTGATTTGTAATGTGTGTTGCTTTGTAATGTGTGTTGCTTTGTAATGTGTGTTGCTTTGTAATGTGTGTTGATTTGTAATGTGTGTAGCTTTGTAATGTGTGTTGCGAAGTAATGTGTGTTGCTTTGTAATGTGTGTTACTTTACAATGTGTGTGGCATTGTAATGTGTGTAGCTTTGTCATGTGTGTTGCTAATAATGTGTGTTGCTTAGTAATGTGTGTGGCTTTGTAATGTGTGTAGCATTGTAATGTGTGTAGCTTTGTAATGTGTGTTGCTTCGTAATCCGTGTAGCTTTGTGATGTGTGTTGCTTTGTAATGCGTGTTGCTTTGTAATGTGTGAAGCTTTGTATGTGTGTTGCTTTGTGATGTGTGTAGCTTTGTAATGTGTGTTGCTTTGTAATGTGTGTAGCTTTGTAATGTGTGTTGCTTCGTAATGCGTGTAGCTTTGTGATGTGTGTATCTTTGTGATGTGTGTTGCTTTGTGATGTGTGTGGCTTTGTTATGTGTGTTGCTTTGTGATGTGTGCAGCTTTGTTTTGTGTGCAGCTTGCTTTGTCATGTGTGTTGCTTTGTAATGTGTGTAGCTTTGTAATGTGTGTTCCTCTGTAATGTGTGCAGCTTTGTGATGTGTGTTCCTCTGTAATGTGTGCAGCTTTGTGATGTGTGTTCCTCTGTAATGTGTGCAGCTTTGCAATGTGTGCAGCTTTGTAATGTGTGTTCCTCTGTAATGTGTGCAGCTTTTTAATTTGTGTTGCTTTGTAATGTGTGTAGGTTTGTAATGTGTGTTCTTCTGTCATGTGTGTTGCTTTGTAATGTGTGTTGCTTTGTAATGTGTGTTACTTTACAATGTGTGTAGCTTTTTTATGTGTTGCTTTGTAATGCATGTGGCGAAGTAATGTGTGTTGCTTAGTAATGTGTGTTACTTTACAATGTGTGTGGCATTGTAATGTGTGTAGCTTTGTAATGTGTGTTGCTTCGTAATGCATGTAGCTTTGTGATGTGTAGCTTTGTGATGTGTGTTGCTTTGTAATGCGTGTTGCTTTGTCATGTGTGTAGCTTTGTGATGTGTGTTGCTTTGTGATGTGTGTTGCTTTGTGATGTGTGTTGCTTTGTGATGTGTGTTGCTTTGTGATGTGTGCAGCTTTGTTTTGTGTACAGCTTTGTCATGTGTGTAGCTTTGTAATGTGTGTTCCTCTGTAATGTGTGCAGCTTTGTAATGTGTCTTCCTCTGCAATGTGTGCAGCTTTGTAATGTGTGTTCCTCTGTAATGTGTGCAGCTTTTTAATTTGTGTTCCTTTGTAATGTGTGTTGCTTTGTAATGTGTGTTCCTCTGTAATGTGTGCAGCTTTTTAATTTGTGTTCCTTTGTAATGTGTGTTGCTTTGTAATGTGTGTTCCTCTGTAATGTGTGCAGCTTTTTAATTTGTGTTCCTTTGTAATGTGTGTTGCTTTGTAATGTGTGTAGGTTTGTAATGTGTGTTCCTCTGTCATGTGTGTTGCTTTGTAATGTGTGTTACTTTACAATGTGTGTAGCTTTTTTATGTCTGTTGCTTTGTAATGCGTGTTGCTTTATAATGCGTGTTGCTTTGTAATGCGTGTTGCTTTGTATGTGAGTTGCTTTGTAATGCGTGTTGCTTTGTATGTGAGTTGCTTTGTAATGCGTGTTGCTTTGTATGTGAGTTGCTTTGTAATGCGTGTTGCTTTGTATGTGAGTTGCTTTGTAATGCGTGTTGCTTTATAATGCGTGTTGCTTTGTAATGCGTGTTGCTTTGTATGTGAGTTGCTTTGTGATGTGTGCAGCTTTGTTTTGTGTGCAGCTTTGTCATGTGTGTTGCTTTGTAATGTGTGTTCTTCTGTTATGTGTCTAGCTTTGCAATGTGTGTTCCTCTGTAATGTGTGCAGCTTTTCAATTTGTGTTGCTTTGTAATGTGTGTAGGTTTGTAATGTGTGTTCCTCTCTCATGTGTGTTGCTTTGTCATGTGTGTTACTTTACAATGTGTGTAGCTTTTTTATGTGTGTTGCTTTGTAATGCATGTTGCTTTGTCATATGTGTTGCTTTGTCATGTCCAGCTTTATCCTGAGCCTTGACATATCTTATTCACCATGGGGCATGGTTGACAATGAGCCAGGTCTCAATGTTTTCCATCGAGTGGTTTCAGAGACATAGAGGTATGAAGTTTTCCAACATGGTGACTGTACCACGTGACCTATGATGTCATTATCAATAACATTCTTAAGGAGGAGGTGCTCCGATGGTGAAAATTCATGCAAATCGGACCAAGAATTGCAGAGAAATAGAATTCATACTGATAAAATCAAGCATTGTACTTGTCGAATTATGATGTCATCAATAAGATACTGATGGCATCATCATAAACACGTATTATTCCTTAAGGGAGTACTTGAAAATGAGCCAGGTCTCAATGTTTTTGATGGAGTGGTTTCAGAAATATATAGGTCCGAAGTTTTTCCAAGATATTGACTGTATCACGTGACTTGTGACGTCATAATTATTATCGTCTAAAATTCTACAGGAGCCGCTCATGTATCTATAATTCCGTGTGTGTGTGTGTGTGTGTGTGTGTGTGTGTGTGTGTGTGTGTGTGTGTGTGTGTGTGTGTGTGTGTGTGTGTGTGTGTGTGTGTGTGTGTGTGTGTGTGTGTCTGTGTGTGTGTGTGTGTGTGTGTGTGTGTGTGTGTGTGTGTGACCGCCGTTTCTCGACAACCACTGGTTCGATCTAATTGAAACTTGCCAGGTATATTGCTGGGGACCTGAGGATGTGCCTTTTCAAAGTTTGATATTAATCGGACAAGTGCTTCCCAAGTTATGGCCATTTATTTATCAAACCAATGCCAAGACACATTGTTGCGTGGGCGTGGCCGATGGGGAAGGGAAGCTCAGCCGCGTTCCCCATTACGGGTTACAACGTAGGGCTTCCGGAGTGTGATGACTTCGTGTATTTTAATAATTTTTCGATTTCTTATGCGCATTTATAAACATAATGCCCCAAGTTGTGATTGTTTTCATATTAGACGGTGCATAAATTTCGGTAACATCAAAGTGCTGGTGTGCTCCGAACCAGGAAGTAATTTTTTTTCTCTCTCTTCTCTTCTCTTTTTGTTTTTCCTTGCCACGACATTGCGAAAAGGTAAAATACGTTGGCGCGAATTGAATATTTCGGTATTAAAACTAAATTGCGAATCATCGTAACTGCGAATAATATGCGAATTTCCGGGCCACGCAAGTACGGGCATGCGAGAGCAAAGAAATGGCCTGTGTGGTTGTTGTTTGTTGCTCGCAGTTTGAATATTTATTTATTAAATTATTATTAGTTTTTTACGGGCACATACTGGTGTATCTATAATTCCAGCAATCTCTGTGTGTGTCTGTCTGTCTGCGACCGCTGTTTCTCGACGACCACTGGTCCGATCCGATTGAAACTTGCCAGGAATATTGCTGGGGTCTCACGGATGTGCCTTTTCAAGGTTTGATATTAATTGGACAAGCGGTTCCCAAGTTATAGCCATTTATCTGTCGACCAATGACAAGACATGGTGCTATGACGTGACGAATGACGTCACAATTAATGTGTTTTTTTTTTTGCATGATTGACGTCACAATTCTTCTTCTTCTTCGTTTGGTATGATGTCACAATCAACGCTGGGGATCTGAGTTTGTGCCTTTTCAAGGTTTTTATTAATCGGACAAGTGGTTCCCAAGTTACGGCCATTTATCTGTCAACCAATGACAGGACATGGTGCTATGACGTCACGAATGATGTCACAATTAGTGTTTATTTATTTATTTATTGTTTTTATTTTTGCACGATTGACGTCACAATTCTTCTTCTTCTTCTTCGTTTCGTATGATGTCACAATCGATGCTGGGGACCTGAGTATGTGCCTTTTCAAGGTTTGATATTAATCGGACAAGTGGTTCCCAAGTTACGGCCATTTATCTGTCAACCAATGACAGGACATGGTGCTATGACGTCACGAATGGCGTCACAATTAATGTTTATTTATTGTTATTATTTTTGCACGATTGACATCACAATTATTCTTCTTCTTCGTTTGGTATGATGTCACAATCGACGCTGGTGACCTGAGTATGTGCCTTTTCAAGGTTTGATATCGTTCTTTATCCGTTTCAGCTGTTTCCCAAGTGTTTCCCAAGGTTTGAAAGCTGTATTTTCCAAAGGTTTGAATTAATTGTTCAAATTATTAATTAATACCAACGTTTGAATTTTCCCAAGGGAAACAGCTGTTTCCCAAGGGTTTGAAAGCTGTTTTTTCCCAAGTTTTGAATTAATTGTTGTGCTTGGTAGACATTTGTGAATACATTTACAGAGAGAGGGGCAAGAGAGGAGGGGGGCGAGAGAGAGGGGTGAGAGAGAGGCGGCGTCACAATTCAAGAGAGGGGGAGACAGGAGGGGTGAGAGGGGGATGGGAGAGAGGAGGCGTCACAATTCTTCTTCTTCTTCGTTTGATATGACGTCACAATTGACGCTGGGGACCTGAGTATGTTTCCCAAGTTATGGCCATTTATGATACGGTTGGTCTGATCTAATTGAAACAATGCCCCATTCCAGTCGTCGTTTACTAGAGTGAAGGAACGAAGCTGCACATACTGGCACGCACCTACGGGCACACACTAGTATTCTGATAATTTTGTGTCCATTGAACTTACAGTTGCAGAGGAAAAAAATTTCATACCGATCAGATCAAGCATTGCTCATGTCAATTTCTGACATCATATTGAAGGCACTAATGACATCATCATCAACAACATATTATATTCTTCATTGGGACTATTTGACAATGAGCCATGTTTCAATTTTTTCCATTGAGCAGTTTGGGAGGTGAAGAGGTGGAACGTTTTTCCAAGATGGTGTTCGCACCACGTGACCTGTGACATCATAATTATGAATAAAAAATTATACAAGCAGAGGCACTCATGGTATACTTTCGTGTCAATTGGACAAACGGTTGCTGAGAAAATGAATTTTTAAAATGCAGACACGCATGTACCCCACGTATGTACCGTACGTACGTACGTACCCAACTGAATGCTAAACTGTGCTTTTCACTTCGCGAGCGCAGGGTAATAACACGTTACACAAAACCGAAATAACCCCGTACGGATCTCGTTCACAATGTCATGAACACAATACGTGGGGATAACTGGCCATTGTGACGCGTGACATGAGCACTTCCTTCTGGCTTGTGATACTGGAGCACCACCAGGTGGTGACATCGTTTTAAAATACATGCATTGCGTTTTTCTGCTGCTGCTACTACTACCACTAGCACCACTACTACTACTGCCACTACTACTACTACTACCACTACTACTACTACTACGCTTTCACAGCCCTAATTAATTCCGCCATATGGGATCAGCGCACATTTTTTTTCTCCGCCACCTTTCCCCTGTCCCTCTCCACCTTTATTGTGTTGCCTCATTCTTTCCCTTATCCCTCTCCACCTTTCCCCTGTCCTCCTCCACCTTTCCCCTGTCCCTCTTCACCTTTCTTTCTTGTGTCCCTCTTGAGGCCTGGATTGAATCTGCATGTGACGTCATTCAATTATATTTTAATTAATATTGAAAGTGTTGTTTCATTACTGATTATTTATTTTTGCAATTGAAGAGCATTCCTAACCTACCCAGGAAGTAGTCTGACGCTAGCTAACCAGTCGGTTTTGTTTTTCGCCTAACATTTTAAAATGACAGAGGATGTGCTGACAGTGCGGTATATCATGGAAATGAAGGTACAGTGCTTGTTTTGTACCAGGGTCCAGGGGTGGTGTACTGGGCCAGGTATTCAGATCGGAGTGTAGTTTGTGTCGACAGTCAGGGAGTGAGGATCAAAATTCCTGCGTTATTTGCATACGTAATAGATGGATTGCCTCTCAATGATTTCCACAACATTTTGGTAAGATCCTGTAGACATGAACTGCTGTGTCACTGATAATAATCCTCCATTAATCACCTTCATTTTCACTCAGAAAATGAACCTTGAATAGAACACCAACCTTAACGGGGACACTTGCCGTTTAGTGTTAAGTGGTGATGATTATTATTATCGTCATTATTATTGTTTATCGTACACACGTGTGCTGCATTGTGGAGCATGTCATCATTCAAAGATGATGTTGAACTTGTGTTTTGCGCTCACACTTCCTTGTGTGTCTCGACTCAGACATTGACGAGTGCCGGCATTACCCTGGGCGACTGTGCGCCCAGGTATGTGAGAACACGGATGGATCGTACCTGTGCTCGTGCAGCCCAGGATTCCAACTGGCATCTGATGGGAGGAGCTGCCATGGTACGTGTTTAGATCACAGGTGCACGACCCTGCTGCACACACTCTGTTTCCCTCTTGAACCTGCTTGCAGTTAACCCCCTCTGTATCATCTTGAGCTGTACTAAGTAACCCAGAGATAACTTGCCTGGTTTATTTTTGAGGGGAACATCAAAATTGTTTAACTTTTCGAAGTGTTCTTCGCAGATGTAAACGAGTGTGAGGAGAGTCCATGCAGCCATGAGTGCGTCAACATGCACGGCTCGTTTCAGTGCTTCTGCCATCGTGGATACCTGATGAGTGATGTCAACAACACCGTGTGCGAAGGTCCAGAAAATGATGCAATAACATGCCACCGAAGGAGCCTGTAATGCTATCACGTGTTCTTCATTGTTGTTGTATTGACGTCACTTTATTTCATTCAAGCACGAGGCTGTTCTGCGTAAACTTGAAAAAACAATTCCTATTTCCTGACAGTTGCTGTTCCCATCAAAGCACATCACTCACCACGGTGCTATCATGTTGGGTTCAAATCCCATATTCTGTGTTAGTTTGTCATTGTATTTAATACTGTTACATCTTCTTCTACCACCGATATATAAAACACAGTGTGTATTTGTCTGTCCACATTGATAGGGACGAAGGGTTTTAAACGCCAATCTTTTAACATGACCGTGTGATCACGACGGTCTATTTGGCAGCACGAAAAAAAATAATTGAAAAACATTTTCTATAAAAGAGTAATTACGTCTCTCCTGTTGGGAGATCTCCTGTTATCCTGTCAAGGTCATAGTGAGGTCAAACATTCGATTTTTGGTGTTTGGTACAGAATCATCGTAGATACTTCTAGTTGGTGTCGCTACCTTCTTGAGAGACAGCTTTTATTGGACAAAGTCAGAGGTCAAGTTGACGATTTCGTAAGTACCAGTCTATGACTGCTTGTTACTTACGAAATCTAAAGATTTCTTAAGTATATTGATGACTTCTGTCCTTTGTTTGTGTGTGTGTGTTTGTGTGTTTGTTTGTAGGCATGATAACTCGAGAACGGAAGAAGTTACCAATGTCAAATTACACCACATGATTCAGGAGGGTGATGGCTAGCGCTGATTAGATTTTGGTCAAAATTGGTCAAAGGTCAAGGTCACAGTGAGGTCAAACATCCAAAACATGATAACTCGAGAAAAGTTACCACAGGTATTGTTGACGGAGCGTGAGTTTGGAAGATCGAGGTAAGTTCGGCGGAATTTGTGTGTCAATTTGTCGAGTTGCAGCTGTTTTAAAAATTTCAGTGTTTGCGCCCATGGCGCAGAACGCCTTGCCTAGTTGTAGACCGCGTTGTGTTTTCGATAAAGATGGTGTTTAAAAGTCATTTTTCATCCCAATAAAGCTTATCGTCGCACGCCTGACTTGCTAAGCCGTCGGATGGTGTAAAGATTGTTTGTGGATGGCCAAATATTACGGTTTTATGACTTTGATAAAATAATATTAAATAATTCCGTAAATTACAGTGGAGAAATGGAGTATTTTTGCTTCGGTCGACGTTACGAGTTCGTTTTAACTTTGATTTTAATTTTGTCTTCTGTTTTTGCGATCGCTTAGGACGCTTAACACTCGGTTGTCGAAATTCTGGTAAAAATCGGATGTTTTATAAGATTTATGTTGGGTGTAGTGTCTGAGGCTTCACTTAAGATTATGCTAATGAGGGGGATTGTAACACATGGCCTTACGCGCTTGTTTTAAAGTCAATTTCAATTCTGTCTTCACTTTTGGTAATGGATAAGTATGTGTAACACTCGGTTGTCGCAATTCTTGTAAAAATCGGATGTTTTATGAGACTTTGGTCGGGTGTCGTGTCTCCGCGAGGGGCTGCATTGTGAAATGGTGCCGAATGGTTTTTGTCTGCCTCGTGGTGCGCCGGAAACCTCAACACGGTTTCCTGCGCTGATTTTAACTTCAAATTCAATTATGTTTCCACCTTTCGCACTGCATAAGGTTGATCGACACTGAAATAGAGCGAATTCGACCTGAAATTCACTTTTATTGAGAGAAATACATAGAGTGCATAGGGTGGATGTGGGTGCCGGTAATGCCGTGGGTCCATGCAGGCACGGGAGAACCCAAAACTGTCTCCTTGAGGGACCGTTTATTGTTAGGGTCTGCGTGATCAATGTTTGCATCTTTGGGGGTTTTGGGACATGCTCTGCAGGTTTCTGCAAGAATTCGTTGTAAGGGAGACGTTTTAAGATTGTATAAAAATATTTCACCCGCTGCGTCACGGCTCGTCACGTGGCGCAGCGCGCTCGAGCAGCCGCGTCGTTGAGTCATGTAAAGGTTTTGCGTGTGCGCGCTGACGTCATCACGCTCGCCCCAGCGTCCTTTCGAGTTGGGGGGGCCGTCGAGTGTGACCTTTATGTTACGTTAATCCGCGGTAACTCGAGAACGGAAGAAGCTACCAATGTCAAATTACACCACATGATTCAGGAGGGTGATGGCTAGCGCTGATTAGATTTTGGTCAAAATCGGTCAAAGGTCAAGGTCACAGTGAGGTCAAACATTCGATTTTTGATGGTTTGGTACAGAATCATCGTATAAACTTCTGGTTTGCCTCGCTACCTTCCCTTGAGACAGCTTTTATTAGACAAGGTCAGAGGTCAAGTTGACGATTTCGTAAGTACCAGTCTATGACTGCTTGTTACTTGGCGAAATCTTCGATTTTTGGCGAGTATGTTGGTCTGTTCCGTTTGTTGGTTTGTTTGTTTGTTTGTTTGTTTGTCCGGTCGTCCACAGCCCAAACGGCTGGACCAGTCGTTCTTAAATTTTTACACCTGATAGGCAATCTACCTGAAACGGTAAGCGTCCAAACCCCATCTTAATCGGACTAAACGTCACGCTGTGATGTCACACAACGTGAAAACACATTTTTTGGACATAACTCGGTGACCGGAAGTTGCTACGACTTCCGGTTTACGCCAAATTAAACTTCATTCAAATATCTAAGTGATTACTAAATGCATCTTATTACAAATTACGCATAGTTTTCCAAGCGTATGACGTCAAATTTTTGCCTATTGGTGTCATTTAAAATATATATATTTATGCTCGTGTGCAGCCGAAACTACTGAAGCAATCGTTCTCAAATTTTAACACGTGATAGCCAATCTTGCTGAAATAGTCTGGGATCAAATCACGTCATAATCACATTTCACGTCACAACGTTACGTCAAAAAAAGGTGAAAACAAGCTTTTGAACAGAACTCGGTAACCGGAAGTCGTAGCGACTTCCTGTTGACGCCAAAACAAACTTCAATGGAATATCTCAATGTTTTAAAATGCATGTTAGTACAAATTATGCACAGTTTTCGCAAGCGTATAATGTCAAAGTTTTTAGCTATTGGCGTGATTTAAAAAAAATTCTATTCGTTCTTCAGGTCACAATTCTTAACCGATTTGGATGAAATTTTAACAGCTGATAGAAATCCACAGTGCAAAAAGATATGTGACTTTTGGTGATGTTCAAGATCAGGATCTTGATTCTGCATCACTTAATATTATCGCCCATTATAAACCAATGGGGAATTTTGTGACTTACACATGGCTATTTCTCAAACAGTTTTGCACTTATTATATTGAAACTTATACTGTCGATTTATGCATGTAATATTAACATGTGTACAGAGTTTGATCGAAATTGACCCAAGGTCAAGGTCAAGGTCAGGGTCACCCAAAACATGAAAAACACACATATAAAATACATATTTTTGTTTTACAACATATTTCAAACCTAATAACGGGATCGTAAAGCTGGTTGAAAAGCAATGTTCCTAGGTATTTTCAAATATTTTCTACGATCGGAATGAAGGCAACAAGCACCGATGATAAGTTGTTGAATGTCACTTGGTGGCTTTAAATGAGTTGTGAGAATTTTCAATCTGCTGCCGTTACCATGGCAACGCACGCCTGATAATTTTTATTTGTGACGTCGCCTCATCTATCTATAATTCCAGCAGTGTGTGTGTGTGTGTGTGTGTGTGTGTGTGTGTGTGTGTGTGTGTGTGTGTGTGTGTGTATGTATGTATGTGTGTATGTATGTATGTGTGTGTGTCTGCTGTTTCTCAACAACCACTGGTCCGATGTAATTGAAACTTGCCAGATATATTGCTGGGGACCCGAGGATGTGCCTTTTCAAGGTTTCATATTAATCGGACAAGAGCTTCCCAAGTTATGGCTATTTATTTACCAAACCAATGACAAGACACGTTGTTGCGTGGGCGTGGCCGATGGGGAAGGGAAGCTCAGCTGTGTTCCCCAATACGGGTTACAACGTACGGGCTTCCGGATAGTGATGAGTTCGTGTATTCTAATAATTTCTCGATTTCTTATGCGCATTTATAGATAAACACAATGTCCCAAGTTATGCTCGTTTTCATATTAGACGGTGCATAAATTTCAGTAACATCAGAGTGCTGGTGTGCTCCGAACCAGGAAGTAAATTTTTTTTTCTCTCTTCTCTTCTCTTTTTGTTTTTCCTTGCGACGACATTGCGAAAAGGTAAAATACGTTGGCACTAATTGAATAATTGGCCATTAAAACTTAAATTGCGAATCATCGTAACTGTGATATGCGAACTTCCGCGCCACGCACGTACGGGCACGCGAGAGCGAAGAAACGGCCTGTGTGGTTGTTTCTTGCTCGCGGTTGGAATATTTATTTATTCTTTTTTTGTTGTTGTTTTTTTTTTTTTACGGGCACGTACTTGTTTTATTAATGTACGAACAAATAAACACCACACATTTCATGACATTACAGCGTGGACCACCACACGGAAAGGTCAACTAATTAGCCAAGTGTCGTGCTAAGCACGATTTTTCATTTCTCTGTTTGTCTGTTTGTCCGCACAGAACTTTGTGTTTTTCTCTGAAACCGCTTGTCGGATTTAGACCAAATTTTCACCATTGGTGCGACTACTCATGTAAAATGTTCTAATGATAATTATGACGTCATAGGTCATTTGGTGTGGCAGCCACATTGGAAAAACGGAAAAACTTTGGACCTCTATCTCTGAAACCGCACCAAGGAAAAAATTGAAACTTGGCACATCGCAAGTACTCCTCATGGGGATGTGATTTTTATGACGTCATAGGTGCCTTCATTATGACGTCATAATTGCATATGTTGAATGCCACATCCAACCAGTATAAACATTTTTGAGGGTCATCTCACAATAAAATGGTCCATAAATTTTTTTTGATTATGTCATCTGTCACGTGATTCGGCAGCCATATTGTTTAAAAAAATAAAATAACCTTCAAAAATCTTCTTCTCTGAAATGGCTGAACCAGTCATCACTGCCAGCATTTATAAAGTGGCAGTTCTAATTACGTCTCTTATTAATTACGTAACACACCAGTGCACAAACACCACACAAAATTCATCACACAAAACAACACAAACACCACACAAAACAAGTCCTGGAGGAGGGTCTGCAATCTCTGATTGCTCTTTTTCTTGTTTTATTCACTGCAACAGTTTGTTCAATTGAATAGTTCTCCGGTTTCAATCGAATAATTTGCAGTCGTCTTTGTTTACAATTCCCACACGATGGTTCAGACGTAGCAATCCTGCCTTTGAGTTGTCGAGTGTCGGTTTGAATCCAGACCCAGCTATAAACTCACCCTGGTGTTTCACAGGCATGGAGTTCCATCATACAGTGCATCGTCCCCCGAACGGACGTTAAGCCGGGTGTCCCGTCTGCTATCATTATTTGGTGGATGTCAGAGGTCCTGCAGTGTTCTGCAAGGAAGAGTAGGCGAGTTATCACCGGCACTCCGAACAAAATTACTAATTCCTGCCGGTCACATTTAGTTGAACGTCAGTCCTGGCCAACCGATTCGTGAAAGACGGGACAAAAACTTGTCCCAGCCGACCCAGCTCGAAAGTGGTTGAATTAGTAGTGGTGGAGGTAATGATGGTGGTAGTTGTGCCTGTAGTCTTTATTTATAAACAAAGAAACATGTATGGATGTATTTAAATGAACCTTCTCATCCTTTGTCATCCAGATTTTCCATGACACTCCAAATGTGTTCTTGTGTGCAGATATCGACGAGTGTGCGTTGCCAGGCAAACTCTGTTCTCATCGATGCATAAACGTGCAGGGAAGCTTTGAGTGTTCGTGCACTCATTCCGGGTACACTCTCACCTCGGACGGGCGCACCTGCCTGGGTAAGCTCACGGGGAGGCGGTACTCCTCAACTAGGTACCCCTCAATGCTTTTATTGCTCTCTTGGTGTGGGGGAAAAGCAGGGAAGATGGATTTGTGAACAATTCAAAGGACATGTGATGAGGGAAGAATATTCGTGATGGGACATTTTAACTTTCCAGGGATAGATTGGGTCCGAACCGGGGATTGGCAGAACAGATGAGGATTACCGAGATCGAGTCGGACAGGATTCCTTATTAAAACCAGTTTGAAGAAAAACCCGCTTGGGGAGTGTGGTGTTCATGATATTTTAAAGTAATTATCCCAGTGGTGGAGGTTGGAGAACATATCATCACATCTGAGGAAGGATATCGCTGTCATAGAGGGGGTCCAACATAGAGCCACTATGTCGATTCTGGACCAAGCTGGACTAGTGCAAAATAATTTTTCTTCAGGATGGATAGTGAAAGCACAAGGGGTAACAGTTTCAGGGGAAAAAGAGGAAAGTTGGGACAACATTGATGCAGGGGTGTGTCACTCAGATAGGGGTTACCTCTACCACCGAAGGTGGACGGAGTAATGTGTTCATTTCTGTCTGTCCGTTTGTTTGTTTGTCTTTCTGTGAGCAGGATATGTCAAAAAGATCTGGACGGATTCGAAATTTTGTGAGACAGGTTTGGTGTGTAACAAGGACGAACTGATTCGATTTTGATGAAGATCCGGATCCGGATCCTGATCAGACTCCTAGAATTTTTTAGGTGATTCTTCACCATTGAGAGATATGGCTAAAAATGATATATAGCATCATATGTCAAAAAATTGTGGACGGATTCGGACGAAACTTGTACACATTGGGTGTCTGACAAGGAAGAATTGATTCAATGTTGGTGAAGATCCGGATCCGGATCTGATAATTTTTTCAGTGATTCTTCATCATTGAGAGACAGAGCGAAAACTATGTATAGCACTATATCTCGAAAAGTTATGGATGGATCTGGACGAAACTTGTTTGACATCTTGGGGGTGTGACAAAGACGAAGAAGACTCAATTTTGGTGAACATCCGAATCCGGATCTGGATACGAAAGTAATTTAATTTTTAAAGTGATTCTTCACCATTGAGAGATAAGTCCAAAAATGATTATATATATATATATATATATATATATATATATATATATATATATATATATATATATATATATATATATATATATAAATATATATATATATATATATATATATATCTTCTTCTTTCGGCTGCTCCCGTTAAGGGTCGCCACAGCAGATCATCCGTATGATCCGCATAGTGATTTGGCACATGTTTTACGCCGGATGCCCTTCCTGACGCAACCCTGGTCGCCTCTTACGACACAGGGATAATATATATATATATATATATATATATATATATATCAAAAAATGTATTTATTGGGCCCGATATGTTGTCGTGGATCAGGCATTACGTGGAAGAGGGATGCGCTCTTCCGAGAGTCCTTCTAGTTTATTTATATTTTCATTTATGGATGTTGTCTGATGGTTCTGTGATTTTTTTTTCCTGGTTTATTGGCTTCATTGTCCGTCAGCACACAAACTTACCATGTTCCTCCTTTGTATTGTGTTGCTCACCTGCATTTATTCCAAAAAATTAATTCATTTATTTATATTTTCCTTTATGGATGTTGTCTGACAATTCTGTGAGTTTTTTCTCGGTGTACCGGCTTCAATATCAATCAGCATGCAAAATTTCACTTTCTCTGTCATCCAGAAGGTTCCGATCTTTAATATCAGTCAGTGCGTCAGTCAGTGGTTAGAAAGATACACACTCATGAGCCAAACCATTATGACTACCTGCCTAACATGCTGTTGGTCCTCCGTGTGCCGCCAAAACAGCCCCAACCCGCCTAGGCATGGACTCTACAAGACCCCTGAAGGTGTCCTGTGGTATCTAGCACTAAAACATTAGCAGCAGATCCTTCAAGTCCTGTAAGTTGCGATGTTGAGCCACCGTGGACCGGACTTGTCGGTCCAGCACATCCCACAGATGCTCAATCGGATTGAGATCTGGAGAATTTGGAGGCCCGGGCAACATCCTGAACACTTCATCATGTTCCTCAAACCATTCCCGAACAATGTGTACAGTGTGGCAGGGCGCATTATCCTGCTGAATGAGGCCACTGCCATCAAGGAATATCATTGCCATGAAGGGGTGTACCTGGTCTGCAATGATGTTTAGGTTGGTGACACGTGTCAAATTGACATCCACATGAATGGCCGGACCCAGGGTTTCCCAGCAGAACATTGCCCAGAGCATCACACTCCTTCCACCGGCTTGTCGTCTTCCCACAGTGCATCCTGGTGCCATCACTTCCCCAGGTAAACGGCGCAAATGTACACGGCCATTCACGTGATCTAAAAGAAAACGGGACTCATCAGACCAGGCGACCTCCTTCCACTGCTCCAAGTGCAGTTCTGACGCTCGCGTGCCCATTGTAGGTGCTTTCGACGGTGGACAGAGGTCATCATGGGCACTCTGACCGGTCAGCGGCTACGCAGCCCCATACTCAGTAAGGTGCAATGCACTGTGGATTGTGACACATTCCTCCTGTGACCACCATTAAAATTTTCTGTGACTTTTTCCACAGTAGAAACTCTGTCGGTTCAGACCAGGCGGGATAGCCTTCGTTGTCCTCGCGCATCAATGAGCCTTGTGTGCCCAACACCCTGTCGCCGGTTTGTGGTTTGTCCCTCCTCGGACCACTGTCGTTAGGTACTCACCACTGCTGACCGGGAGCACCCTACAAGCCTTGCCGTTTCAGAGATCATCTGACCAAGTCATCTGGCCATAATAATTTGGCCCTTGTCAAAATCGCTCAGGTCTTTACTCCTGCCCATTTCTCCTGCATCCAACACATCAACTTCAAGAACTGACTGTTCACTTGCTGCCTAATATATTCCACAGACACACAAACAATATATTTACACACACACACACACATTCCAGAATGTACACACATATATCTCCTGTATGAGCGCTTGTGAGTGGACCATTGTGACCGAGGCCTGTTCTAAGCTCTGTTGTGGTTGTATACACACACACACACACACACACACACACACACACACACACACACACACACACACACACACACACACACACACACACACACACACACACACACACACACACACACACGTGCGCAAATGTACAAACAAATAAAGTACTGTCAGACCCCGCTATTCATGTGGGATAAGTTCCTGGAAAATGTTGCGACTCGCGAATCTGCAAATAGTGGGGCATTGTTTCAATGGAAAAAGGGGAGGCAGTTCCCAGCGGTTAGTAATTCATGAGGGAAAAACAAAAACCGCATGAAAAACTGTGAATACGCTCGGAAAAAAGACCCGCGAAAAGATAAAAAAAAAAAAACCCACAATAATTGGGAGGAGGTATATAGCCAGGACCATATATAGTGGGAGGAGGTAAGCATGAGGAGAGGGGAAGGGAAGACATATGTGTGGTGGAGTGTTAATTACGATTCATACTTTCTCATCAAAATTAATGAAAAAAAGGACACACTGATGGGGTGACACACAATGACATTTATGAAGCAACCAAGAAGGCCTACACAAGGTAAGCACACTGCTTTTGACATTTGCACGTGGTACATGCTTGGGAGCTTCATTGGTGTGCCTTGTTGTCTGCACTGTCGCTGATGATTTGCCAATATGAGATGAAACCAGTCCGGAACGTGGGTGGGGGGGGGATTGGGGGTGAATACTTCTGCATGCCACTGTATCCTTGTTTAACGTTGTAGTTTACTCTTTTGAAAAGTGCGACTTGAAGCGAATCCAATTTGCCCAGAACGATTGATGCAAATGGGGGCGGGGGTGGGGGGGGTTAGGTTCGGGGGATAAAATTTTATCGTCAGATAAAAGACATTATTTTAATATAGAGGATAAGTTTTAAATAATTTTAAACAAACAATTAAATATCATCATCTCCAGTTGCTTTTTTCTCATCTCTCGTTGCTTCAAATCTTCATTCGTTCAGATCTTCAACGTGTGATTGTAGAGGTTTGTGACGTCAGCTTCTTCCACCTCATAAAAACCCGCTTTATTGGCCAAGCTGAGGATAACTTTCTTATTAAAACGAGTAAAACCGTTCGTTTGGTACTAAATTACAGGTAAAATGACTTTATAATGGAACGGTGAACGACTTTAAATGAGTGTTTTCTCAATACATAAGCGACTTTATAACGAAGGAATGTTAACCGGGATGACGTGAAGCCAGGACTTTCTGTGCATTTTTTTAATCAACCAATTAAGTTGATAAAACTGATTGATGAATTTGTGTGTTGTTGATGTGGTGCAGGCACGGGTGGGCCAAATGTCGTCCTCCATAACCACTCTATTAAGGCGCTTCTGGAGCCCCATAATTAAAAAAAAAATTGCATTAAAGTTCTGTCTACCCTCAGTTTGTTCCACTTCCTAATTAGACTACTCGTACAAAATTTGGTTGAAATCAAATATTGTCTCAGGGGTCCACGAGCCAATCAAAATTTTATCGCAAGTTTATTATTTTATGCAAAAGGCAGCTATATTTATATTATGCAACGAGTTACTCTGAAAAATAATAGCTCCTGTTTAATCATTCTGCATATTTGCCCTATTTAAGGTTACGTTTAATCATCTCACTGTTCATATCCACAAAATTAAGCATGAGGCAGCTATTTGATAGATATTGACATAATTAAAAAATAGCTGCCTTATGTTTTATAAAATACATTGGAGCTTATATTATAAATTGGCTACCATTTCTATATTTGAGTCGTAGAAACCGAACAAAAGGCAGTGCTAGTCAAAAAATGACTTCATTTTTAAAATATTGAGAGAACCAGTAACATGTATTAAAGCACTTCAATAATGAACAAATTGAAAATCCACAGTTTGAATATCGGTACCTCGTAATGCATTAGTTCACAGTTCATATCAAAGTTCACTGCATTTATCACAGTTCACAGTTCACTGCATTTTTCCAGCAAGTACCTTGTCACTAGATCCGAATGATGCGGTACGATCTATCTTCATTGATTGAAGAAATTGAAGATCTTGATTTTTTTTTTATCAACTTCTCAGCATTTGGTGGCCCTAATTGAAAGGTCTTATTATGTTGTGTCCATTTGTTTGAGCTTAACAAGAGTAGCCTGTGTTGTTCTGCGTGCAACTGGTCTGGCCCTGATTTTTGCATTTTCATCAAACAGTTTTATCATCTTCTGACAATCCTTGATCTCAGAAATTACTGGAATGTTTGCTTTTCCATAAAATGGAAGAACTTTGGCAAGAACAATTTTTGCAGCTTCAGTTCTAGTTCGGGATTCTGAGACTCCCTTCTGAAGGTGATACAACAAACAGCGAAGTACTTGGCGACATGTAGGTAAACGTGAACCTGTCATTTCTGCATGTGAAGCTGTAATTCCACTTCCAAGATCAAATATTTCAGCTGTTTTACGTGTCACCTTTGCAGCAGATGAAGGTGTGCTAGATCGTTTTGATGGTGGAGTTGACGGTGCTTGACTTCCAGTTGATTGTTCATCCATTTTCAGCTGTGTAAAACTTTATTTCACAATAGGAAAATGAAAACGACAAGGGTCACAAGATGCAAGAGCAGGGATGAAAATGATAAATAATCCCCATTCACTTCAACACAATAAGGCTTGCGGACAGTCCCTATCACTAAAAATAGACAGGAGAATTTCCACAATCATGCAATTAGATATTCCCCTTGTCAAGCCTTTGGAAATATACTTTCCAGCACACTAAAACAGACTTGACTTAATCTTTCACAGAATTGGAAGAGAAACCAAATATCATCAATTGCCGATTTGTATGGGAAAGCACCAACTGTAAAACCACATGTATTTCTATGAAATACACAAAAACTTGTAAAAAATATTCCGTATATGACAGCTATTGTTGTGCACATATTTAAACTCCAAAAAAGTTGCCGTATGTTGTTTTAAACATATTATCTGAACAAAAAGGACTCACGAGAACATAGCACTAATATGTACAATGAACACTTAAGGTCGCTAATATATTGTTACGGCTGTGGAAATTCGTATTACACCATAAAGGGTCCTCAGGTGAGATATATCGGTAAGTTCATGTGCAGTTAGTCCAAACCTGTTGTTTAGAGGGAATATGTGTGATTCATCCGGGCTGCGACGCTTTGAGTTAGCCATTTTTCTTTCTGCATTCTTATTTTGGACCATTAAGGCGCCAACAACTCAAACACCACCACCTTTGCTTCTTTACCTCCACAACTCCATCCCGCAAACATCGCTTCACCGCCATTCCCAAACGATTCCTGCCAACCACCAAACCACCACAGCAAACCCCTCCACCACCTTCGCCTTTCTCCTTCCACAAC
This sequence comes from Eptatretus burgeri, assembly GCF_056783735.1. NCBI lineage: Eukaryota > Metazoa > Chordata > Myxini > Myxiniformes > Myxinidae > Eptatretus > Eptatretus burgeri. Next base: position 155,905,962 of record NC_140962.1, on the reverse strand, counting down.
CATCGACCCCACACCACCAGTCAACACCAAACGTCGTGCTGTCCAGGGCCTGTTCGGTAATTGATGCCGAACGCGTCAATCCGCGGGTACAAATGCGTTCCTCTCAGGGAGAAATTCGGATCAGGAAGGGTTCACGCCCCTTTTTCTCCGTCCAATGGGCGAGCGTCGAACGGTATGGCCCTGCCTCCGAGCGCGATGAATGTGGATTCTTCACCGGAGAGAATTCGGATCAAATGAGGCTCACGCCCCTTTTTTGCCACACCAATGGCTGAACAGAGGGTGGCGTGGCCCCGTCTCCAATCGCGTTTTGATCCTAAAATCTGCATACAGGCTCCTCCTCCGGTCTATAAAGACGCGAGCACAAGGTGACTCGTGCGGTTCGGGTCGAGTGAAGACGGAGGTCGTCGTCGAGGTTGGAGTGTTGTAGTGTGGTGTCGTCTCGTCGCTGGGCTCGTCTCGTCGTTGGAATCGACCCTCCTTCACTCTCACAAGCGACCAAGCCAGCCAGCCATTCCCCTCGCTCGACCCTGAGCATCAACAATTTCCCTCCCCCCCCCATCCGCGCTGAGATAGTGCCGGTGGCCCCGTTTATTCCCCACCCTAATCGTGGTGCCGACCCAACCGTGCTGGCGCGGAGCACGCCGGAGAGGGCTCACCGACCATGCCAGGGGCACGGAGTCGGGGCGCAGCTGCGCGGACATTGAGGCTTGCCCGCCATCGCGTCACGAGGACGCGGGTAAGACCTTGGCGGTCTCGTGGACCTGGCCGCTCCTCCAGGTTCCGTGCACATTTGGTCCACGGACCCCGTCTACCTCCCTGCCTATGGGGAGGTCTTTTCTTTGCTTTTGAATGAATGCTGTGGCGCCGTCCGACAAGTATAATTCTTTAAGTGTTGTAAATAATTATAGTCGGTAGTAGTGCTTTTGCTTTTGTTGCATTTTGTCTTGACTGTTATATGTGTGTTACTGTATGGCTGTGAATATGTGCTTGTGTGCGTGAAATAAATGTGCATTGTGTGAACATTGTTTCCTGTTTCGTTCATTGTGTTTGTGTTCATTGTGTGAAATAAATGTGCATTGTATTTCCCGTTTCGTTGCGTCCTTTTTTTCCCCCTTATTGAAAGCTCCATCTTGCATCACGTAAGGGATTGATAGTGGGCTTAAAACACCCGGTAAATAATCTGAACGGTCGAGGTCGACGATAACTCCGCTCGGTTATTCCTGCAGCACGGAACGAACCGCTTAAGCGGTTCGTGTCCGGAGTCAACCTACGGCATGGTACAACTCCTCGGTACGCTACTCGCGCGAGTACTTAGGTATATCGACATTCGGCGATTCACCCTATTTTGCGCGGGTAGAATGCGGACTGGGTTGTGGTGAGGTTAAACCCCCACCCGTGGCTAGCTCCTTGGCGGTAGTTCCAAGAGGGTCACGACTGAATTGTCCGTTCCGGTGGGCGACGTGTCGCGATTTGAGTTACGTGGCGATCGCACGCTGGAGGGCCAGAATTCGCAACAATATGTTACATTCATTAATGGATCCTATTTGAATAACTGCTGTATGCACATAGTAGAGGACATCGCCCTCCAACTTCAGGCTACCGATGGACCCCCTAAACAACTTCCGATTTAATTTAAATTTAACAGAGGTTATTATTTTCACTAATGGAACATTTTAAGACTAGGTAGAAGTTAATTGCTTACTATGAGGACTCCAGAAGCACCCTACCCTCTATATGCCTGGTGTTGGCTTAATGGTTAGGGTGGTGAGCTTGGGATCCCAGGGTCCTGAGTTCAAATTCCACTCGGCTATTGAATTAATACCAGGTGGGGTTGACTCTGCCCGTCATCCTTCCGAGGTCGGTAAAATGAGTGCCAGCTTGCTGGTATCCTGCATCGGAGTGGCGACCTGTTCATGATTGTGTTCAATAGCCAAGGAGACTGTTTAGGTAGCACCAATGCTCTGCACAGAGTACAGTCCCGATGGATGGATGGATGGATGGATGGATGGATGGATGGGTAACCCCCTATAAACCCCCCCCCCCAATGTTCCTTGTATATTTCCGTAAACGGCACGGTGTCTTCCTCACCAACAAAAGCTCTGCCCTGAGAGTCACTGACCACATGCTCCAACCTCCTCCCGTAGATGTCGATGAATGCCAGACCAGATCGATCAACTGTTCGTCTGGATCAAGTTGCTTCAACATACCGGGAGAGTACCGCTGTCTCTCGTATCTGTGTCCACGGAACTACAGACATTCTTCACCCACGTGAGACATTTTCCTGTGAAACACTTGAGCCGAGCTAATTAAAAATTTTGAACACGTTTGATGAGAATGTGTTGCATACTTCGTTACTTATTCCTTCCTTGATTCATTCCTCCACTGAATCCAATGTTAATGGACACTGTGACCTTACTTTACACCCCCCCACCCCATTTTAGGCTGTTTATATATTACGTACTCAACGTTGTTAAAATAAAACCTTTAACTGCTCACTTCCCTTCCCCTGAACACCTGTACAGTGAACTTGTTCACAGTCAGGTGCAGACATGAACCCCTTAACTTAGGGAAGGAATTTGGAATTTGTTCGGGATGCCGGCAATAACTCACCTACTCTTCGTGGAGTCACGAAGAGACAACCAACTCACGTCGCATCGTGGAGCATGTTGTCTCGTTGGAAATGTCGAGCCGGCTGTCCTTTGAGGGTTTACTTGTTTAAAGGGAACTTATCTGCTTCGGACACGATTTCCATCATGAGTTTACAATGTTAGACTCCTCTCTCCGTTGCTGTCACTCCCCTCTTCAGAGTGTTCGGCCATGCGATGTTGTTTCGTATGCGTCCTGAGGCTGCTGGTTGCGTCATCTTCTGGAAAGCACGGCTGTGCCGCTGATGCAGTGCCCCAATTACCCCCTTCGAGATGGGATTTGTGGACGTGTGTCTCATATCCGGCCTTTTCCCCCGATAACAATCTAATCTCGCGTTGGGTTCATTCAATTGTCTCGTTCTTTCTCATTCGTTCCTTTTATTTCTTCTTTGCAGTGTTTACTTCAGTTGCTTCACAAAATTATTAAGGGGCTCCGTAAAGGGTAGATTTAGTCTTTGTAATATCGGAGTGTGTGGTCAAGGGGCTGAATGGTCTGAATGCACTCGTTCCGCAAACCCCCCATGAGATGGCGCCATTGCCAACTACTCCTCCTTGTCTGAAAGGATCGCAAATTTGGAATGAGAGACAGTGGAATAAATTTGAAGACCAAAAACAGCCATCCTGGTGCAGCACCAACAAGGGGTGCAGCATCTGGGAGCCGTCTTCCTTAGTGTGGCGACATAAAGCCTGCTGTCTCGTCTGCTTTTCGATTTTGAATGCTAAAAAGAACCCTTTATAGAAAACGGAAGTCCACTGTGTGCCGGTGCCCTTGCCAAAGGGCCTGCTTGCCTGTTTGTCGATGCTGAGTTGAGTGAATCGCAAGTATCTCAATGGAGTTTCAATGGTACGTTGGAGTTAATCGCAGGTGGATAAGGCTTAGGCAGGCTAGGCCGACGACCTAGTTCGACTGTGTCTACTTTTCCTTGTACCCTCACCCCCACCTCCCCGACCCCATTTCACCCCCAGTCGCTGTGAGCGGATATCGTGCAGCAACGTTGCAGAATGTTCCAACAGACCCGTCCGCATCACCTACTACCAACTCTCCTTCCCGACCAGCGTTGCCGTCCCCGCGAACATCTTCCGCATCGGGCCCTCGCCGGCCTATGCCGAGGACTCCATTGTGCTGTCGATTCTCGACGGAGACCCTCATGGGTACTTTTCCACCCAGAAGCTTAACAGCTACAGGGGCATCGTTTACTTGAAGCACGTGCTGGACAGGCCGCAAGATTTCCTGCTCAACATCGAGATGAAGCTCTTCCGCAAAGACACCATCACCACGTTCGGGGCACGAATCTACGTGTTTGTGACCGACGGTCGATTGTAAAACGTTCTTCCGTGATCAGTCCTGAACGACTCGGTGATCTCTTTATTACCCTCGCCAGAGGAGAGGGAATTGCATTTGGGTCCGTTTGTTTGTTTGTCTGTCTGTTTGTTTGTTTGTCCGCATAGAACTTTTGTGTTTTTCTCCGCAACCGTAGTCGCACAAATGGTGAAAATTTCGTCTCAATCCGACAAGCTCATGTCGAATGTTTTAATGATCATTAAGAAGTCATAAGTCATGTGGTGTGGCAGCCATATTGTAAAACACTTTGCACCTCTGTATCTCTTAAAATGCACCAAGAAAAAAATTGAAACTTGGCACATAGCAAGTACTCCTCATACGGAAAGAGTGTCATTTTTATGACGTCACGAGTGCCCTTGTTATGACGTCACAATTCCATATGTAGAACGCCACATCCGATCAGAATGAAAAATTTTCAAAAAAAAAAAAGAACCTTCAAAAATCTTCTCTGAACTGGCTGAACAGATCAAGGTGAAACTTTACATGTATGACCACCTGTCCGTGAGGAACAAAACGTTTACACATATATTATCATAGGTCACATGGTTTGGCCTCCTTATTTGATTTACCCAAAAACCCATAAAAAATACACTCAAAAGAAGTCCTGGCGAGGGTCTGTAATCTCTGATTGCTCTTCTTCTTGTTAATGATGTTTTATTTTCAATGCTGTTTGATCACCAGTCCAATTTTTATTCGCTTTTTACAATACAGTGTACCAAAACTCATGCAGAGTGTTTAAACACGTCTGGGGCTGTTTGTCAACGTTTCCTGAGGTTACATCTATTTTTTTTCACTTTCATACATTATCAACTCGCATTTGATTGCATGTTGGATAATTTAGTGAGCCCATGTGACGCTCGGAGGCAGGAAGGGCAACGGTGGTTATTTGGTATCAAGGCCACACCAGTGTTTGTGAGTTCACCTGCTGTGCATTCTTGCCCTGCAGCACCACCAGGCCATCACAGCAGTAAATTCCACAGAGAGAGTCTTCGTAGACTGTCCACCGTCCGTGGCACTTTCATGGTGACTCGTCCACCCGCTACTGGAAAAGCTCCACGGTATGTGCTGCCCCGGCATTCGCACAACCTCATTAACCCCACTACCACCAACAAAGCTCCGAAACCTAATAGAGGTCCAATCGATCATCCATCGACTCGACCGCCTTGAGACTGAAGCTTTCCTCAGTAAATCCCAGACGCCGGGAAATTTTGGCGAGTTCAGACGTTTGACAGTGGCACCTGCATTCTCTGCAAGCCAAGCGCAGACGAGCGCCATAGCCGCGGGCGACACGTGACCCGCCGTAGACTGCGCGTGGGGGGAGGGGCAGGAGAGGCGATGGGCTACGCCCTCTAAAAATGTTCCTCGTGTACGGTTTGTTCACTGAGGAACATGCTCTCACTGTCACGTGCTTATACAACAAACATGCAAAACGAATTGTATAGCTTCGGTTATTTTATGGTATTGTATTTGATTCACTGAATGAAGGCTTTTGTTCATGGAAGATATGGGGACTGGGGGAGGGGGGGTTAGGGGGTGGTTGGGTGAAGATGCAACTTCCAGTGTCGTTGCAGTTTGTGAAAGACAGAACTACTCACCGCTAAATGCAATGCCAACGGT
>NC_140962.1:155887858-155890358 GCF_056783735.1 Eptatretus burgeri | reverse complement strand
TATATATATATATATATATGTATATGCTTGGTATGTATATATATATATAGGAAGAGGTAAGATCAGGCAATCAGATAAGAGAAAGCCTAGAACAGGAGATAAAAAGAGGAGAGAAATATGTGGAGAAAAGGAAGGAAGAATTGTTGGAAAAGTCAAGACAGTTCGAAGAGCTGCAGGGAGAAATGAGGAAAGTAGCGTGGAGTACCCATGAGTTGGAACAAGAGAAGAGCGAACTGAACGAAAGAATAGAGGAAGAGCAAATTATTAACTCCCGGAATAGGGAGAACTTGGAAGAAGAATGGAAAACAAAGCTGGAAAAGAAAAAACGGGAACACGATTTGGACTTGGAACTACTGAAAGGAAGGGTAAGAGCAGGCAATCAGATAAGATAAATCCGAGAACAGGAGATAAAATGAAAAGAGAAACGCCTGGAAGAACTAGAGGAATACGGTAAGACAATGGACGACATGAGGAAGGAAGCATGTGAAAGAGCGAGGGTATCCTGCAAGAAAATGGACGAATTGAGGAAGGAAGCATGCGAAAGAGGTGTGGAGATGATCAATAAATTAGAGGAAAGTGCTTCTGAGTTACAAAAACACCAACAATAAAGAGAGGGAACTGCAAAACGAGCTGAGGATGTTAAGAGAGGAAAGAACGAGAACGGAGAATGTAATGTTAAGGAACCACACTGTGCAGATCGAACAGTTGGAAGCCAAAACAAGGTTGGAGTGCTTGGACATGGTGAAAGAACAAGGAATGAAGCACGAAAGGGAAATCAACCAATTGAAGTTAACGAAGAGATTGGAGAATGGGGAACATGAGAGACAGTGGGAGAGGAAACAAAAAGAGTATGAATTTGAAATTGACCAACTAAAGGAGAGAGTAAGGTTGGAGTACGCGGAGATGGAAAAACTCCGGAAAGATAACGAACAACTAAAAAGGCTCAGAGAGGAAAATGGCTCCATTTTCCTTTCCATTTGAGTCGTGGAAGTAGAACAGCACAATAATATTGGATGTGTGATATAACCACAGGGAGTAATTTTCGTGGTGCGGCACTTGATTGACATCACTTGTCGGATGACACCACAATTAGAGCAAACCCTGGTGAAGCAGACATTGAGGGAGCATAAGGGGTTGTTGACGAATGAAATACATCTTGAGCAGGTCCAGCATGTGGAGCTGACAGCCCCAGAGGAGTGTGGCGAACCGATGATGAGTAAACTGCTGGAGAGAAGCGAGCGGACAGAGGTGACTCTGGAACGAAGCAGGTACGTGGGCACATGCATACATGGTACGGACGATGAGTTTAAAGTAGGAATTGAATTTTATGTTAATGAGGAGACTCTGTCCAAGGGGGTACATGTATGCGTGACTCCTGAATGTGTGTGTGTGGAGTGCCTGTGAATGAATGCTGTGAGCCCACACTCTAGACTGCAGCACCGGTGTGTGCTGCAAAGGCCGAAATATGTGTGGGTACTGACGTGGCGGTCGGTAATGTGGCCCTGGAATGTGAGGCGGTTGGTCAGTGCGCAGGCAAGATTGAAGGTGTGGAATGTGAACATCTAACCTTGGAATGTGTGCAGCCTGCTGTGTGTGGGAGTCCTGAACGTAGAATGAGTGGTGACGTTGGAAATTGGTTGGAGGTGCAAGGGAAATAGAAATGCCACCAGGACAGAACTTGAGCCAGGAGACGGAAACCATAATGGACAGCTCTGCATGGGTTCTTACAGAGTTGGAGGTGCTGCATCCAGGAGCAGGCTTTTGAAATTGGATTTTAATTTCTCTATCGGCCTCACAGGAACTTTGGGGTGGAGCGCAGATGAGTAGCAGGTGGCATTCTTGTGTGTCACTTGGTCTTCAAACCTTTCTGAGCACACAGGTTTGGCGAGCTGAGTAGGGTTTATCTGTCTTCAGGGAGTTATGGAGAAGAGGGGGAGGTGCTCCCCAGATTGGGGTTTACCTGATGTCCGTGAACCCTGGAGAAAAGGAGGGGGAAGACCACAACCCCAATTGAGACGTTACCCCTTTGAGCCGTGGCGGAAAGGAGGCGGGGTCATGTAATGGGAAATGAGGGATTCGTTCCCTCACTCCCCTTTAATTGAGCCAAAGAAGCAGGCCATATTGGGATGCTAGAATCTTGATTGGAAATTATATCGAGAGTGATTGCAAAGTGAGACTGACAGAAGGGATAAGAGTGGCACGAGTGGGTTTGGGTGATTACTGAAAACAAAGTGGTGGAGGCATCTCGGGCAGAGTGTTGGACAAACCTGAAACAAGTGGATTACAAAGAGTGGCTTGTTTGAGGAAAGACTGAAATGCCTGGTTGGAACCATGCAGAGGTTCCATGGGGCTGGTGAAGAGATTTTGATGTTTTGTTTCAATTGTTGGAAATAAACGATTAGGGCAGTATGGAGGAGGCTTGTGGACGACGGACGTAGTGACAAATCGATTGGGGTTTGATGAAAAAGTTACCAGTTAAATTTGATGACCAAGTGGGATC
>NC_140962.1:155880358-155882858 GCF_056783735.1 Eptatretus burgeri | reverse complement strand
TGAGCGTGGGGCGATTTGGCCCCGCCTCCAGGTACGTTGGAGTGTGGTCGCTATATGCAAATTCATGGATCAAAAAGCATTCACGCCCACTTTTCCTCGGTCCAATGGGGAGCCAGTTAGAGGTGAAGGGTCGGAGGTAAAGGGTCAAAGGTGAAGGAGCGAGGCCACGGGGGATATAAACGGCTGCGTTCGTCAGTCAAAGCAGTTCGCAGTTAGGAGTTGTCGGTGGAGCTGGGAAGAAGTGGTAGTAGTCAGAGTGAAGAGGACGGAGCTGTGGAGAGGTGGCGGCGGCGAAGGCGGTCGAGGGGGTGCTCGTGTCGGAGTCGGGGAGCTGCGGAGGGAGAGGCCGGCGGCGCGACCGAGGTCGTGGTGGAGACGCTCGTCGCGGGACCCGAGACAGGGAGATATCCTCCATCCCCCGAGCATCAACAACCCGCTCCTGTTTCCCCCCGCGCTGAGATAGTGTGAGAAGGGCGCCCCGTCCCCACCCCATACCAGGCAGTCCCGGCGAGGCCCGCGGAGTCGGGGCGCCACCGCCATCTAGCGGCTCATCACCAGACGGGTAGGCCCGACGCGGTCTCGGCCCCAGGCCCGTCTCATCCTTGAGGGTGGTCCTTTTCTTTTGCTTTGGGTATATGTGTTGTCGGCGCCGTCTGTGAAGTAAAACTGCATAAGTGTTGCCGTGTGCTCGCGTAGTCGGTAATAGATCTGCATTGTGTTTCTCTTTTATATTTGCTTTTTGTGTAATATTGTGTTTCTTCTTCTTTTACATTTGCTTTTGGTGTAATTGTATATGTGTGCTTTCCGTTCATCGTGAAATAAATGTGCTTTATGTTGAACTGTTTTCCCGCTTCGCTTCGTCTTTTCCTCTATTGAATCTCCATCTTACTTCACGTAAAGGGTTGGTCGTGGGCTAAAACGCCCGATAATTAATCGAACCGTCGAGGCCGACGATAACACCGCTCGGTTATCCCGATAGTACGGAACGGGTCGCTTAAAGTGGCCCGTGTCCGAAGTCGACCTGCAGCGAGGTGCGATCGCCCGGTCTACCCTCCGTGTGGGTACTTAGGTAGGTCGAATTTGGCGAGCAACCCTATCCCACGTGGGGGGCCGATTGGCACGATCGTGGTGAGGCCGAAAGGTCCACCCGTGACTAGTTCCCGGCGTTAGTCCGAGAGGGTCACGACTGGATTGTCCGTCCGGTGGGCGACGTGCCGCGATTCGAGTCACGTGGCCGTTCGCACGCCGGCGGGCGTGAATCCGCAACAATATATATTATATATATATATATATATATATATATATATATATATATATATATATATATATATATATATATATATATATATACATATATATATATATATATATATATATATATATATATATATATATATATATATATATATATATATATATATATATATATATATATATATATACATATATATATATATATATATATATATATATATATACATATATATATATATATACATACATATATATATACATATATATATATATACATATATATATATATACATATATATATATATATATACATATATATATATATATATACATATATATATATATATATATATATATATATATATATATATATATATATACATATATATATATATACATATATACATATATACATATACATATATACATATATACATATACATATATACATATATACATATACATATATACATATATACATATATATATATACATATATATATATATATACATATATATATATATATATATATATATACATATATTTACTCACATATTAGATAATTATGTGGCTTTGAATGAATCATCCATTATTCAAATCAGAAAAATACAAACACAGACAACCATGGAATTTGTCACACGTACCACTCCATATATTTGGTAACAAACAGGAAGGAGCACACCTTGTCTTACTCATGGATTTCCTCCAGGCCTGACCAAACATTTTGTGTGTCCAGGTCAATTTCCTGACTTAACACTTCATTCATGATGCTGTAACGCTGGATTCAAATCCTATATCGTCAGACATTTTGTTCCTTTTCCTTTAATATTATTATTAATTATATAAAGTATATTGTTGTACCTATTTACCAATATATATCCTTCCTATTCGAGAAACATTCAGTATCTTCCACAAGAGAATCGCTATTTACCGACATCTCCCAGCCAAACCTTCATATGGGTCCTGTACAAAGGGAAAACCATGTGACCACTTGCAGTCTGAATTTTCCCTGATGTAAAGGTAAGAATTACTTACCTGCAAAAATAATTTTTGAATCGATGAATTAAGTCGTTCATCATCGATAGACACATGCTATGTTTTGTACTGGTAGGTTGTCGTGGACCCACAAGATGAATCTCACTCCAGGGAATATAACAGAAAATCCACTGAAGTTGTACTTACTGGATTACGTTGCATTCTTCCATAGCAGATGTAAAGCGAGAGAGTTCACAATGATCAGGTGGA
>NC_140962.1:155863858-155879858 GCF_056783735.1 Eptatretus burgeri | reverse complement strand
TCTCTTCTGTTTTAAGATTAGGAGTATATTCACTGATATACCAACTCATCTCCTCAATTACAAATTTATTCTGTTCACCAAAAGCACTACCAGCACCAAAAAGCAATCTATTTTCATTATCATTCCTTTGTAGTTGAAATCTAATTTTAAGACCATACAGAACTTTATCATAATCACAAAATCCAAATATACCTTTAAGAGGAACTGCCACAGTAAAACTATTTTCTGCTTTTGTATCATCATTATACATTCCTTTCCTTTGAATATATCCAGGGTCTGTGTTTGTTCCCGTTGACATATCAGGAATAAAACCTTCGACAGACCCCTTTCCCATTCTATCACTGAATGTATAGAGTGTAAATTTCATCATTTCAGATACAGCAAAGACATAATCAACCGCTTCAACTTCTTGTGTTCCAATATACAATCGCACACTATCAAAACATTTTCCAGAAGAAATCATTTACAAGTGTTGCGTTTGTGTTATTCCCAGCCTTAGTGAATTTAAATTTACACAACAAGAAACTTTCGGAGAGATTCAAATAGGTTTGTTGATTATTTATTTCAAAACTTTTTGTACCATTTGTATTCCAGTCTGTTCCAGTTATTGCATTTACCTTGAAGTAATCTTCTTTTTAGTGGAGTTTGAGATAATAATAGTATCATCCAAATCATAGATACTATCAATTGCTTCCATACTTGTATTTATTTAGGAAAAAAGATGTTAAAACTTTTGAAACCCTGATCCAAGTATTTGAATTATTTTCTGTCGTTCTTGGGGGGACAACTGAGTTTTACCTTTCTTAATTTCTTTTATTGCTTGTAATTTATGAGATTCCTTCTGAGCATCTTTTATACTCTTTACAGCACCTGCTACATTTCCCACAGCAGAAGCAGTTGAACCAATTAAGTCTTTATGTTTAAGAATAGTTGAACCAATACCCATGAGAGTATCAATTATCCCATCTCCTCTAAATTGATGTCCGACACCCCTTTGTCTCTTAGGTTTATAGTATCCTCTACCAAGATACATACCTTCACCCTTGTAGTACGGGGAAAGGAACATCCCATCCCCTGTAATTATTTTATATTTTCCCAACTCGTGTTTCCTCACAATAACCATCGTATTTATTTATTGGAAAACTTCACGTAGGTGAATTCTGATGGATATAACTTCTCCATTAAAATAAATCACACGATTATCTTGGTCGGTTATCCTAAAATTTACTCTGTGTATGGTTTTTCCTGACACAGGTAGATAAACCAAATTTTTAGGTTCCATATTGAATTTATAACCAATTGGGGTTGAGTATGCGCTGAATGAAAATATTGTATTTGTTTTTTTTCCATCATTATAAGCACCATCAATCAAATCACAGTGAATTAACACCGAATTTATTCCTGAGGATATTTGAATGACATTATCACTGTAAAACGTCCCATTAGTTTCAATCTTTTTTGAGGAGAAACCCAATAACTCTCTAAATGAATTATCAATTGTGAAATCAACCTTGTAGTTATTTTTAACTTTAATCGTTGATTTTGAAGTATGTTTTTGAATGTTTATAACAATATTTTTTGGTTCATCACCCTGTTCTTTCATAAGACGAGCAATTTCGGAAGATACTTGAGAAATCTCGTATGCTCCGGGTGAGACTGTTATCGTTTTGTATCCACTTCCCGGATTATAACTAAACTTGTCATTTTTCTCGGTTATATTAAATAAGGTATTATAAGTTTCCATGGACAATAAAGATGCCTCATATTCTTTTGTTGTGTCAAGTTGTAGTGGGTATGGGAATGAAAATGTGTGGTCGCTTGTTGTGAAATTAAAACTCAGGATTGTGCTTCTCATCTTATTTAATATGAGATAAAATGTCTTTATATTGAGATTTATTAATTATTTTCATGTTCATCAACTGGTCTAAAATGGCTGATGCTTCATTAAAACAATTGTTATTTCCAGCCTTCTTACTGCCTAACAACAATAACAGTCTATTAACTAATTGCGATGGGTCATTTGGAAGAAAACTAATACCTGAACCAAGGATACTTAAAGCCTGAATAATGTGTTTCTCCTTCTCATTCTTCCTACTTTTACCAGAAAGAATAACCTTATAATTTAGAGTGTTCAGCAAATCAATATATACTCTATCATCATTATTTTCCATATCCAATGGTTTATCAATATACTTTGATTCATCCCTCACAGTTGAACCTTGTCTTCCATCTTTTGTGAGAAGAAACATTAATCTCGGAGTTAGTTTAACAGGGGGTTGAGCAGAACTTAAGAACCTTAATTCATCATTGAATATCAATACCTTTTCTTGAACAAGATGAAATATTGCTGGTTGTTCTGTTGGAATGAGTCCTGCTTTGGTTTTTTAATCCGCTGAATATTCATTGTTTTGAACAGCATTCACAATATAATCAGGGGGTTGATTAATCTCTTCCAGTTGTTGAAATAAACCTTCATCATATTTTAATTCTCCAATATGCTCTAATTCTTCCTCCGTCATTTGACTGAAATCTTTTAACATTTGGAGCTTTCTGGGAGTATATTCTACTGTGGGAACTGTGGAAACATCTTTCATTTTTCTTGGGAAGTTTTTAAAAGTGGTTTAAAAATTTCTCTTGTTTTCTTTCAAATACTTCTTCGCCCGTTAGTTTCTGTCTGCGTTTCTTCTTTATGTCTTCCTGCTGTTTTACAACTTTTGAAACCAACTCTTGATGTTCCTTAAATCTTCTTGCTCTTTCTTTTGTATCCATTTATTTATTGTAAAATATCATTTAATGAATTGTAAAGATCAACAGGGAAATTTTCCTTTTCTTCATCATTCAAGTAGATGTGTTCAAATAAATCCTTTTCTTTAAATATTTCATCAAATTCTTTATTAACATTAATGCGAGTTGTAATTTCTTCTTCACTAATCCTTGCATCTCTGCTTTTCATACGTTTGCGTTGAGTTTCTTCATCAACATCAAAACCGAATGATAAAATCTTCACCCCGCTCAGATATTTAATAATTTGTCTCGTTCCTTCTGGATTAGTTTCTAATATCCCAACACCACCAGATTTTAGTTTCCTTAACTCACTCTTACAATGTGAATATTTTGTTGTACCAAGAGAAACCTCCTCAAATATTTGTCCTTCATTCCTCAATCGCATATGTTCCTCCACTGAAATATAGTGATAATCTTCACCTTTTCCTTCTCCAGGTCTTATTGCTCTAGTTGTTGTTGATACAATGCGTATCACGGGGTGTTTTTAAGTAAATTTACAATATTCTCATTTGTACTACACAAGAACCTTGATTTATGAAAGTTTTTTCCAGAAGCAGATTTACCCACAAGATTTATAATAATAGTTGTCATTTATATATGTAATTGTTTATAAAACAAAAAATATATCCCTTAATATCTCATCTTGTTTCACAACAATATATTTATATTTTTCAGTCGTGTGCTTCATGTAATCCTCAAATTTCTTTTTACTACATAATGTAGAACAATTATCTCTCCAAAAATTATTGATATCTATTGAATTTAACTTGAATAAAATAAAAGTATTAGCATTGTTTCTGATGGAACGACGAGGAAGTTGAAAGTACGATTGACTAAGATAAATACAATTACAAGAAGAATGTCTCCCTCTTGTGTAGTAGCTGTCCATTACCGTTTGGTTTCTCTCATTAACACAATCATCAAAGATAACGAGGTTCTTTTTTGATTTATCCAAATCTTGGGGAGACGGTATATCATCCGTATTATCACTAAGAATACAAGTTATAGGATTTGATTTCTTTTTACATCTCTGTGATTCACAAAATAGTTGAATTATATCTTCAATGTTATAATCATTTAGGTTTTTTTGACGTTTAAATAAACCGATTATATCTTCTTTTTGAAGACCAGCATTAAAACCTTGTGAGAGTAGTTGATACTCTGGTTGAAAACTCGACTTTGTGAAAATTATTAAATTATCATAATCTAAAAAGTTGGGAGTGAGGAGCATTTTTAAAAGTAAGCAGGTTTTTCCACATCCACTTGAACCAACTATGAGACATCTTAATGAATTTGGGAGATTTTTATGGTTGTTAAATTTTATCTTATTTTCCCAAATAGGTAAAAAATCATTCATTTATATATTTAGAAAACAAGTTATTTAATTTATTATTGGCTTTTTTAGAAACTCTATATTTTATCCTAAGTTCAGGTTTAATTTCAAGATAATCCATTATTTTATTTATACAATATCTTGTGTTGATATTTCCCTGAAAATTACATCCATGAATAATTGTTGTTGAACAACAATCCTTTGAACATTTCTCTTATACGTTCAGTTTCTTCCCTTGTAAGGAAAGGTGTGTTATCACCCTCATACTTTACATTCATTTCTCTAATCAATCTTGTAAAGTAATTCATTTTTGGTGTAAATCTAAAAGAATTATTTTCCTTTTTATATTTTTTATTATCATTAATTAGAAGATAATCACAGAATATACATTGTTTATAGGCTTTTGACTCTGTGTTTAATCCCCCTCTTTCACACGCAGGACAATTCTCAAATTTGTCATATGAAGAATCAGGAAAGTCTAGCATATTTATAAAGTAAAACTTTACTTAAACTGAAATTCATCTATACTTTCAGTTGTATATTACCATCAATATCGATATACTTTTTTTCATTATCAGATTCAACGACAACATTTTTTATATTAAAGGTAATTTTAAAATTATCGTTAACTACTATTGAACGAAATGTCATTTCACCTGATATATTAACATCCTTTATTTCATCAGGATTTACATCTTTAGGGTTGTTGAAAAAAATACAAATTTCTCCTTGCATATTACAGATGGTCTTATCTTTTCTTTCTAAAGCTTCATCCATAAGGTTTTTGTTCTTTGATACTTTTTCTTGTTTCATTGCTTTTTCTAGTTTTGAATATATTACTAGAAGGAGAGGAGAAACTTTTGTTAGAGATACTTTAATTGATGTTCTACCAGGTATACTAAAAGCCCTTCCACTGAAGGAAATTGAAGAACTCATATTATTTACCATAATAGTTTTTATCCAATAGTTGTTATATTTATCTTTGTTCAATTTTACATCCTTGACATATTTCTCAGTATCTTTAACAGATGAAGAGATTGATTGAAACTTGTCTTTTGTGTCTTGAAACATTGTATTTATTAAGTGAAAAAGTTGGAGGATAAAATGTTTTTCAGCACAGATTCACCTATAAATTAAACGAAATTTTCATCAATAAAATTTTAGTTTAAGCAAAGTTTTATTCTATAAATATGGTGAATACAACGTACTGCGATGTTTGTAATCACGAATATAAACATTATAGAAAACACCTCCGAACCAACAAACACACATTTAATCTATTTCATCAAATATCTCCTCTTGAGTTGGAAAGAAAACATTGTGATATCTGTTCAAAGGATGTTTTGAAGAGTAGTTATAATAAACATCTTCAATCACAAAAACACAAGAAAAATGAGTTTAAAGTAAAGGGAGACTATTATATTGAAAACACTGATGGGGCATTTAAAGGGCATATAAAAATAAGGATTTTTCAATTTGGAGAACCCGGTCCATCATCAATAGCTGAATCAATTGAAATAGTGAAACCCGATGTTGAAAAATTTATTAAAAAGACAATAAAAGAAATGAAAACTTTAAAGTTTTATATGGGAGTGAAAATGAATATAAAAAGACAAGATGAAGAACATACTCCTTATATGAGAACAGGTCTTCATTTTATAACATCATTTCAAGATTTTTTGAATAGTGGGGTTTATGAAGAACTATCAAGACAAGAGGAGGATGTTGATAATACAGTGGTAGGAAGTGGATTCAATATTAAAAAATCATCTTTTTAGATATACACATTCTAAAATCAAACCCTCTTAAAGCTTCTTCTTATATTGAATTACCAAAAGAAATAAAACTAAAGAAGGCAGTTGTTAATATTAAGAACAATGATAATAAATGTTTTCTCTGGTCTGTTCTTGCTCACTTTCATCCACCAAAATGTAATTCAGAAAGAGTAAAACAATATATGAAATATGAGAATACCTTGGACATTAAAGATTTTAAATTCCCAATGCCACTAACAGATATTCCTAAATTTGAGAAAAAGAATAATCTTTCTATTAATGTATATGGATTAACGGATACAAACAAAGTTCAAATATTAAAAATTTCAAACAACTATAAAAATGAAGAAACACACATTGACCTTTTATATTTTAGTGTTGGAAAGAATTCACATTACACATACATCAATAATTTATCAAGATTAATCTCTTCTCAGGTATTCAGAACAGCAAACAAAATATATCCTTGTAAGCGATGTCTTAATTCATTTCATACAAAAGAACGATTAGAACAACATTCAAAATATTGTAGTAATCATAAATCAGCTGTAATTACAATGCCTAAACCTGGTGAAAAGATTTCTTTTGAAGATTATAATAAATCTATCATGCACCCATTTGTGATATACGCTGATTTTGAATGTATCCTTAAAAAGATAAATACTGCTTCTCCTAATCCAAAAGAACCATATACAAATAAATATCAAAAACATATTCCTTGTGGTTTCTGTTATTATATCAAATCATCTGTTGGAGAAAAGTATAACAACCTTGAACATTATCGTGGAAAAAATGCTTCACAAGAGTTTGTAAAACGATTAGAAAAGGATTGTATAAGACTCACTAAATTAATGAAAGAAACAAATGAACCGATGAAATTAACCAAAGAAGAAAAATTAGAATTTAGAATGAACAATATCTGTCATATTTGTGAGGGGGAAATTAAGGAGTCTAAAGTTAGAGACCATTGTCATCTTACTGGTAAATATAGAGGTCCCGCTCATTCCTGTTGTAATCTTAATTATAAATTACCTTCTTTTATTCCAGTCTTTCTTCACAACAGCGCCAACTATGATACACATCTATTTATAAATGAACTTTCAAAAACACCAGGGAATATTTCTGCCATAACAAACACAAGTCAAAAGTATATTTCATTTTCAAAAATGATATTCACAAAACCTTTAACTCGTATTAGGTTTCTAGATTCTTACAAGTTTATGGGAACACCACGAGCCTACCTCGCATCAAATCTAAGCTCCACGGACTCTTTTCCAAATCTTAATTCATTCTTTCCAAAAGAGGAAATTCTCACCAAAGAGGAAATTCAGATTAAAGAGAGAATTCAAAGTGAAGAGGAAACTCTAATTAATGAAGAAATTCTAACTGAAGATGAAATTCTAATTATAAAGAAAATTCGAACTAAAGAGGAAATTCAGATTAAAGATGAAATTCTGATTAAAGAAGGAATTCTTACGAGAGAGGAAATTCAAACAAGGAATGAAATTCAAAGTAAAGAGAAAATTCCTACAAGTAAGGGAATTTATCCTTATGATTATATGGATTCATTTATGAGATTTAAAGAAATACAACTTCCTTCAAAAGAAAGTTTCTATAATAACCTTTATGAAGAAGAGATAAGTGATAAGGAATATAAACACGCACAAGAAATATGGAAAATATTTAAGATAAAGAACCTTGGAGAATATCATGATTTATATCTAAAAACAGATGTTTTATTGTTAGCTGATGTGTTTGAGGCTTTTAGAACACTCTGTCATAATAAAAATTGTTATGGATTAGACCCTGCCCACTATTTCACAGCTCCTGGTTTAGCTTGGAGTGCAATGTTGAAAATGACAAAACAAGATATAGATTTAATCAGTGATGTTGATATGCTTTTGATGATTGAGAAGTCCAAGAGAGGTGGAATATCACAAGTATGTTCAAAAAGATATGCGAAAGCAAATAATAAATATCTCCCAAATTATGATAGTGAAAAAGATAGTAATTATTTGATGTATTTTGATGCTAATAATTTGTATGGATGGGCAATGTCTCAATCTCTACCTTATGGTAAATTAGAGTGGGTGGAAGAAAAGGATTATGAAAAGGCTTTGATGAATATTGTTATTTCTTCTCAAGAGGAATTGAATGACGAAGAAGAAGGTTATTATTTTGAAGTTGATTTGAGGTACCCGAGTGTTCTTCATAATAAGCATAAAGACCTTCCTTTTGCATGTGAGAAACAAACCCCAAAGAAAGAATGGTTCAGTGATTATCATAAAAGTTTTAATATTAAAGGCAAATCAACAGAAAAGTTATTAACAACATTCTATGATAAAGAGGGATATGTTTTACATCAGAGAAGCTTAAAACAGTTTTTGAGAGAAGGATTGAGAGTAGCTAAAATTCATAGAGTTTTAAAATTTAAACAAAGTCCTTGGGTGAAAAAGTATATTCAATTCAATACAGATATGAGAGCAAATACAAAAGTAAAATTTGAAGGGGACTTTTATAAATTAATGAATAATGCTGTATTTGGAAAGACTATGGAAAATGTTAGAAACAGGCAAAACATTAGATTCGCAACATCTTGGAAAGAAGCTTCGAGATTGATAAATAAACCAGGTTTTGAGAGAGAAGAGGTTTTTTCAGAGAACTTTTCTGCAATTCATATGAAAAAGGAAAGTATTGTAATGGATAAACCAATTTATATTGGAACAGCAGTTCTTGATTTATCAAAGATATTGATGTATGATTATTTGTATAATGACTTAAAGAAAGAGTATGGTGAAAATGTTTCATTGTTGTATATGGACACTGATAGTTTTATCCTAGATATAAAAACTGATGATGTTTATGAAGATATGAAGAAAAATATTGGAGTATATGATACAAGTAATTTCAGCAAGAAGAGTGAGTTATTTTCCAAAAAGAATGAAAAGGTTATTGGTAAGTTTAAGGATGAGTTGGGTGGAAAAGTAATGAGTGAGTTTATTGGATTGAGAGCAAAGGCATATGCTTATAAGTATGGTGAACAGATTGATAAGAGGTTAAAGGGAATAAAGAAATATGTAATAAAGAAATCAATAACTTTTAGAAATTATTATAATTGTTTGATGAATAAGAAAGAAGAATATAGGAAAATGAATACAATAAGAAGTTATAAACATAACATATATAGTGAAGAAGTAAATAAAAAGGCATTAGGAGCCTTTGATGATAAGAGATTTATTTTAGATAATGGAATAGATTGTGTTCCATATGGATATTGTATGATAGAGTAAATAGAATAGATTGTGTTTTAACGATGGGAAGATGGGTTAGGGTTTTTTAAGGGCTACCGCCGCGTTTTTTCACAATATATAAATGGTTAAACCAAGTATTAATCAAACTAAAGAGTGGAGAAAATCTCAGTCTTGGTATATAAATGGAAAACATAATGAATGTGAAAAATATCAAATAAGTCTTATTGAAAAAATAACTAAAACAAAGGTAAATAAAACAAATAAGCGAATTAATTTAAAAACTAGTAAGTTAGAGGATGTAAAGAAAATAATAAATATCCTTGAATGGACTTAAAACTTTGATGGTTATCAATTGAACAATGAAAAAACAATTTACTTTAATCTCAAAATGATATGTGGCTCAGGAGGTGGCCAGATGAGAGCATTAAGAGAAGTTTATCATTTCGTAATGGCACAAAAGGGGTATCTTCAAAAATATAAAGATTCAAATGTTTTGTTTGTCAATATTTTAGATGGGGATTATTGTGCAAAGAAAATTAAACTATTGAAGGAATTTGAGAATGAACAAATCTTTATAGGTTCAATGAGTGAGCTGTTCAACCCCCAGGTGTTCAATTCAATGAGGTTCAACCTCCAAGTTAAAAGGGGAGACAAATAAATATACCTTGGGATAAAAAGGGGGTTTATTTTTAGGGAAAAAAAATATGAATCGCTGAAAATCCCCCATTCATTTACATGGGGAAAAGTGAGCCAGAATCAGTATTCTTACCCTACTCTCACGTGTAAAGAGAAAAGCCTCACGTGGAAAAGAGAAAAGCCTCACGTCGCAAAGAGAAAAGCCTCACGTGGAAAAGAGAAAAGCCTCACGTGGAAAAGAGAAAATCCTCATGTGCACAGAGAAAAGCCTCACGTGGAAAAGAGAAAATCCTCATGTGCACAGAGACAAGCCTCACGTGACAAAGAGAAAAGCCCCACGTGGCAAACAGAAAAGCCTGACGTGGAAAAGAGAAAAGCCTCATGTGCACAGAGACAACCCTCACGTGGAAAAGAGAAAATCCTCACGTGGAAAAGAGAAAATCCTCATGTGCACAGAGAAAAGCCTCACGTAGAAAAGAGAAAAGCCTCACGTGGAAAAGAGAAAAGCCTGACGTGGAAAAGAGAAAAGCCTCATGTGCACAGAGACAACCCTCACGTGGAAAAGAGAAAAGCCTCACGTGGAAAAGAGAAAATCCTCACATGGAAAAGAGAAAAGCCTCACGTGGAAAAGAGAAAAGCCTCACGTGGAAAAGAGAAAATCCTCACGTGGAAAAGAGAAAATCCTCACGTGGAAAAGAGAAAAGCCTCACGTGGAAAAGAGAAAAACCTCACGTGGAAAAGAGAAAATCCTCACGTGGAAAAGCTAAAAGCCTCACGTGGAAAAGAGAAAATCCTCATGTGCACAGAGACAACCCTCACGTGGAAAAGAGAAAATCCTCACGTGGAAAAGAGAAAATCCTCATGTGCACAGAAAAAAGCCTCACGTGGAAAAGAGAAAAGCCTCACGTGGAAAAGAGAAAAGCCTCACGTGGAAAAGTTAAAAGCCTCACGTGGAAAAGAGAAAATCCTCATGTGCACAGAGACAACCCTCACGTGGAAAAGAGAAAATCCTCACGTGGAAAAGAGAAAATCCTCACGTGGAAAAGAGAAAATCCTCATGTGCACAGAGAAAAGCCTCACGTGGAAAAGAGAAAAGCCTGACGTGGAAAAGAGAAAAGCCTGACGTGGAAAAGAGAAAAGCCTCATGTGCACAGAGACAACCCTCACGTGGAAAAGAGAAAAGCCTCACGTGGAAAAGAGAAAAGCCTCACGTGGAAAATAGAAAATCCTCACTTGGAAAAGAGAAAATCCTCACGTGGAAAAGAGAAAAAAACCTCACGTGGAAAAGAGAAAAAAAATCCTCACGTGGAAAAGAGAAACGCCTCACGTGGAAAAAGAGAAAAGCCTCACGTGGAAAACAGAAAAGCCTCACGTGGAAAACAGAAAATCCTCATGTGCACAGAGAAAAGCCTCACGTGGAAAACAGAAAAGCCTCACGTGGAAAAGAGAAGAGAAAATCCTCACGTGGTAAAGAGAAAAGCCTCACGTGGTAAAGAGAAAAGCCTCACGTGGAAAACAGAAAAGCCTCACGTGGAAAACAGAAAAGCCTCACGTGGAAAACAGAAAAGCCTCACGTGCACAGAGAAAAGCCTCACGTGGAAAGCAGAAAAGCCTCACGTGGAAAAGAGAAGAGAAAATCCTCACGTGGTAAAGAGAAAAGCCTCACGTGGTAAAGAGAAAAGCCTCACGTGGAAAAGAGAAAAGCCTCACGTGGAAAAGAGAAAAGCCTCACGTCGCAAAGAGAAAACCCTCACGTGGAAAAGAGAAAAGCCTCACGTGGAAAAGAGAAAATCCTCATGTGCACAGAGAAAAGCCTCACGTGGAAAAGAGAAAATCCTCATGTGCACAGAGACAAGCCTCACGTGACAAAGAGAAAAGCCCCACGTGGCAAACAGAAAAGCCTGACGTGGAAAAGAGAAAAGCCTCATGTGCACAGAGAAAACCCTCACGTGGAAAAGAGAAAACCCTCACGTGGAAAAGAGAAAATCCTCATGTGCACAGAGAAAAGCCTCACGTGGAAAAGAGAAAAGCCTGACGTGGAAAAGAGAAAAGCCTGACGTGGAAAAGAGAAAATCCTCATGTGCACAGAGACAACCCTCACGTGGAAAAGAGAAAAGCCTCACGTGGAAAAGAGAAAAACCTGACGTGGAAAAGAGAAAATCCTCATGTGCACAGAGACAACCCTCACGTGGAAAAGAGAAAAGCCTCACGTGGAAAAGAGAAAATCCTCACATGGAAAAGAGAAAATCCTCACGTGGAAAAGAGAAAAGCCTCACGTGGAAAAGAGAAAAGCCTCACGTGGAAAAGAGAAAAGCCTCACGTGGAAAAGTTAAAAGCCTCACGTGGCAAAGAGAAAATCCTCATGTGCACAGAGACAACCCTCACGTGGAAAAGAGAAAATCCTCACGTGGAAAAGAGAAAATCCTCATGTGCACAGAGAAAAGCCTCACGTGGAAAAGAGAAAAGCCTCACGTGGAAAAGAGAAAAGCCTGACGTGGAAAAGAGAAAAGCCTCATGTGCACAGAGACAACCCTCACGTGGAAAAGAGAAAAGCCTCACGTGGAAAAGAGAAAATCCTCACATGGAAAAGAGAAAAGCCTCACGTGGAAAAGAGAAAAGCCTCACGTGGAAAATAGAAAATCCTCACTTGGAAAAGAGAAAATCCTCATGTGCACAGAGAAAAGCCTCACGTGGAAAAGAGAAAAAAACCTCACGTGAAAAAGAGAAAACCCTCACGTGGAAAAGAGAAAATCCTCATGTGCACAGAGAAAAGCCTCACGTGGAAAAGAGAAAAGCCTGACGTGGAAAAGAGAAAAGCCTGACGTGGAAAAGAGAAAATCCTCATGTGCACAGAGACAACCCTCACGTGGAAAAGAGAAAAGCCTCACGTGGAAAAGAGAAAAGCCTGACGTGGAAAAGAGAAAATCCTCATGTGCACAGAGACAACCCTCACGTGGAAAAGAGAAAAGCCTCACGTGGAAAAGAGAAAATCCTCACATGGAAAAGAGAAAATCCTCACGTGGAAAAGAGAAAAGCCTCACGTGGAAAAGAGAAAATCCTCACGTGGAAAAGAGAAAAGCCTCACGTGGAAAAGTTAAAAGCCTCACGTGGCAAAGAGAAAATCCTCATGTGCACAGAGACAACCCTCACGTGGAAAAGAGAAAATCCTCACGTGGAAAAGAGAAAATCCTCATGTGCACAGAGAAAAGCCTCACGTGGAAAAGAGAAAAGCCTCACGTGGAAAAGAGAAAAGCCTGACGTGGAAAAGAGAAAAGCCTCATGTGCACAGAGACAACCCTCACGTGGAAAAGAGAAAAGCCTCACGTGGAAAAGAGAAAATCCTCACATGGAAAAGAGAAAAGCCTCACGTGGAAAAGAGAAAAGCCTCACGTGGAAAATAGAAAATCCTCACTTGGAAAAGAGAAAATCCTCATGTGCACAGAGAAAAGCCTCACGTGGAAAAGAGAAAAGCCTGACGTGGAAAAGAGAAAAGCCTCACGTGGAAAAGAGAAAAGCCTCACGTGGAAAAGAGAAAAGCCTCACGTGGAAAAGTTAAAAGCCTCACGTGGCAAAGAGAAAATCCTCATGTGCACAGAGACAACCCTCACGTGGAAAAGAGAAAATCCTCACGTGGAAAAGAGAAAATCCTCATGTGCACAGAGAAAAGCCTCACGTGGAAAACAGAAAAGCCTCACGTGGAAAAGAGAAAAGCCTGACGTGGAAAAGAGAAAAGCCTCATGTGCACAGAGACAACCCTCACGTGGAAAAGAGAAAAGCCTCACGTGGAAAAGAGAAAATCCTCACATGGAAAAGAGAAAAGCCTCACGTGGAAAAGAGAAAAGCCTCACGTGGAAAATAGAAAATCCTCACTTGGAAAAGAGAAAATCCTCACGTGGAAAAGAGAAAAAAACCTCACGTGAAAAAGAGAAAAGCCTCACGTGGAAAAGAGAAAAGCCTCACGTGGAAAAGAGAAAAAAATCCTCACGTGGAAAAGAGAAACGCCTCACTTGGAAAAGAGAAAACCCTCACGTGGCAAAGAGGAAAGCCTCACGTGGAAAATAGAAAATCCTCACGTGGAAAATAGAAAAGCCTCACGTGGAAAAGAGAAAAGCCTCACGTGGAAAAGAGAAAAGCCGCACGTGGAAAAGAGAAAATCCCCACGTGGAAAAGAGAAAATCCCCACGTGGCAAAGAGAAAATCCCCACGTGGCAAAGAGAAAATCCCCACGTGGCAAAGAGAAAATCCCCACGTGGCAAAGAGAAAACCCTCACGTGGCAAAGAGAAAACCCTCACGTGGCAAAGAGAAAAGCCTCACGTGGAAAAGAGAAAAGCCTCACGTGGAAAAGAGAAAAGCCCCACGTGGCAAAGAGAAAAGCCCCCCCAAAGAGAAAAATAATTTGTATGGATGGGCAATGTCTCAATCTCTGCCTTATGGTAAATTAGAGTGGGTGGAAGAAAAGGATTATGAAAAGGCTTTGATGAATATTGTTATTTCTTCTCAAGAGAAATTGAATGACAAAGAAGAAGGTTATTATTTTGAAGTTGATTTGAAGTACCCGAGTGATCTTCATAATAAGCATAAAGACCTTCCTTTTGCATGTGAGAAAGAAACCCCAAAGAAAGAATGGTTAAGTGATTATCATAAAAGTTTTAATATTAAAGGTAAATCAACAGAAAAGTTATTAACAACATTCTATGATAAAGAGGGATATGTTTTGCATCAGAGAAGCTTAAAACAGTTTTTGAGAGAAGGATTGAGAGTAGCTAAAATTCATAGAGTTTTAAAATTTAAACAAAGTCCTTGGGTGAAAAAGTATATTCAATTCAATACAGATATGAGAGCAAATACAAAAGTAAAATTTGAAGGGGACTTTTATAAATTCATGAATAATGCTGTATTTGGAAAGACTATGGAAAATGTTAGAAACAGGCAAAACATTAGATTCGCAACATCTTGGAAAGAAGCTTCGAGATTGATAAATAAACCAAGTTTTGAGAGAGAAGAGGTTTTTTCACAGAACTTTTCTGCAATTCATATGAAAAAGGAAAGTATTGTAATGGATAAACCAATTTATATTGGAACAGCAGTTCTTGATTTATCAAAGATATTGATGTATGATTATTTGTATAATGACTTAAAGAAAGAGTATGGTGAAAATGTTTCATTGTTGTATACGGACACTGATAGTTTTATCCTAGATATAAAAACTGATGATGTTTATGAAGATATGAAGAAAAATATTGGAGTATATGATACAAGTAATTTCAGCAAGAAGATTGAGTTATTTTCCAAAAAGAATGAAAAGGTTATTGGTAAGTTTAAGGATGAGTTGGGTGGAAAAGTAATGAGTGAGTTTATTGGATTGAGAGCAAAGGCATATGCTTACAAGTATGGTGATCAGATTGATAAGAGGTTAAAGGGAATAAAGAAATATGTAATAAAGAAATCAATAACTTTTAGAAATTATTATAATTGTTTGATGAATAAGAAAGAAGAATATAGGAAAATGAATACAATAAGAAGTTATAAACATAACATATATAGTGAAGAAGTAAATAAAAAGGCATTTGGTGCCTTTGATGATAAGAGATTTATTTTAGATAATGGAATAGATTGTGTTCCATATGGATATTGTATGATAGAGTGAATAGAATAGATTGTGTTTTAACGATGGGAAGATGGTTTAGGGTTTTTTAAGGGCTACCGCCACGTTTTTTGCAATCTATAAATGGTCAAACCAAGTATTAATCAAACTAAAGAGTGGAGAAAATCTCAGTCTTGGTATATAAATGGAAAACATAAT
This sequence comes from Eptatretus burgeri, assembly GCF_056783735.1. Taxonomy (NCBI): domain Eukaryota; kingdom Metazoa; phylum Chordata; class Myxini; order Myxiniformes; family Myxinidae; genus Eptatretus; species Eptatretus burgeri. The sequence continues at coordinate 155,864,275 of NC_140962.1, read as the reverse complement.
GAATGTGAAAAATATCAAATAAGTCTTATTGAAAAAATAACTAAAACAAAGGTAAATAAAACAAATAAGCGAATCAATTTAAAAACCAATAAGTTAGAGGATGTAAAGAAAATAATAAATATCCTTGAATGGACTGAAAACTTTGATGGTTATCAATTGAACAATGAAAAAACAATTTACTATAATCTCAAAATGATATGTGGCTCAGGAGGTGGTCAAACAAGAGCATTAAGAGAAGTTTATCATTTTGTAATAGCACAAAAGGGGTATCTTAAAAAATATAAAGATTCAAATGTTTTGTTTGTCAATATTTTAGATGGGGATTATTGTGCAAAGAAAATTAAACTACTGAAGGAATTTGAGAATGAACAAATGTTTATAGGTTCAATGAGTGAGCAAAACAATATACATCGGTTA
>NC_140962.1:155851358-155858858 GCF_056783735.1 Eptatretus burgeri | reverse complement strand
TTTATTTATTACATAGCCTACGCATTGAGCTGAATTTAGACCACTCCCCTCCCCCCAAAACATGTTGTTTTTCTCTCCCCTCCACTTAATATTCTATTTAAGTTCCTCCCCCCCCCCCAACTTCCCACCAACCTTCTTTCTTTATCGCATCTTTCCTTTTTTTTATCCGAGCATAACCACAAACTCATCCACCTGTGGCTCCAACTCACTTATCAAGATAATCCAAAGCATTGGATTTAACTTCAAAACCTTTCATCATGCTCTCAAGGAATTCTTCATTTCCATGCTGCGACATTCTCTTATGTAGTGTGTGTGTGTTTATCTATCATAATGATTAAAAATCCACGATATGTCACTTTGAACATGTACCACAGCCGAAAGAGCAACGATTACAGAAAATCTTTCCCGTAAGAACAAGATCTTATAGTAATCTCTCAAAAGTGCCAATGCATGGTGTACAGTTCAGTCGTTTTATGAGACAAACAACCAAATGCATTGCCATGGTATGTGCAAATGTAGGCTTGAGAGGAAACTCCAGCGTTTCACACGTCCCCCCTCCCTCCGTGCCACGATAGGGCGTTCACTCCCACATTACTGAGCCTGATGTTCAGCGAATGTGTGATAAAAATGTGGTTTCTGATTACCGTTGAAGCTTTTCGGGGAAATCCAAATCACCACTCAAGTGCACTTTGCACAACAAGATCTTCTCTCAATAAACTATATGTATGTGTGTGTATATATATATATATATATATATATATATATATATATATATATATATATATATATATATATATATATATATATATATATATATATATATATATATATATAGCCGCTGTCACACCTTGACAATTTAGCCAGCGTATGCCGATTTATGAAAAATTTGTCGAAAATGCTGGCACACGTCAAATATGTTATGGGTATGTTTTGTATATGTTAAGAGCACGCTGAAAAACACTGCCATACGTTGTAGTATGCTGGCTTTAAACATTGTACTTTTGGGTTGTCCTCAAATTTTTGTATGCTTGAAATTTTACTACGTATGCCAGCGTATGACTCACGAGTTCACTTCGCTGGCCAGAAGTTGTAGGCACGTTATGTAATCGTTGACACACGTTACTTGTAAGTTACTCATGAGTTGAAAGACGTCGAGGTAATGTTTAGCGTATTGAAACTTATTTCTAACGTATGAGTAACGTTTTGTAAGCACGCCACACGAACGTTGTTCACACTTCGCAACACGTTACTTGAAAGTTCCTCATATGTCGAAACACGTCAAAGTAATGTTTAGGGTATCCGTAACTTATTTATAACCTACGAGTAACGTGCTTGGGAATTATTTGTAAAGCATGTCCTATGCACAAATACGTATGTAGATGTATTTGACGTCTTCAGGACGACCACAGAACTTGCTGAACGCGTTTCTAAATTATAGATACCATATAATGGCGTATTGGATAGCCTGGTGTTGGCGCAGTGGTTAGGGCAGTGGCTTGGGATCCAAAAGGTCCTGAGTTCAAGCCCCGTTGGGCCACTGAATTAATACACCAGGGGGTTGACTCAGCCTGTCATCCTTCCGAGGTTGGCGAAATGAGTACCAGTGTACTGGGCCGGTGTATACCCCGGTTAAAATAGGTGTACCATATCCCTGTGTCATAAGAGGTGACCAGGGTTGCGTCAGGAAGGGCATCCGGCGTAAAACATGTGCCAAATCACTATGCGGATCATACGGATGATCCGCTGTGGCGACCCCTAACGGGAGCAGCCAAAAGAAGAAGAAGAAGATAATGGCGTATTGGCAGCGATTAGGGGAATTGGTATATAAAGAGGGGCTTCGCAGGAGGAACCCATCTTTTTTTTAGACTTTGTGGTGAGTACATGTCCATGTCATTCCGAGAGATGGAAGATACGGCTAGGCTGAGACGACAATACCTACCTGTCCTCGAACATCAACATGACCTCATCGAGTTGACACTGCACCAGTTGCGTGCCAATAGAGCCGGGAGAAGAAGATGAGAACGGAGGAGAAGGAACTGGGTGAGACCATGGATCGGGAGACGACGCCATGATGGCATATATGACCAGCTCATGGTGTAACTCCGGAACGAGGACCATGCATCCTTCATCAACTTCCTGCGAATGCCCCCAGCGATGTTCAACGAGCTGCTAGCCAGAGTGGATCCCAGGATAACCAAGCAGTACACCTTCTCCAGGGATCTGCTTGAGCCTGGCATGAGGCTGGCACTGAGCCTGCTGCTGTTGGTGCCATGACTGCAGTGCTGTGGAAGCAATTTAACTCGTTCAATGAAAACGATTTCAATTGCTGAGCATCAGCATCCAAAAACAATAGGCGAGTGACAGGCATTTATTAAAAGTAAAGTTGCAGCCTCTGAATAGCAAATATCACGTAATCCTCGAAGATACACTGCCACGCTATGCATACGTTAGACTATCGTTGGGCATAGGTTCTGGACGCCTAAAACACGTTAATCAATCATTGGTATAACTTATCTATAAGTTCTCGAAGCATTCTGTGTTCATTACTAGTACATTATGCATTTGTCCAAGTCGTTTTGAATACTTTATAAACTGAAACAAAAAAAATAGTTCATCGTGGGAATGAGAAAAAAAAATTAGCTGAAAAGAACATCAAACAATGGTGCAAAGTAGTCTCCTATTTGTGGACGTAACAAGGATGCATCATTAACCCACACCCTACCCATCACGCTCACCTAATACTACTGACATGGATCTACTACTTCTACTACTATTACTGACACGCTCACCTAATACTACTACTACTGATACTACTGACATTGACATCGACATCTACTCAATATGGAGTCTGGAACACTGACGGGTTCTTCTTGTGAAGCCCATTTGTAGATACCAATTCCCTGAAACGCTGCCAATACGCTATTATACAGTAGCTGTAAGTTAGAAACACGTTCAGTAAGTTCTGTGGACGTCCGGAAGACGTCAATCAAATACGTCTACATACGACAATGTGCGTTTGAGATACGTTACACATAGGTTCAAAGCACGCTACTCATCGGTTAAAAATTAAGTTTCGGGTATGCTAAACATTACTTCGACGTGTTTTGATTTATGAGTAACTTAGAAGTAACGTGTGTCCGACGTGCGTCAACGATCGCGGAACGTGCCGAGAACTTATGCCAGCGTATGCGGAACTTGTGAGCCATACGTCAAGTACGTCGAAAAATTTTCAGCATGCTTGAAATTTCACGACGTACTCGACGTACCACGGAATATGACAGCGTACTTCATCGTTTTTCAGCGTGCTCTTCACGTAAACCAAACTTACCCAAAATGTATTCGACTTGTGCCAGCGTTTTAGACACATTTTTCAGAGGTCGGCATAGGCTGGCTCAATCGTCAAGGTGTGACTGCGATGTTGACACTTCCCATTTTCAGGCGGTTATGATTTGAATTGGCATGCGGCAGGTTTTTAACAGGCTATGCCACGAGTTCGTCGGCGATACGTGCAGCGCGCTATGACTAAGTTAAACTATCGTTGGGCTTAGGTTGTGAATGCCGACAACAGGCTAAGCATTCGTTGGTATAAGTTATCTATAAGACAACGAAACGGTCTCCGCCCCTTACTAATATGTTATGCATACGATCAACACGTTATGAATACGACCAAAACTTAAAAAAAAACCTCAAAACTTCAGCGTACGCTAACGTTTTACATACATTTTTATACGTTGCCATTGCTGGCTAAAACGTCAAGGTGTGACAGCGCCTTAATGATTCAAAAAACTGAAAATTGTACAAACAAAATCTATACATCGATTTAAAGGTAATTTTACTGCTCATCTAACGATATAAAAGGTTTGGAAAAAGAAAGAAAGAAAGGGAGGGAGGGGGTGCAGTGGGAGGAGGGAGGGGAAGAGGTGGGGTGGGAGGTTGGAGGGAGGGGAGTGAGGTGGAAGGAGGAAGAGAAAGGCGTGGGATGAGAGAGGAGAAGGGGTGGAAAGAGGGACCCGGCGTTGCCCAGGAACGTAGCGTAGCTTTGCTAGTGATGACATGTGTCTTCGAGAAAGTTGAGTTGATGATGAAACGTGTCCTCGAGAAAGTCGAGCAGGTGATGAAATAATTGTCCTTGGAAAGTTGAGATGATTTGTATTCAGGTAGCACATCATACGCTTGTGCAATGGTCCAAGTTGACCTTGGGTGATACGAGGTTTCTCATGTAACCTATTTATTTAATTTTAACTTTTCAATTGGAGTATTGTTAATTGTATTGGAGAGAGTGAAATACACAAGTTTAGATTTTAAACTTGAACTCGGACTTGTATAGTTGAAACAACTTCCCGTGCCTCTATCACCCGTGTGAACTTTGGATGTGTTGGGCCTCCAGCTCTCAAATTCCCAGGTACAGGAACAATCGTTGACCAGGAACGAGCGGGAGACTGAGGGTTTTCTCACTCAATCTTTCAGCAACGTGGCCTCGGCAACGCACTCAGGAACGTGGTCGTGACACAGAGAGAGGTGTGAAAGGTCCCACCACAACCAATGTGACGCACAGTAGCGCGAGATTCGATTAAATCTCGAGCGTTGGCAAGCTCGTTTCTTTCAACCTGTAAACGAGCAAAATACTCTGTGTGTTTTCCTTTTACATTCCATTCACTGAGGACTGATCTACTTATTAGGTACGTGTGCTCCATCTGTGTGCCCCGTTCCCTCAAATCATTTCCCAAATTTATTATTCTCGTCTCTGTCTCTGTCTCTGTCTCTGTCTCTGTCTCTGTCTCTGTCTCTGTCTCTGTCTCTGTCTCTGTCTCTGTCTCTGTCTCTGTCTCTGTCTCTGTCTCTCTCTCTCTCTCTCTCTCTCTCTCTCTCTCTCTCTCTCTCTCTATTTTCTCGATTTACCATCACCATTGTACATTCGTAATACCTAGATCAGCCTCTTAACACTGGAAGGAAGATGCAAGACTTGCATCCTTCTTTTTATCCTTCCATTCCCTCTTGTTTAACACCCTCGATCATCTTCACAATCGTGCAAGGTAACACAGCAACAAGGAGCAATTCTGGTCTTCTTAATGCAATACACAGCACTTTGGATGCCATCATAAATAAATCTCGACGTGTTTGGAAATCAAAATATTATTCAACAAAAACAAATGATCGGCTGTGTGCCTGGGATGATTAGATAAGAGAAGGAGAATCAAAACAAAATCGGTAAGTTAAAAGGTGTTGCTCTATCTCGGATTGCGGTCAAGGACCATGAGAAACTCGAGAAGGTGCTGGCAGAGAAAGTAAAATGGTTGACACGACAGCGGACGGCATTTGAGGTACCCCCATGTCGTGGTGCGCAGGTGATAATGCTTGATGGACCAAAGTGGGAAACACTGTGTGTGATGCGCCAAATGACTCTTGACACCACATCAAACGAACGCCTTATCACAAGGACTTTGCTTCCCATGAAGTGAAGATGCACCGCGTGATGCGTGTACGTTTCTGGCGACAATAAATGTCATTCCCATAAAGCACCGTATCCATAAGGATAATCTGCCCCTGACAAACAATCTGTCCGGTGAGGAAATAGGGAGCAAGGAGAAAGGCGTTCATTTGAATGAATGGGATTGCGATAGGGTCATCTGGCAGGATGGTCTCGAGGAATGCACACTCACCTCTAAGCTGTGTAGCCTGGGTTTGAATTGCGACCCAGCTATAAACTGTCATCCTGCCAGCTCACAGGCATGACGAGGCATCAATATGTGCGTGCCGTCCCTCGGATCGACGTAAACTGAGCCGGTATACCGGCATACCGGCCATAAGTTGATGGACGTTAAAGATCTCATACCCTGAACCCACAGGGAGCACTGCATCAGCAGCTCAGCCAGTGATGCTACTCACAGTCATGTGCTGCATACAAAAGAAAAGTAGGAAGATGGGAGGTAAACACATCTCCACAAAAAGGACAACATTGGTGTGAAGCCATTGAAGCTGCAGCCATCTTGCAGAATTACACTCTCAGCATTACACGACACCAGTATAAAAGCCCGTCAAAAATGAAGGACTTATTTTATTCGAAATATTCAAGGAAATGGGAAGATATGTTTTGTAGCACGAAGTCATATATTATAAAGCTACCTGTACAAATGTGATCATATTTTCTTTATCTTCTTGTACTTTTCGTTTCAACGGTACAGCTTCGTGAGCATGCCAAAATGTGAAGCCTCGACCTAGCGTCAGGTGTGCTTACATCTTCTTTATGTACTAGACATCCTATGGATGTAAATGAACACTCGTTTTACTCTGCGTGCGTTACTCATCACGTTCTGCAAATTTCACTTCTCTACACCTTATATCTATAGTTATTTAAAAAACGCTTCTGTACAGCATCCTTGAGGTTCGGTGTGCAAGTCACAATCTACAATTCCAATGGAATACACGTAATTATTCATTTATGGAAAATGTTTTCAGAGTTTTTTATGCTGGAAAATAGACCGTAGTGAACACACAGTCGTGTTAAAAGATTGGCCTTTAAACCTCAACTCAAATCACCGTTATGAAGGGGGACATACAAATACACATTGTGTTTTACGTCGATTGATGGGTAGGTGATACAGCAGAAACCATGCAGGGATGGGTAACATACTTTCTCCTCTTTTCATTTACAGAGCCTTCTTGAATGGACAACCTTCTCCATCTTGGAAAGTTGCAAACATCAGGGCGATTCACAAGAAAAGTTCCAAAACTGATCCCTTCAATGACAGACCTATCAAAGATCTCCCCATCAAAAGTGGAGTAATGGAATCCATCATTGCAGCCGACCTCAGTCAGAGACTAAGTCTGTCTGTCTGTCTGTCTGTCTTTCTGTCTGTCGCCTACAGGTCTCTCTCCACCTCTCTCTTTCCACCTCTCTTTCTTTCTCCCTCTGTCTCTCTCTCTGTCTCTCTCTGTCTCTGTCTCTGTCTCTCTCTGTCTCTGTCTCTGTCTCTGTCTCTGTCTCTGTCTCTGTCTCTGTCTCTGTCTCTGTCTCTGTCTCTGTCTCTGTCTGTCTCTCTCTGTCTGTCTCTCTCTGTCTCCCTGTGTCTCCCTGTCTCTGTCTCTGTCTCTCTCTCTCTCTCTGTCTCTCTCTCTCTCTCTGTCTCTCTCGCTCTCTGTCTCTCTCTCTCTGTCTCTCTCTCTCTGTCTCTCTGTCTCTCTCTCTCTCTCTAATCATAAGTAACCAGTTTGGCTTCTGACCTGACCATTCAACCATAGCAATGGATATGTTACCTCTTATGACACAGCAGTGAATTGATGCCCTGAACCACAAGCAAGAGATTTTGACAATCTCGAGATATCTCTCAGGTCTTTGATACTGTCTGGTATCCAGCCATTATTTTTTTTTTTGTATACATTGTTGAGGCTCGTATGAGAGCAAACACACAATACACAGCAAGGGCGGCATGAGACAAGAGGGGCGGGAGAGGGAAGGACAAAACAGTGGGGAACAGAGACATTAGGAGATCTGTGGAAGGG
>NC_140962.1:155839358-155843358 GCF_056783735.1 Eptatretus burgeri | reverse complement strand
TTGGTTCTGAGGCATTTTTCCAATGGGGGGGCCTTTTGATTATACTTGGTGGCCCACACTGTTACTGCACAAGGCCCACAGAAAGAAGGCCCAATGGGGTCTGTCTGTAGGGTCTTTGGGTGTAAAGGGTCTTATAGGATCTGCAGGTTTTTTAGGGTCCTCAAGGTTCACAGGAGGCTTTGGGGTCTTAAAAGGTTTGATGGGTCAAAAGGGTCTTTGTGGTTTTAGGACTAAAAAAGGGCACAAAGAGTTTTATGGGTCTAAAGGGTCATCATGGTCTGAAGGGTCTTCGATATCTTAAGGGTCTTCATGGTCTGTAGGGTCTTCGATATCTTAAGGGTCTTCATGGTCTGTAGGGTCTTGAAACCTCTAGCAGGGTCTTGTGGGTCTAAAAGGGATAAAGGATCAAGCAATCGAAGTAGTCCATAAAGTCAATGCATCTATGTGGTCGAAGAGGGTATAAAGAGTTGAAAGGTCTAAGAAGTCTTAAGGGTCCAAGCGGAGTCTAAAGGTCTCAGGGTCAAGGGGTCTAAAGGCTGTAAAGGTCTTCAGGAGTCATGGGTCTTAAAAGGTCTAAAGGGGTCTTCAAGGTCTTAGGGCTGCAAAGGTCGAATGTACACTACCAATCAAAAGTTTTAGAACACCCCATTTTTTACAGTTTTTACTGAAATTTAAGCAGTTTCAGTTTCAATGCAATGTGAAATTAAAGCACAGAGCAAATAAACAATTGCAGATAAAAAAGAAATCATGGAATCGTTTTGTTGAACAAAATTTAATCTAAATTTCTGACTCATCAAAGTCGCCACCTTTTGCAGATATAACAGCCGAACATACTCGCGGCATTCTTTCTGCAATGGAAATCAAATATTGTTCGGAAAGTTCTTCCCAACACCGTTGCAGAAGTTCCCACAAATGTGTTGCACTTGTAGGTTGCTTTGCTTTCACCCTTCTGTCCAGTTCATCCCAAACCAGCTCGATGAGGTTTAAGTCTGGAGACTGTGCTGGCCATTCCATGATTTGAAGCCTACCATCTTTTTTTCTCAGGTAGTTCTGACATAGCCTCGAGGTATGTTTTGGGTCGTTATCTTTCTGTAGGATGAACCCCTGACCAACTAGGTGTAAACCAGAGAGTATTGCATGGCGCTGAAAAATGCTGTGGTCACCCTTTTGGTTCAGGGTGCCAGTGACTCTGTGCAAGTCGCCGACTCTGGATCCAGCAAAAGAGCCCCAGATCATCACGCTTCCTCCTCCATGTTTGATAGTTGGTGTCACACACTGAGGAACCATCCTTTCACCGACTAGACAGTGTACAAAAACCCTGCGTGATGAACAGAAGATTTCAAACTTTGATTCACCGGTCCATAAGACCTTCTTCCAGTTTTCCTTAGTCCACTGGTGGTGCTTCATAGCCCAGGCAAGTCTCTTTTTCTTATTTTGCCATCTTAGCAATGGCTTTCTTAATGACACACGACCTGTCAACCCTGCAGCTCGAAGTCTTCTCTTCACAGTTGAAACTGAGACTTCCTTACTTTGACCAGTGTTAAGCTGTGCTTGAAGCTGCTGTCCTGTGAGCCACCGATCACGCAAACTGTTCACTCTCAGAAACTTGTCCTCTGATTGTGTTGTGGCTTTGGGTCTGCCAGACCTCTTCCTGTCAGTTTCCTCCAGTTTCCAAGTGCCTTTTGATGGTGTAGGTAACTGTATTCACTGACACCTTGGCTTACTTTGCAATTTCTCGAAATGAAAAGACCTACACTTTTAAGCGTTATAATGGTCTGTCTGTCTTCCTTTGTTAATTGTCTTTTTCTTGCCATTATGATATCCACATACTACTTCCTGCAGTGCAATATTGTCCAAATAATACTTCAGAGGATGAAGTAACAAAGTCTGTTCCAACACTGCTTTTATTGAGATTAAGGGTTTGTAACTAATCAACAAAAGTTGGGACACCTGTAGTAATTGTTTGCATCAACTTTCAAGGCTAAATTTACTTCCATTGCTGCAGAACAGCTGCAGTTGCTAACGCATTACTTGTTCCCTGAAAAGGGCATTTTTTAACAACTCTGAAATTTACATAATTTTTCAGCTTTTGGTAACCTAAACTTGTTTTTTTAACCTCTGGCAGCTTACCGCTTAGCTTTGTACCATTTCAGGTTATTCACTGGACTTAAACTGCTTAAATTTCAGTAAAAACTGAAAAATGGGGATATTCTAAAACCTCAGACTGGTAGTGTACTTGTCCAAAAGGTATGTTTTAATGGACAATAATTAATAGATATAATTAATAAACAGTCAAGGTCCAAAAAAAAGAGCAATCAGAGATTGCAGACCCTCGCTAGGACTTGTTTTGTGTTTTGTTTGTGTAGTTTTGTGTGGTGTATTTTGTGTGCTGGTGTATTACGTAATTAATTCAAGACATAATTAGAACTGCCTCTTGATAACTGTTGGCAGTGATGACCAGGTACCAAGACATCCTGCTTTGGTTGGACACTCGACCTGACCCATGACATTTTTTTTATTATTCAATTGAATTCAGAATGTCATAAAAGTAAATTCAATTCAAATCAAATGGAAGATCAAATAGGAACAGTCCTTCATCAGTGTAATCAGAAGGGAACCAAACAAGTAAAAAAACAAAGATGAAGTCATCAGGAGGAACCTGGATAGGATTTGCATTTCAGCTGCTACTCCTACATCCTCAAACCCATCCAGGCACAGGAAAGTGAGCCTCATTAAAAAAAAAATCTAAAAAAAAACCCCACATCAAAAATTAAATAACTCCAGCTGCCAGACCATGTGTCCGATCAAGTTGAAATTTAAAACTTATATTCTCTGTCACTACGAGATCACAATTGTGAAGTTTCTTGTCGATTGATTAAGCGTTTCCAGAGAAAACATTATTTAACATTTTTTCTTAAATCCAATATGGCTGCCAAACCATGTGACATCAATTATTCTTCAACAATGTTGTACACGAATGCCTTGGGGAACATTCATGTGAAGTTTCCCCTCGATCTTTCAAGCTGTTCTGGAGAAGAAGATTTTTTATATGTTTTAGGATAAATCAAATATGGCCACCAAACCATGTGACCTATGACATTATCTGTGTGAACCTTTTGTTCCTCATTGATAGGCGGTCGTATTTATAAAGTTTCACCTCGATCTGTTCAGCCATTTCTGAGAAGAAGATTTTTGAAGGCTTTTTAAAAAAAATGACTGCTGAATCACATGACCAATGAGGTAATCAAAAAAAAATTGTGGACCATTTTATCCCTAGATGACCCTCAAAAATATTCATTCTGATCAGATGTAAGATTCTACGTATGCAATTATGATGTCAGAACAAATGCACCTATGACATTTTTTTTAAAACTCATTCCCCATGAGGAGTACTTGCTGTGCCGTTTCAATTTTTTCCTTGGTGTGGTTTCAGAGATACAGAGGTTCAAAGTTTTTCTGTTTTCCAACATGGCTGCTACACCATGTGACCAATGATGTCATAATTATCATTTCAACATTCCACTTGAGTTGACGCACCGATGGTGAAAATTTCGTCTCAATGCGACAAGCGGTTGCGGGGAATAACATGAGTTCTGTGCGGACAAACAAACAAACATGAAAAATCACTCATAGAGTGACAACTTGGCAAAACAGCACAAAGTAGAATGGCACTCGGTAGAGCGCACACCTCTGCCAGGTGAAACCGTTTACGTTTTGTATCCCACTGATGGGCTGGATCCGAATCAAAACCCAATCCGTTTGTTCTTGTCACCTATTCAACTCATCCACCTTGTTTTGTCAGAACTCATCCATAACTTTTTGAGATTATAGTGATATATTTAGTTTTTGGCCATATCTCTCAATTTTAGAAATTAGGCCTGTGTTGACCTTTTGACGTTAAAATTAATTGGTAGTTGAATTCAGCGACCTGACATGAAAATGCTCTTCAAATATCAAATGAATCGGATGAAAATTGAGGATTTTCGAAAATTTGGCCCAA
>NC_140962.1:155816858-155834358 GCF_056783735.1 Eptatretus burgeri | reverse complement strand
ATTGTGCATGAATGCCGATGCCTTGTTAGCAGGATGGATGTCCATCTCGAAATACCTCAGACACTTCCACCAACAACTCCACCATCTCCAACAACATCTCCACTTCCACCCCTCTAATGCCTCCACCATCTCCCTCTCCTGCAACACCCCCACCTCCTTCAACATTCCTACCTCCTCGAGTACCTCCATAACGTCCACCACTTCCATCAACTTCAACACACTCGCTCCCTCGACCTACTGGAGCAGCTGCAACACCTCCAACACCTTCTCTCCCTCCTCCAAACATCGCTGCTCAGGCAAAGGCAGAAACGTCATAGATCTGGTGAAGTCCATGATAGCTCCCACTCGAAAGGTGAAATACACTTCTTTATCTTCTCAAAGACCCCCCAAGTTCCCCTTCCCTGTAATGTAAGAACGTGAAGGTAATGACTGATGCACAAAGCCATTTTAATAACCATCTCGAGGTGATTTTGATTGTCTCCCAAGGTCTAAGAGTCTCCGTTGTTAATTCACAACAAACCTTCGTCTTCACCAAAAGCCGTGTCATGAGCCAGCGGCCTGGGTCGAGTTATCCATGCAGCATCCGCTCCCCGAGGAGCACCGTGCAGGACTCCAATAAGCAGCAAGTACAGCCTGAAACGGAACTCCTCATTCTTACCTGTTTGCACGTAATCGCATGATGTCACAGACTCGTCTAGTTACCGCGTTATCGGTCGTATTACGCGACGTCGTTATCGAGGAGTGGCATGTCATGTTGGGTGCGAGAAGCGTCGTCGGGTTGTTCGCTCGTGAAGACCCCGGTCACGGCTCGGCTGGCCAGTGCACACGCACAGTGGGAGTCACGTGAGATGATGCGATGGGGGTGGCTGTGCACGCTCGAGCAACACCTCGGCACGTGCGCCCTGGTGGTACATTTCGCGGGTCGTTCGGTGCACTGCGCTCTCACAGCTCAGTCGGTCATATAGCGCATGAGCGGTGCACCGAGCACGAGAAGGCCCTCGACCGCGGCCGCTGCACAAAGCCTGATTTTCCACATTCCGTGTTTTATGATGACGTTGGCTTACGAGGCTCCGGGGTCTACGCGCGAGAGGGTCACGCGCCGCGCGAACGTCCTCATTTCAGATGAGCTCGGACGTGAGGGCGATCACGTGGGATGGTTTTCAAGGTTCGTTTCCAGGTGACGTTACCCTATCGACCTTAATCTGCGCACCTCCTCGAGTTCACCCTTTGAATGCACACGCCTGGGATTGACCTCGTCGGCGAGCAGAGTGCTGCTCCTACGGTCAAGGGTCGTACGCACCTGTCCGCACGCACGTTCCAGACGCGCACCTGCATCGTCGTGCGTGCGTGTATTCTCACAGCACGGACCCTCGTGTCCTCCCGCCTCTCCGGGCTCCACGAGTCTCCCACCACTGAAGCCAACCCGAGCAGGCGACGACACGGGGGAAGAAACAGCACAGGCGGGCAAACGAAAAGGTGTCTCTGGGTCGTCCGTGCGTGGCTCCAAAAGGCAACACCACCCTCGGGCATTGCGGAAAAACATTGGGACCATTTTGCACCACAGATCTCTGAATCGGTCCATTTTCCCCGAGGAAGGGTGTCCAGAAGGGCCCACCAGCGGGTGTTGACCCCCTCCCCTCCCCCTGCGACACTTTCCATCCTGGGCGCGATGGGGTGCCGGAGCAGGCCGTCCGTCCAGCTCGTCTCGTGCACTCTCATGGGGATACTGTACCTGCAGTTCGGGTAATCACCTCGAGTACCGTTCGAAATTACCACCTGTGTACTGTGTACCACCTGTGTGTACTGTACTGTGTGTACTCTATTTGTCTGTGGATGTGTCCATTGAATTCCCAAACGCGTTCCGAGCGCATCCGTTTGTCCCGTGACATGGACCCATCCAGGTATAGGAGCTGTGGTTGCAACCACTTGAGCGGATCTTTAACTACTGTGGACCTTCCTCACCATGAAACTGCAAATGACTGAAACTAATACTTTGTTTTAATCTCCATCACAATTCCTTTTGATTTGTTACAATGATTGTTACAACGATCTGTACTGGATTCACGTCGTGTCATAATACTGTACAATGAGTGACATCGTGATGTAAATGATGTCGTAGTGCTCAATGATGAGTGAAATGTCCATGTTAATGATGTAATATTTTTGTGCAATTAATTCTAATTATTATTGAGTGTGATTATATATATATATATATATATATATATATATATATATATATATATATATATATATATATATATATATATTTTCCATTGCGGTAAACGTAATCCCCTTTAATCTACAGGTAGTGGACAAAAAATTGGAAACACCTGAGTAAATGAGTGACACAAAGTATTTGGCTCTCAGACAGGTGTGGCCCATGTGTTACTGAAGCAAAAAACATCCCAGAATGCTTAGGGTCATGTATATAGATGCTGCACAGGCCTGACTCGCATGGCTGCAAGAGGAGGCGTCAGTGACCTTGAAAGAGAGGTGATTGTTGGGGTGCGTTTGGCAGGAGCTTTAGTGACAAAGACAGCTCAACTTGCTGATGTTTCATGAGCAACGGTGTCGAAGGTGAGGTCAGCACGGAATTCCGAGGGAAAGACATCAGCAAAGGGAAACAGTGGGTGAAGCGCATTATCGTGATATCCGTGCATTAATTTGAAGTGCAAGGTAAAGCAGGTGAGCGACTGCAGATCAATTGACTGTAAATTTCAACCTGGGGCACGAGCAGCCAGTTTCATCAAAAACGGTGCCGAGAACTTCACAGAGTGGGATACCATCGTCGGGTTGCAGTGCACAAACTGCTCATCACACCTGTCGATGCACTTTTGTGAGTCCAGTGGTGCAAAGAACACGGGCAATGGACTACCGAGCAGTGGAGAAATGTGATATGGTCAGATTAATCATCCTTCACCATGTTCTCAAAAAATGGACGAGTGCGCTTGTGGTGCCAACAAAAGATCTCCATAACCCTGAGTGCTTAGTTCCAACAGTGAAGGGTTCTGGTGGTTCTGTAATGTTGTGGGGTGCATTTTTCTGGCATGGTTTGGGTGCAGTCATTCCCTTAGAATGTAAGTTCAATGCCAATCGCCACTTAAATGTACTGAGTGATTATCTTCATCCTATGTTGCAGTATTTCTTTCTTGCCAGGAGCGGTGTCCTCCTCGATGACAATGCCCCAATCCACATTGCACGTGTGGTCGCCCAGTGGTTTGATGAGTATGACAATGATATACCAATCCATATGTCATGGCCTTCTCAGTCACCAGATCTCAACTCAATCGAGCATTATTAGGACATTCTGGAACGATGCCTGAGACAGCGTTTTCCACCTCCATCAAATAGGTGTGAGTTGATTGATATTCTCATGGAAGAATGGTGCTGCTTCCCTCCTGCAGAATGCCAGACGCTGGTGAACTCTATGCCATGGTGCATGCAGACCGCACTGATCTCACATGGTGGCCCAACGCCATATGAAGTGACTACATTGATTTTTTTTTCTTATTTTTATTTGTCCACTTACTGTATGTACTCAGCAACCCTCTACCACTTCTTCCACTCTCATTTATATCCCTACTCTCACTACCTTTTCTATCCCTCCACTGATTTCCCCTCTACACTTCCTCCATTTCCCCATTCATGAACTCCCCCATACCTTTTCACCCACTCCCCCCTTTACCCATTTCCCCCATCTAATGATTTATCCACTCCCCGATACTGCAATGACTGACTCAACATGCACATGAGGTAATTTTGTCTTTTAGTGACGTATTGATACACCTGATATTTGTTGTACGTGAGTGACGCATGCATGCACCAGATGTGATTTTTTGTAACTTTGTTGAAAGAGTGACGCGTGCCCGTGTTGTGCTGGATCACAGCGCAGGTTCACCAGCCAAACTGACTTGAATCACCTGCACCCTGTTCCACTGCTAACTGACATGTACCATCTAATATCCTGTTCCATTGCTCACTGAATTGTACGACCTGTACCCTTTTCCAATTCTAGTTCACCTGTACCACCCATACCCTGTATTCCATTGTAAGCTAGCACATACCACCTGTACCCTGTTCCATTGCTAACTGACCTATACCAACTGTACCCTGTTCCACTGTAGGGCCTTATCGGCCGTGGTAGGCCTTGGTGCGAACATCATATGCAGTAAGATCCCTGGCCTGGTTCCGAGGCAGCGAGCTCTGTGCCGGAGCCGACCGGGAGCCCTGGTCGCACTCGGTGAGGGCGCACGGATCGCCATGGACGAGTGTCGTTACCAATTCCGCTACAGCCGCTGGAACTGCTCAAACTTGGGCCAGGGATCACTGTTCGGAGGCGAAGCCCGCCTCGGTACGGCCAGGGCACACCGAGGGAGCCTTGTACGAGTACCGCGAGCACACAAACCCCTGATACGTAATTGATTTTGGGATTTCTCTCCCGTCGGACTCGTTGATTGATTGTTTTGTTGGAGAACCACCGTCCTCCTTAGCAACCACCTGTGCTATGCAGCCACTCGAGTGAAGCAATGTCCAGCACTTAGCATGTGCTGTTTAAATGCAATACGTGGATTGATATTTTGCAACTTTAATCGACCGGTATTGAATAAATAACTATGTTGTGTCTGTATTTTTGCGATTTTGACGTTCCAGAGTTTTAATGGTAATTTGTTAATAAATGTTCTTTGTTTATTGATGTATAAATGTTGTATAAATGAATTATAATTGTTGATTGTTCATGTAGAGCATTGTTTGCTTTGTGTTTTATAAACATGGTTTGTTTGGTGATGTATAAACGTTATTTGTCACTTGCAAAATCAAAGATTTTTCAAGCATATTGATCAGTCGATTTTGTTATTCGGTCTGTCTGTTTGTCAATGGCCTACAGGTCACAATTACACCCGATCTTCAAGAAATTTCACAACATGATAGAGTTTGTCATAAACAAGAAGGTTATTGTTTTAGACGTCAAAAGGTCAACATAGGCCAAAGATCAACAAATTTGTCGAATTTCTGAAATCCTCAATTTTCATCCGATTGACAAGAAATTTGAAAAGGATTTCCATATCAGTTCACTGAATTCAAAAACGAATTATTTTTGTCGTACACATTGGCCAAAAGGTCAACAAAGTCCAAAGGTCACTAACTAAGGTGGTATTTCTAAAGTCCTCAATTTTCATCCCATTGACTTGATATGCAAATCCACTTCAAATTTCAAGTCAGTAAATTCAACCACCAACTATTTTTTAGGTCAACATAGTCCAAAAGGTCAACATAGGCCAACATTTCTAAAATTGACAATTTTCATCCAACTGGCTTGAAATTTGAAAAGGATTTTAATATTTGGTCACTGAATAAAACCATCAATTATTTTTGAGGTCAAATTTGTGTTATGGATTTTCTCAGTATCATGCTATGCATGACATCTGTTCTTGTTTCTTTGTTTATGTATAAATATTGTTTGTTTTGTGATGTATAAACGTTGTTTATTTGAGGATGTATAAGCATCGTTTTGGGATGTATAAAACGTTTGTTTGGTGATGTATAAATCTTGTTTTGTGATTTATAAAGATGGTTTGTTTGGTGATGTATAAATGTCGTTTTGTGATGTATAAATGTTTGTTTTGTGATATATAAAGATGGTTTTCTTGGTGATGTATAAATGTAGTTTGTTTGATGATGTATAAAGATTGTTTGATTTGTTATGGATGAACATTGTTTTGTGATGTATAAAGATTGTTTGTTTTGTAATTTATAAAGATGGTTTGCTTGGTGATGTATAAATGTTGTTTTGTGATGTATAAATATTGTTTGTTTTGGGATGTATAAAGCGTTTGTTTGGTGATGTATAACGTAGTTTGTTTGATGTATAAAGGTTGTTTGTTTTGTGATGGATGAACATAGTTTATTTTGTGATGTATAAACATTGTTTGTGTTTGTTTTTTTGGTTTTCAAATCTGATGTTTTTTTTAAAGATGATGTTCTTTATTAAACATATAGATGTTTTTTTGGTGATGTGTAAACATTGTTTGTTCTGTGATGCAGAAACGTTTGTTTGGTGATGAATAAATACTGTTTGTTTGGTGATGGAGAAACATCATTTGTTTTGTGATGGAGAAACATTATTTGCTTGGTGATGAATAAAGATTGTTTGTTTGGTGATGTATAAATGTTGTTTTGTGATGTCTAAAGATTGTTTTGTGATGTATAAATGTCTGTTTTGTGATATATAAAGATGGTTTGCTTGGTGATGTCCAAAGATTGTTTGTTTTGTGATGTATAAAGATTGTTTTGTGATGTATAAAGATGGTTTGTTTTGTGATGTATTGACGTTGTTTGTTTTGTGATGGAAAACATTGTTTGTTTTGGGATGTTTCAAGACTGTTTGTTTGGTCATGTATAAATGTTGTTTTATGATGTATAAATGTTGTTTGTTTTGTGATGTATAGATGTTGTTTGTTTGGTGATGTATTAAGATTGTTTGTTTTGTGATGTATAAAGATTGTTTGTTTGGTGATGTATAAATGTTGTTTGTTTGGTGATGTATAAAGATTGTTTGTATTGTGATGTATAAATGTTGTTTGTTTGGTGATGTATAAATGTTGTTTGTTTGGTGATGTATAAAGATTGTTTGTTTTGTGATGTATAAACATTGTTTGTTTTGTGATGCATAAAGATTGTTTGTTTTGTGATGTATAAACGTTGTTTGTTTGGTGATGTATAAACATTGTTTGTTTTGTGATGTATAAACATTGTGTGTATTGTGATGTATAAAGATTGCTTGTTTTGTCATGTTTCAACATTGTTTGTTTTGTGATGTGTAAAGATTGTTTGTTTGGTGATGAAAGAAGACTGTTTTTTTGGTGATGTATTAACATTGTTAGTTTTGTGGTTTATAAAGACTGTTTGTTTTGTGATGTATAAACGTTGTTTGTTTTGTGATATATAAACATTGTTTGTTTTGGGATGTTTCAAGACTGTTTGTTTAGTAATGTATAAATGTTGTTTTGTGATGTATAAATGTTGTTTGTTTGGTGATGTATAAAGATTGTTTGGTAATGTATAAATGTTGTTTTTTTGTGATGTATAAAGGTTGTTTGTTTGGTGATGTATAAAGATTGTTTGTTTTGTGATGTATAAACATTGTGTGTATTGTGATGTATAAAGATTGCTCGTTTTGTCATGTTTCAACATTGTTTGTTTTGTGATGTGTAAAGATTGTTTGTTTGGTGATGAAAGAAGACTGTTTTTTTGGTGATGTATTAACATTGTTAGTTTTGTGTTTTATAAAGATTGTTTGTTTTGTGATGATGATGTATAAACATTGTTTGTTTGTTGATGTATTAACATTATTTGCTTGTTGATGTTTAAATATTGTTTGTTTGGTGATATTTCAACATTGCTTGTTTGGTGATGTATAAATGTTGTTTGTTTGTTGATGTATAAATGTTATTTGCTTGTTGATGTATAAACATTGCTTGTTTGGTGATATATATATATATATATATATATATATATATATATATATATATATATATATATATATATATAAATTTTTAGAGCAGACCATGGAGTTAAATGGACCCACCAGGTGTAGTTGTACCTGGGTTTGTCGGGCCCGGCCTCGAGCCCCAACACCTTGCTTGGAATGCACCTTTTGAACGCACAGCCCACGGGCACGGTTTGTGGCCTGTAATCAGCATGGCTCGGGTGGAAAATCGCAATTTGGGGACCCATGAGCCAGGAAAGGTCATTCCCATAATGAACCCTCTCACTAATACCTTCATCGGACAATGAAAAAAAAACGACGTTCCCATGTATGTGCCATGGCTTGAACTCGAAGGGCAGACATTTTCATGGATCCTGTAAGGGAGGAGAGAATTTAAGGGTCATTTAACTCCGTGATATGGATGGTCGTGTCTCGTATAAGTGCTCGAAAAGATGATAACCCATGAGTGATTGGTATACTTGATTTCATCTGATGTCTGAAATGCAGGAAGTCGGGAGGCCGCTTTCATGCACAGCATCCTGGCGGCTGGCGTGGCCCACTCTTTAACTGCTTCATGCAGTCGTGGAAACCTGAGCGATTGCGGTTGTGACCAAGGAAAGCACGGATCGTACAGCAGCCGCACAGGTCACTGGCGCTGGGGAGGCTGTTCGGCCGACGTGAAGTATGGACTTGAGTTCTCACGACTATTCGTGGACGCGCGAGAGATCAAGGAGAACGCGCGGACGCTTGTGAACCTGCACAACAACGAGGTCGGACGGAAGGTGAGCATACCTGTGGGGTATCGTGTATGAACCGGGCTCAGCCCTTATAAAGCAGACATGTGCGGTCTCATGAACATATCTCCATCACACGGTTTTGGGACTGCGGATGAAATCTTAAATGTACTTTGCATGAAGTTTTCGTGATTCCAGGTTCCACTGTAATTGATGATGCGATCAGTGTGGTGAAAGATGTGATTGCGAAATGCTCAGTATGGTCACGCCTGTGCATGATGCGATTCGTTTTGTGCTTGTTATGACTTCATCGGCTGTGCCTGATGTGACCCGTGTGGTGAAGGATGTGACTGAGATGGTCTGAATGGTCAGGACAATGCATGACGTGACCCATGCTGTGTTCTGTGTGACCTGGGCTGTGCATGACGTGATCCATATGCTTTGGTCGGTGTGACCTCGGCTGTGCATGATGTGAACCACGCTGTCCTCAGTATGACCTGGGATGTGCATGATGTGACCTGTGAAAAGTGTGATTTGACCCAGAGTGTGTTCATTGTGACCCAGCCTGTGCATGGCATGACCTTAATGTAACCCATCCTGTGTTTGGTGTGACCCGTGATGTGGTCATGCTCTGTACGCAGGTCCTAGAGGAACGCATGAAACTCGAGTGCAAGTGCCATGGGGTGTCTGGGTCTTGCACCACAAGGACCTGCTGGACCACCCTGCCCAAGTTCCGAGAGCTGGGGTTCGCACTGCGGGAAAAGTACCACTCGGCGCTGCATGTGGAAGCGGTGCGCGCGGGGCGTTACCATCGACCGGCCTTCCTGAAGATAAAGAAACCGCGTGCATACCATAAGCCGGGCAGCAGCGACCTGGTCTACCTGGACCGGTCACCAAATTACTGCGAGGCCGATGCGGCATCAGGAAGTGCGGGGACCCGTGGGCGGCGCTGCAATAGGACTTCGGCTCGGGGGGATGGTTGTGAGTTGTTGTGTTGTGGCCGTGGCTACAACACCCACCAGCACACGCGGGTTTGGCAGTGCAACTGTAAGTTCCACTGGTGCTGCTTCGTCAAGTGCAGCACTTGCAGCGAACGTACTGAGATCTACACTTGCAAGTGACGCGCATGATCTGTTGCAGGGACTCAAACCCTTGATGCTCGTGTTCAGGTCACAATACTTACCTCGAGGCTGAGACAAAAACACACCACCCATTTATACAGAATGCTTTGAATTCCTCGTTTATCGCTTACATGAACATGGACTTGCATAAGGGCGGATATTCGTGGGATGGCGGTATCCGTGGACCTGGTGATTTGACCATTTTTGTCTCGTACCAATTCCGACGAGGGATGATCGATGAGAATTATTCATTCCGTTCAGTCTTTCACTCCAGTCGCGATCCGTGCCAAAAGGGTGAAACGAACGTTTTCAAATTTTGTCCGTTTACTGGACAATAAGCAACGACTGTATAATATTTATTTTGATTATTATTATTATTTACTTTATGAAGTGAGAACACCACTGAACCACAAGGTTCACAAGCATGAACCACAATCATGAACCACAAGCATGAACCACAAGCATGAACAGTTTTGTAACCACTGCAAGGAGCGCCCACCACATTACTGCTCAGATGACGGTAAAACTCGTATGTTGTTGTTGTTTTATGTTACATAACTGTTGTATTATTTATTATGCAACCACAAAACACATCGGTGTTTAGTTGACGCTTGCACGTGCTCAACGTTACCGAGAATACAATGACATAAACGCTCTATGACGTCACAGAGCAATATCCTTTATTGTGCTCCAATCCACATTGTGCCCGTTCAGATGTATCGGGATCAAAGGACCTTTGGTAGAACTTCACTCTTAGATCATTAAAAACAGCACTTTGTTTTATTATGACGTCAATATCAGACATGATGATTGATTTGTCTCTCCTTCAAGCGGGAACCATTTGGTGACTATTGGAATGTTTTGGGTTTGAGGGTTGAGGAGGAATGGTTGAAACTCGAATTTCATCCAGGGTTCCTCCCGATGGCTCCATCTTTCCTCTTTACCTCTTTGAGTTCCTTTTTCTTGTTCCGTTTCATTGTATAATCAGGTACAAAGCAGTAACGGGAAATAAACCTGATATACCATAACATCGGTATTCAAATGAGGTACCTTAATGGGATTGTTATGGGTTTTAGAATAAATATACCTGATATGGGATTATTATGGGCTTTTGAATAAATATGCCTGATCTGGGATTATCATGGGTTTTAGAATAAATATACCTGATGTGGGATTATTGTCAAGTCCCGTTGGGCCACTGAATTAATACACCAGGGGGTTGACTCAGCCTGTCATCCTTCCGAGGTCGGCGAAATGAGTACCAGTATACTGGGCCAGTGTATACCCTGGTTAAAATAGGTGTACCATATCCCTGTGTCGTAAGAGGCGACCAGGGTTGTGTCAGGAAGGGCATCCGGCGTAAAACATGTGCCAAATCACTGTGCGGATCATACGGATGATCCGCTGTGGCGACCCCTAACGGGAGCAGCCGAAAGAAGAAGAAGATATGGGATTATTGTGGGCTTTAGTATAAATATACCTGAAATGGGATTATTTTCAGCTTTAGAATAAATATACCTGATATGGGATTATTATGGGTTTTAGAATAAATATACCTGACGTGGGATTATTATGGGTTTTAGAATAAATATACCTGACATGGAATTATTATGGGTGTAAAAGAAATATACCTGATATGGGATTATTATGGGTTTTAGAATAAATATAACTGACGTGGGATTATTATGGGCTTAAGAATAAATATACCTGATATGGGATTATTATGGGTTTTAGAATAAATATACCTGATATGGGATTATTATGGGTTTTAGAATAAATATACCGGACGTGGCATTATTTTGGGCTTTGGAATAAATAAACCTGATATGGGATTCTTATGGATTTTAGAATAAATATACCTGACGTGGGATTATTATGGGCTTTAGAATAAATATACCTGATATGGGAATATTATAGGTTTTAGAATAAATATACCTGACATGGAATTATTATGGGCTTAAAATAAATATACCTGATATGGGATTATTATGGGTTTTAGAATAAATATACCTGACGTGAGATTATTATGGGCTTAAAATAAATATACCTGATATGGGATTATTATGGGTTTTAGAATAAATATACCTGACGTGGGATTATTATGGGCTTAAGAATAAATATACCTGATATGGGAATATTATGGGTTTTAGAATAAATATATCTGATGTGGGATTATTATGGGTTTTTCTATAAATAAACCTGATATGGGATTATTATGGGTTTTAGAATAAATATACCTGACGTGGCATTATTTTGGGCTTTGGAATAAATAAACCTGATATGGGATTATTATGGGTTTTAGAATAAATATACCTGACGTGGGATTATTATGGGCTTTAGAATAAATATACCTGATATGGAATTATTATGGGCTTAAAATAAATATACCTGATATGGGATTATTATGGGTTTTTGAATAAATACGCCTGGATATTTGTACTTCTATGCAACACCAGTTGTGCTGCATCGATAAAATATATACAGGGTCGCCCAAAAGCAATGTCGTGAGTTTGATTTTGAATGTTTGTAAATGCTTATGCCGAACAATGTGATGTTTTTTTTTCCAAATTGTTGCTCTAACCCTGGAGATTTACCACGGAGAGAGAGACAGATCAAGAACGTGCTGCGATTCACCCAACAACATGATGGAGGACCTCAATGTTAAACATCAGATCAGGGCCGTATCTCTGGACATTTGTTGTGTTTTTGATGCAGTCTGGCATTCTGCCGAACTCTCCGCCGATGGCATCCAATCTCAACTCCACACATGGCTTCCTGACTTCCTCGACTCTCATAGCCAACTTTGGCTCTCAATGGAACCCTTTCCTTTCCTCTCCCCATCAAGGGTGAAGTGCCCCAAAGCAATGTTTTGTGCCCAGTACTATTCCTAGTCTTCATTAATGATCTCTCTGACTCCCTGGAAAATCTTCTTTATCTATTTTCTGATGATGCCACCTTCTGCCGTGATGTCCCTCATCCTTCAGCCAGCCAGGCAGGCTGTGTCCGCTTCCCTCTCTTCAAACCATTGACAAAATCACAAGCTGGTAAAAGACTTGGAATATGCCTTTCAATTCTCCCAAACCTCACTCTCACTAGCACTCTCTGAAAGGACTGTCTGGCAAACCATCTTATCTACTTCATTAACAAGTAGCGTGGATTGGTTTGCTGCACTCAGCTCTCCACAGGTCATTGCAGAGATTGATGTTTTACATTTGTTGTGTTGGCATGATTTACACCAATCGTAATACAAACATTTCTGTCCTTCAAATTTATTTGTGATATTGGTGATATATTTATTTGAAATATATTTGTGATATAAGAAGGTCCAAGTGGGCTGAATGATCAAGGGTCTAAGCTGTCTAATCCATTTGAAGGGTGTAAGGGGTTGAAATGGTGTTAACATTGAAGGAGTCTAAAGGGTCTTTTGGGACTTTAGGGTCTTGGGGAATTTACATTCAAACAGGACGTTAATAATAGACATCTCGTCTTCACGGACGGCTTCATGGCTTCACCACCTCACTGTGCTTTTCGTTTTATATATATATGTGTATATATATATATATATATATATATATATATATATATATATATATTCATATATTCAGTCATTTAAACTCTTGGGTCTCACTATCGGCCTCGATCATTCTTGGCCAAACGCAATTTCAAAGTTGGCTTCCACAGCCAGCAGCTGACTGGACATCTGTCTTCGAACAAACTCCTTCCCTGGCACACCTGAACTCCCATCCACCTACAAGGCCTTCATCCACAGCTTTAAGAAGTTTTGCTCTCCCCTTTGGGCTAGCTCACCTGCCTCACATCTTTCTCATCATGATGGCATCGAAACCAAATCCTTGAAGATCATTGGCATCTTCCACGATGAAGCCGAGACGATGGGTCTATCATTTCGCCATTGCAGACAGGTCGGTGGTCTGTCTTCCACCGCCTCTTTTCTGGTCTTGCACTCTGCTTTTTCCGTGATTTGTCCCCCCCCCCCCTTTCTGGTGAAAGTACATAAATCCAGAATCCCTGCTCACCTCCACTCATTTGTTCCTCTTTTTTTTCCCACCTGTGGCATCAACTTCCACATCCTCTTCTATCTCATTTTTTCCCTCCAGGTCTTCAAACCGCCATCACAGATCATCACCAATCCAAAACCATGATATTTTCTCCTCTCATTAACCCTACCGAAATCCTTCCTCCCTTCAAATTTCCAGTTTTGCCTCTTATCTTGGCCTTCATTTTTGCTGTTGGTGTCCCCCCCCCCCTCTCTGCTGTTCCTTTTGTCCTGTCCTGTTGCATAATGATCCATTCAGTGTACTGGTACCCACTCTTTCATGAGCCTTGACAATATATGCAAATCATAAATAAATAAATACTATATATATGGATAAACCCATCACAGCATCGAGACAGGTTCTTGTATTCAAGGCGAGTTCAGAGATTCAGTTTGGTTATTTGAGGCGAGTTCAGGTACTTGATTGGGGTGTTAGGTTTGGAGATTGATACAAGTTCTGGTATTCGGTCAAGTTGTTTGAGATGACTTCGTGTATTCAAGGTGAGTTTGGGTATTCGGTTAGCGAATCAAGGTGAGTTCAGGTATTCGGTTGTGGTGTTGAGATGAGTTCGTGTATTCTTTTCGGGGAGTCCAAGCGAGTTCAGGTATCAAGTTCGTTTATTTTCGGGGTGCTTGGATATTTTGTTAGGTTATTTGAGGGGAGTTCTATTATTCGTTTCAGGTATTGAAGCCGAGTTTGCACACTCGGTTTGGTTATTTGAGGCTAGTTTGGGTATTCTGTTCAGGAATTGAAGCTGAGCTCAGGTATTCAGTTTGGTTGTCGACATTAGTTCACATGTTCATTTTGGGTATTCAAGGTGGGTTCAGATATTTGATTGGGGTGTTCGATTTGGATATTCCAGGCAAGTTACAGTATTTGTCCAGGTGATGTAGACGAGTTCAGGTATTCTTGGCGAGTTTATTTGGGTGTTTGAGGTGTTTGGAGGTTCAGTTTGGGTATTCGAGTTAGTGTTGGGGTATTCATTCCGGCCCATGTGGCGGACCTTAACTGGGATGGAGTGAAATGTTTCTTCCCATAGAATTGAGGGTCTCGTCGGGATTCCAGAGATGGTGTTTGCGTTTCTCATGCAGTGTCGCAGCTTCTCCTGGAAACCCCGTCGTTGCTAAGAGGGTTGAGTGAACAGGGGTCACATGGTGTGTTCCTCATACATAGGCTCTCGGTAACAAGTTACACGGTTACCGATAGGAATCACGTGCCGGCCAAAGGTATGTTGTACCGTGTTATACTATTACTATCAGGTGTGTGCTAAGTCATGTGTTTTTTTTGGGGGGGGGGGGATTTGAGATTCATACCTTGTTGGAAAATAAATAAATAAAACAATTGGAACAAGGATGGAGAGAAGAGGGAAAATGAGAAGTGGTTTGGGGGAAGAGGTAAAAGGTGCAAAGAGTGAGGGAGGTTAATCTGGCTGTGAAAGGTTTAAGGGTGGGGTTTGTGAGGGGAGGGGTGAAATGTGAGGGGTTTGTGGAAATAATAGGGTGTTGGGGGGTGGGGGGGGAGAATTGAAGTTCAGATTTTAAACTTAACCCCCCCCCACCCCCCATTCCCCAAATGTGTAATCTGTTCGACTAAGAAATCTTCATCTCGGGATGGATGGAGAAGCCCCTTCCTTCCGTCTCCATGTAATTACCTGTCTATCACGACAGGTATCTGTCTCAATGGTGCCACCGAATGTCCACAACTTGGTAGGGAAGCAGACACGAAACTTGGAATCACCATGGAATGCATAGCTCGTTTGTGCAAGACCAAAATCTCAGAGACAAGTTTTACGAAAAGAACATCATTTCGATTAGAGTTTTAGACAGACCATCGTCATCAGTAATGTGACGTCATACGACGAAAAGGAATCATGAACTCGTGATCTATAAACCTGCATGCAGGTTAAGGAAGGTTACAGGTGTGGGGTCATCCTCGAATCGACCTTCAAGGGGGTATGTTGTAGTACATGGAGTAGGTCCACCGCACGGTGCATTCCAGGCTCCTCCATGGACCTCACGATCACTGAATTGTTTTTTGGAGATAAAGTCGAGACTCATGGAGGAGCTAGAGTGCAGAACAGATCAGGACGAAACAGAACAAAAGAAAGAGATGGAAGAGGGGGGAACCACACCAACAGCAGGGTTGAGGGGCAAAATAGAGGGAGACTTAGACAAGTAATGGATGGGGTCCACCACCTAATACCAGCAGACGGGACGTCCAGTTTAATGTCAATCCGAGGGATGACACACACATTGATTCCTCCTTCTGCATGTGAAATACCAGGATGGTAGTTTATAGCTGGGATGAGATTTAAATCCAGACGAGATGCGATCCTGCCAGCCCTGGAGTTCTTGAAACACTCCGGTTTCCAAGTTATAAAAGTTACCATGACAACCTATTCAGTACTGGACCGTTTCATGATCTGTGTTCTCGACACCTGTTGGGTATCTGCCCAGGGCTCAAATAGGAGATCTGTATCAAGAGAAATGGATGGACAGCCCAGGGCACTGCAACATGCCCTGTGCGACCTGCTGCGCAGGTTTCGAGACAACATCAAGATAATTATTCATTTATTTTCGTGCCAGGAGTTCATTATTGACCCCACCTGTCAAACATTGATCCACGACTATTAACATTGCAGGGAGGCTCCACCAGTGATAAAATCGCTTCTGCACTCAGGTTAGACCATTGTATGACAGGTACGAGGTAATCCAGTTAAGAACCACCGAACCATCTCCAGTTGCACATCCTCGCCTCAGGCAAGGGGCGCTCCGGCCTAAACTTGAGCGTTTAATGGACCTTCACATAATGCCTCTGAGAGGATGAAGGGTCCAAGGGAAGGTGTTCTCGGTTTGAAGTCCGGTGTCCCAACTCTGCCGAGTGAACCGGGAGATTGATCAGACTGTGAGGATCAGTAATAACTGAGGAATTAGTGAGGGGGAGCGCAGAAGGTCACGCGCTACAAGGATTCCCTTCTCACCGAGATAGTATGACGGTCCCATGAGTTCCTTTGGCATGTTGGATCATCCACGGGGGATCATCATCGGTGCTCAACCAAGCAAGACATTTGAAAACCGTAAGACCTTATACGTCGTAACCCACAACTTTCAAGTGAAAAACAAATTCTACAAATTTCAGAAACTTAATTTAAAATACAAAACTAGAATATCTTGGTTGGATAAGTGTCCACTCACAGCAGCAAATATGCGTGTGGACATATAATGTTGTGAAACCTGTTCACCGACCGAAGCCAAACGCCATGACGTACCACGCAGAGCTATGTCTGCGGCTCCAGGAAGAGAGCATCTCGCAGAACAAAGGAAGGAGGAGAATGAGGAGGGTAGAGGGGGACAAAGGAGGGAGGGGAGAGTGGGGAGGTGAAGAAGGTGAAAGGGAGGCGGGCGAGGAAGGGGTGGGGGGGGCGGGACAAAAAGCAAAGGTACCTGGCGTTGCTGGGAAAAGCTGGGTCCCTCCCTCCTTCCACACTCTTTCCCCTGCCTCCTCCCTCCAGACTCCTACCCCACACCCGAACTTCCCTCATGCCACCCATTCCCCTCCCTCCTTCCACCTCCATCCTTTCCCTCCCTCCTCCCACAAAGGTACCCGGCGTTGCTTGGGATATTACGTGCATCCATTAGACTACCACAATTAAAATATTTTGAGACAAACATTTTATTTATGAAGCTGCAAAATATTGAACAGAAATATCACCAAAACTGAACATATTATTGTAATGTTTTTGGATAGACAATATTCAAAGTTTTTACATCAAGTGCTACAAAATGGGAATTGATTGGTGTTCCAACTCCAGAGCAGCCCACATATAGTTGACCAAGTGAAAAAAGATATTCCAAATCTGTTTTTTTGTCTGATATTCGGAATGCACTCTCCACACAACGAGATAGTTATGCAGATCAAACAAAATCTCTTGTTTTTTTAAAAATTTTCCCAGGGTGTATATTTGGAGAGGTTAGCTAAGGTGGTAACCTTTTTTTTCTACAAACTCGTCTTTCACCCTTCAGAGTTATGTCATTGGATGAGGAGGAAAATGACCTTTCGAGTGATGTATAGGTTGTGTTTGAACTATTTTCGGTTTTTGAGAGG
>NC_140962.1:155799358-155804358 GCF_056783735.1 Eptatretus burgeri | reverse complement strand
CTTTCTGATCCTGGCGCACATGGCAATGAACAGGGGGGGGGGCAAAGCAAAAATTGAACGGGGCTGGTGAACAGGGGCAGTGGGCATGGCATGGCAAAGGTGATCAGGCAAACACAGTCTGCAGAACCAGGCCGCTGCAGGCAAACACAGCCGGCAGATGAACTGGCCGGCACAGGCCTTGAAGCACAGCAGCTGCAGACAATCCGACCGGCACAGGCCTTGCAGCAAAACAACAGCTGCCGATGAAGTGGGCCGGCCTTTGCCTTGCAGCCAGCAGATGAAGCTGGCCAGCCTTTGCCGTTCAGTGGAGGTTGGTGGAGGGAGTGCGGTGGTGCTGGCCACTCGGAAGGCGGGCTCGGACCTACTCTACAGTCTCCCTCCCAACCTATCGCCTTTGCCTGTCACTGTCTATACCCACTCCCTTAATTTGTCAAACCCCAATTTAGCCCCAACTTATTTTTTTATTTTTACTTCCCCACTATAAATCGTCCCCTAACCCCCTTTATCGTCTTTGTTCGGCTAACCTATCCTGTCACCTAGCCTACTCCCAACCCCTACGTTCCCTTCCCGGAGGGGAATAAGGGAGAGCTAGCGTCCTGTGTCGAGGCCCAACTCAAGCCTCAGGATGGCATCCCCAGAGTTCAGCGATCTAACCCAAAGTGGGTCCAGCGGCCCACAACGAGAGCGAGGGGATGGATGGTACGGAGGGGTACATCTCCTAATCTATCCTAACCATTAACTGTTAAACTTCCCCGGGGCTTTCAACAAGCGCCTCTCGCTTAAACTATTGGTTCTAACAACCCAGATTCCCGTCGCCTGTGTTGGTGTCCTCACAATTTCGGGCCTCGCCCCCCAATTTTCGTTCCTTGCCCTCACACGGTCTCATGGCTGGGACGCGTGACTCCCTTTGGCAGGCACGACCCTCTGCCGATTCTCCGACGATGGCACCCCCGGGCACTACACTGCCTCCGAGCCTACCAGCTCCCTAACACCGGGGAGTGCCCCCCATGGCACCTCCCCTGAAACGCACACGTGGCAGGCTGGCTTCCCGGGCCCCTTTCCGAGGGTCACCCGTGCCCACAACACTGCCCATGCGACTAATGGCGCTCCGGGCCCCCGCACCAAGCAGGCGCACCCGTGCCCACTACGCTATCCCGGCCCCCCATGGGCCCTTGGCCTACCACGGCCAACTAGCCTGGTACCCGGGGTACCCACTCAGCGATACTCACCTTTCGCAGCCACGCTCCCAGCCCGTCAACAGGGCTCCTGCACCCCTCCAAACGGGTTTCGAGCCTACTTTCCCACCAACAACAAAACGACCTCCATTTTTCAATTTGACTAACCCAGCTAACTTACTTTATACTGACCCCGGGGTCCCTTGGGCGGGAGTCACTCCTCCCCCCAATCACTCATCGCACCATGCAGTCCCCATTCGCTCCATACACACAGACCCGCTGGCCTCACTCACTCACCAAGCACATGCTTCCACTTCACTCACCAACAACTCTTCAACACACACATCACTGAACTCTGCCATCCTTCTAACTACCTCCCCTAACTAACTCGTGCTCCCACGTCGTCCCTTACACTATAGCACGTTCCTTTTAACACTACGTAGCTAAACTACGTCCCCACTACACATTCACTGTCTGTCACTGTTCTCAAATGTCCCAAAAATTATTTACCCAACCTAAATCTCGCTATCATCCCTCAAACTAATCCATTCCACGGGCCCCATGAGGACTTACCCCTGCCCCATGGAGTCGGTCTAGCGAAGTTAACCCTTCCCCCTAACTAGTTTCCATCCTGTGCCCTGGTAAGGGGGTCTTCCACCCCTTGCCCGGGAATCCTGTGCACCCGAAAGTGAGGCTTGCTTTTTTCTTTTCTCACATGCGCAGCACCAGCACGGCAACTCACAGCTCGCGCACTTTGCACCTGCCCGTGACGTCATGCAGCTGCACGTGTACCTCGTCCCTCCTTGGACGGTACCATCCGGCAGGGATACCCCTCCTGCCGGATTCCAACCCCACGTGCAGCCATGACGTCACCGTGCGCATAAAAAAAACACAAGCCCCACGTCTCGAGGGGTTCCCCACGCGAAAACATGTGCTTTGCCCGTTGGAGCTTAACACACACGATCACGTGGAGAACCCGTCCGGTCCAAATCCGTAATCCTGCCTAAACTTTGTCCGTCCGCGGGATCGGCAAATCCACCGCTGGCGTTTCCGGACCGGGACTTCACTCTCGCAAGCGAGCACGTGGGGGCCTCGTGCGTTGCACAGCACCGACCTCGTGCTCGCTGCTGGGTGAACCCGGCACGGTCCCCGAAACAACTACAGCCGCTACTCGGCTTTCTTTCCTCTGTCGCAGTCGTCGTCTCCATTCAACACACGCATTCCTGCGTGTAACGACGCTCACACACCTCACCATTAAACTCACACCGGGAGACGCGGCTGCATGTTCACACATGCCGACCGACATCTCCCTTACAGACAGTGACCTTGCACACGCTGTCTCTCTCACACTCGGCCGCTCACTCACGCATGCCATTTCCCTTGCACACGTGGCTCCACTCAATCGCGGCCTTTCACTCACTCGTGCCATTTCCCTCACACAAACCATACTACTCACACACGCGGGGGCACTCATCCGCGGTGCCTCACTCATACACCATGCCTCACTCACACACGCGGGGGCACTCATCCGCGGTGCCTCACTCATACACCGTGCCTCACTCACACACGCGGGGGAACTCATCCGCGGTGCCTCATCCACACACGCGTGCTGGGAAGCACGCCCTTCTGCACACTTACCACCACACCACTCACACACGGGGTCGCTTCCACACACGGGGACGCACTCACACCTCGCACCACACACACCGGGACAACCACACTGGGGATTCGTGTCCCCACAAGGGTCTCTATACCCCCCAAGCTCTCCGTGCACCTGTCCACAGCACTCCTCCCCCCGAACTCGCAAAGCACGACCGAACTCACCTGGTCGTGACTCACCTCAAGGGGGCATACTCCCTCCCCTCGTTCCTGGAGGAGGCCATCCCGCTGCTCGCACCGGGTCCCTGCACGGTCCGCGAGCTCAACCTCATCGTCCTCCACTACCTCTGTGTGTGTGTGTGCGTCTCTAACCCCGTCATTATCATGCAGTCTCTCCTCTATCGTTCCCATCTCCCGTGTCTCTGTACATTTATTCGTTTCTGTTGTCCCCTCGTGTCTATTAGTCTCTGCTTCTTTCTGGCGTCTTTCCCTTATCTTTATGTAGGTCAACCTTGCTTTCTCCTTAAGTCGCTCCCGTCCTTCCCTGTTTTTCACTCCTTGCTCTTTCACGATCTCCGCGTACCTCATCCTTGCTTTCCGTCTTAATTGTTCTTTTCTCTCCCTCCCAATTACTTTCACCTCGTCTCTTGTCTCCCGAATTATTTTCTCCTTACCTGCCTCCACCGCGGGCCCGACAGCCGTTGCACTCCCTCCCAGCTCGTTCGCTCCCACACGTGGAGTCGTCATTTTGAGCTCCCTGGCCACTGCCTTCATGCCCGCCTGCAGGCTTTGGCCCATGTTCTGCGTCTCACCCCGCAGCTCTTTCATTTCGAGTGCGTTTGTGTCCATTTTCGTTTTCATTTCGTTCATTTGCTTGTTCATGCCTTTTATTTCGTTTTTCATTTCATTTGTGTTTGTATCCATCCTCGCTGTCATTGCCGCCAGCATGGCGCATAGCTGGGCCATGTCGGGTGCGCTTGGGTGAGCCGATTCGGCAAGGATCGGGTGGTTTTGGTGGAAAGGGGGAGGGGAGGTGTCATACACCGCGGCCACCGCCGCACCTATTTCGGGCTCTGGGTTCAGTTGGGGGAGTTCATGTTCCTGCACAACCAACATTTCCTGCATGGGGATTTCATCCTGGACCATGGATTCTGCACTACTACACATATACATTTCTAATACCCCCGGCTCCCGCTCGCCTTGAGACGCCATCTTATTTCTCGTAAAGGGTTAATTTGAATCGCTCGTAATTTGGAGGGAATCGGGGGTCGCTCCTCTCACCCCTGGACCGATTCCCGTGAATTTAGCTGGAGACAGGAGAGCCCGTTTTCCCGTTCTCCGACACCAGTGTCGCGAGGAGGGGGATGAGTTTGTATCCCACTCCTGACACCAGTGTTGCGGATTTCGCGCCCGCCGGCGTGCGGGCGGCCACGTAACTCGAATCGCGGCACGTCGCCCACCGGACGGACAATCCCGTCGTGACCCTCTCGGACTAACGCCGGGAACTAGTCACGGGTGGGCCTTTCGGCCTCACCACGATCGTGCCAATCGGCCCCCCGCGTGGGATAGGGTTGCTCGCCAAATTCGACCTACCTAAGTACCCACATGGAGGGTAGACCGGGCGATCGCACCTCGCCGCAGGTCGACTTCGGACACGGGCCACTTTAAGCGACCCGTTCCGTACTATCGGGATAACCGAGCGGTGTTATCGTCAACCTCGACGGTTCGATTAATTATTGGGCGTATTTAGCCCACGACCAACCCTTTATGTGAAGTAAGATGGAGATTCAATAAAAGAAAAGACGAAGCGAAACGGGAAAAACAGTTCAACATAAAGCACATTTATTCCGCGGCAAACGGAAAGCACACATATACAATCACAACAATTATGCACCAAAAGCAAATGTAAAAGTAGAAGAAACAACAATTCTGCACAAAAAGCAAATGCAACAAAAGAGACACAATGCAGATCTACTACCGACTACCGAGCACACGGCAACACTTATACAGTTTTACTTCACAGACGGCGCCGGCAACACATATACTCAAAGCAAAAGAAAAAGGGGCCACCCTCAATGACAAGGGGGCAGACGGGCCTGGGGCCGAGACCGCGTCGAGCCTACCCGTCTGGTGATGAGCCGCAAAATGGCGGCGGCGCCCCGACTCCGCGGGCCTTGCTGGCACTGCCTGGAATGGGGTGGGAACGGGGCCCCCTTCTCGCACTAT